>NC_072477.1:77720072-78061840 GCF_027574615.1 Eptesicus fuscus | reverse complement strand
TTTTGAAAAATGTTCTTGGTACTAATAAAGTTCTCATTTCTCCAACACATTTGTGTGCTGATTCTGTACTGGGCCAGTTGTAAACTACCTGAGAGGAAGACTCAAAGGTACCCAAAATGGAGTCCGGTCCCTGGGACAAGGCCCCTTCCTCCAAGCAGTTCTTGCTCTCCCCTGGAGACCTGTCCATCTCGGGGGCACTTGCCCTTGGCCAGAAGGCCTGTTTCTCCCTCCCCAGCTAGGGAGCGGGGCCCCTCCACAACCAGAAGCAGGCTTTCTCAGTCACACTGCTTCCCCGCCCCTTCATTCCACCCTCTTCAGAGATGCCTGCTGCTTCCAGCTGGGCCTGATCCGGTGAGCGCACTTTCCTCGGTGTTGAGGATTTTCTGGAATTTGGGAGAAAGTACTGCCTGAATTCAAGTGAGGGGCAGAGGGAGAGCTGATGGAACTAGCACACCCGCATCCTTCCTCTCAGGATGACACCACCTGAATTACTTAGTGAAGAACTAATTGCAAGAACCCTTTAGGGCAAGGCAACAGGGTGTATTCCAAAGAGGAGCCGAGGGCCACTGGGGGAGCCCTCCAGCCAGCAGCTGAGATGGCCATTGAGGTAAAGGGATAGCGGCTGTACTAGTAAATCAGAGGGGCAGAGACCACTGGTCTTCAAAAAAGGCAGGGTAAGAGCCGAGGCTTCCCTTGGAATCCAGCAGCTGCAGTCGTCCTGCTTACTGTTCATTTGGTGTGCCACGGCAGCTCACTGCTTGTGAGAGCTGACTATGCCCAGTTCTGCCCAGTCTGCAGTCAGTGACACTACGGTGGTTGCTTGAAGTCAGCCATATTGGGAATATATACCACAGAAAGCAACAAAAGCTATTAATCAGCACCTTTTTGTTAGAGAGAGCTGGCTTATCAGCACATGGCTAGAGCTGTGTACCTAAACCCCTCCATTTGCCCAGGCACCCCATTTAGATGACAGTGATCAGATTTCCTCACCGCACTCTCACCCCCTTCCACTGACCACTTTACATTCCTGTTATCCCCCAAGGTTTGTGAGGGAAGAGGTAGTTGCCTATCTATATAATAGAGGAATATGCAAATTAGCCAGGACACTGTGTCATGACCGAGGCAGGGACCTGAGGCTGCATGGTGCCTGGCCTGGGCGAGGGACCTCAGGTCATGCCCCCTGCCCCGGTGGGGCTTGTATTGGGACCTCATGCTGCGCCCCCCACCCCAGCGCCAGGCTGGGGGACCCCAGGCCGCGCCCCTCACCTGGCAGGGCTTGATGGACCTCATGCTGCACCCCACCCCCCACCCCAGCGCTGGGCTGGGGATCTCAGGTCACATCAGGGATCTCAGGGATTCATCATTTTTAAAAATATGTATTTTATTGATTTTAGAGAGGAATGGAAAGGGAGAGAGAGAGAAACATCAATGATGACAGAGAATCATTGATTGGCTGCCTCCTGCACACCTTCTACTGGGGATTGAGCCCACAACCCACGAATGTGCCCTTGATCGGAATCGAACTTGGGACCCTGCAGTCCGCAGGCTGACACTCTATCCACTGAGCCAAACCAGCCAGGGCGAGGGATTCATCTCAGATGCTGAGTGACATACTATTACGGACGTGCTCCCAGTTGGTGAGTGGGGGCTGTGAGCCGACAAGCAAACTACTCACCCAAACAGCTCCGGAGTGTAAGGCCTCAGGGCAGCCCAGCCCGGGGCAGTCACCGGTTGTGCTGTGGCCCAGGGGTAGAGCAGCTCTGGGAGGCCAAGGGCAGTCCTCCAAGAACTGAAGGCGTCAACCTCAAAAGCACACTGAGGAGAGTGTCATGCACAAAAATGGAGAGGGGCATCCAGGGGGGTGTGGGCAGGAGAGTAGTGTGAAAAGATCTGTATTTTAGGAAGCTCACTGGGACTGAGGTATGGGGAGGATAAGCCAGAAGGAGAGCCAGCCATCAGAAGAGTCCACATACCCTATCCAGGATGTGATGGGAGTGGAGGTGGGCTAAGGAGAGATGGCAGGAGGCAGAGTCAACAGACTGGGGGCCTGTGGGGAGGGAAGTGAGGCTATAATAGCCGGACTACTGTGGTGCTACCACTGGCATGGGGAACCATGAAACCAGCAGCAGGCGCAGAGGAAGAAGGAATGTACCTGAGCTGTGAAGGAGGTGCCAGCTTGCCTGAGGTTAGCCCTGGTGCGACCCTGAGAAGCTGGCTGAGATGCATGCAGCCCCTACCCTCACCAGCTTGGCCAGTCCCCAGAATATGGTCAATCCCCCAAAGGATCCCAGGGAGGGATTGAGAAGAGAATTTTTATTTGCTCTCTTTAAAAAAAAATGTTTTTAATCCTCACTTGAGGATATTTTTTCCATTGATTTTTCAGAGAAAGTGGAAAGGAGGGGGAGAGAGTGAGAGAGAAACATCGATTGGTTGCCTCCTGCAGGAGCTGGGGATTGAAACTGCAACCCAGGTGCATGCCCTTTGGTGAGCAAGCTGGTGCTCTAACCGCTGAGCAAGGCCAGCCAGGGCTTTATTTGCATTTTTTAAAATTTTATTTATTTTTTTAATCAGAGAGGAAGGGAGAGGGAGAGAGAGAGAGAAACATCAATGATGAGAAAATCATTGATCAACTGCCTCCTACACGCCCCCCACTGGGGATCAAGCCCATAACCTGGGCATGTGCCCTTAACCGGAATCAAACCCGGCACCTTTCAGTACGCAGGCCGATGCTCTATCCACTGAGTCAAACCGGCTAGGGCTGCATTTTTTGTTTACATTTTTAAAAGGTCACATATTTATGCGTCTCAGAATCCAAAAGGTATAAAAGAGCGTACAGTGAAAAACAGTGAAAAGTCCCCTCCCATCCCTGCCCTTGAGTGCCCAGTCTCCAACTCAGAGGCAAAACAACTAATGCTACCAAATTCTTAGGTAGCCCCAGAGAGAGCCCAGACAAGTAGCTCTAAGCAAATAGCTCAGGGTGTTCAGAGAAGAGATTTGACTGCATGCACATCAGGGCCTCTCTTTCTCCAGCTAAGTGGGGTTGCATCTTCAGTCTCCGAGGCCTGTTCTAACCCTTGTGTCCTACGCTTACTTCTAAGCTAGGGGCAGCCCTGGCTCCAGAGGCCCCTCCCCTTTCCAGGTCCTTACGCAGCTATTTCCATCACCAGAAGCTTCCCTACCCAATCAGCAGAGAGGGTAAGAGAGTGACTGATGGCCTAAGGAATGGAGAAGAGTGGCCACAGGGAAGGGGTGTGAATGCCGAGGAGCCCAGCCCAGCCCTGGCCTCCTCACAGAAGAGGGCCCACAGTGCAACTGTGAGATGCATGTCACACCTGAAGTGGATTCCTCTTCCTAGAGCAACTGCCCAAGGGTTAGGGGTGCTAAAATGAGGCAGGCCGTGGTGCCTTTGTTCCCAGGGTGTCCCCAGGGATGTGAGCTCCAACCAACTGGCCACCACAAAAGCAGGAAGGTGATGGAAGCAGGGCTGGACCGAGGTGTCTCAGATCCCAGCTTTTGAGACGTCCCTGAGGAGGAGCTCTCCTTGGCTCCTGAAGGCCCCTTTGGGTGATGTGAGTGAGAGTGGTGGGGATTTAGGCACAAGGAATGAGGAGCCCCAGCCCAACAGACAGACCAAGGTGAGGTGGTTGGGCCCACACTTGTCCTTTTCCCTTCCTCATCCCACCATGGCCCCCATGACACGGTCTCTGAGATGCTGAATGATGTCCCTTCAGCTTCTTGGCCGCCCCATCCCTGGGGAGGACCCCCACTGTATCTTAGAAGTCACTTTGCCACAGCCTGCCCCCATCACTCTCGTCCCTGGTCCTTACCCCCAAGTTGGTCCACTACTCCACACAGCCTGTCCTCCCCAGGCCTTTCTGCCTGTGCCCTCTCGGGCCTCCCATCCTGTCACTGTTCCTCTTGGCCCCTGTGCCCACCCTCACCGTCACCGGCCCTCTAACCCCACCTCCTCCTCCATCCCCCTCCATCTCCTAATCAGCTGGCCTTTGTTGCAGCCTCCTGCTGTGCCCTAGGCGTGGCAGGGCGGACAGGCAACAGGCCAGCCTTATGAGACAAGGGTCCAGCTCAGTCATCATCACAAAACAATTAGACAACCACGGTGAGACCCTGGGTGGGGACTCGCAGGAGCAGGAGGCGTCAGTGCGGCCAGGCTGCTCGCCAGGTCATGCACAACTCTTGTTCCTTTCAGGTTTCACCTTCCCGGGAGTGTTACAACATTCTAATCCCTGCCTTTCTCTGCAAACCTCACCTCTGTCTCAGCTCCTGTCTCCAGGAGCCAAGGGCATCCTTGCCCGTCGCGGTCTGTCCTGTCTCTAGCCAGGGCCCGAGCAGGCTCCCTCACAGCAAGGTCAACAAGCCACAGCCTGCCTGGACTTGTGTGCCAGAAGAGGAGAGGAACTGGAAGCCACCTGTGCTTAGCTTGAAAACGGGGAATCTGGGAGACAAAAGGAACCTTCCTTAAACCCTTGGAAATGGAGGCCGGGGAAGGAGGTGGGATCCGCTTTATTTCATTTCTGTTCGCGTGTCTGCACACATGTGCCCCTACCCTTGGCTCCCCGTTCCTTGAAGAGGTGGTTCCAGAAGAAACAAGCAAAGCTGAAACTCCACAGCAGATAATACCCCCACCATCCGCAGAGGGGCTTGTGCAAGAGGAAGCAAAGGTGACTGGGCTGTGGGCTGTTTAGTCACTGGGACACCATGAGCCAGCCAGAGGCTCGCAATGTTGCAAGACTGAGAGGATTCGTGTTTGCTGAGCGCCAGCAATGACCTAAACACTCTTTCTAGGTCTTACTTAATCCTGATTCATCTGCCATATAATGTAAGTACTCTCTTACAGCTGAGGAAACTAAGGCAAGCTCCCTGAACCTTAACTCCAGGTCCTCCCTGCCCCACCCCTCCTCTCGGAACTCAAGCCTGAGTCATGATCGGGTGCAAAGGGGTACGTGGGGACACAGTGTCAGCAATTCCAGGTGTTCTCCTTCTTCAATGAATTTTGAGGTTCCACCCCGTCCCCTGTCCACTCCCTCTCCACCTCACCCCAAGCACCCCACCCTGGGATCTAAGAGTCCCCAGCTTTCCCTCCTAATCCCCACTCAGCCTAGGGGTGCTGTGTACCTTTCTTGGGCCTCCATTCTTACCATTCATTCATTCACTCATTCATTCTTTCCCAGGACACCCCAACACCACCAATAACAAGAATGACACTATCTCCATACCCTGTTTCATTTCCTCGGGGCCCTTATGACGCTCTGAAGTCATCTTTTGTGTACACTTGCTTCTACGGAGTCTGTATCCCTGACTCAAGGGTGGGAGCTCTGTGAGAGCTGGGGCCTTGGCAGGCTGGGTCACTGCTGTAGAGTGAGCTGTTATTGGCGCTCAATGAGTATTGCTTGGTGATTGGCTGAATTATGTAAATGTTTGTTGAGCAACCACCCTGGTGCAGACACCAGGCCAGGGGAGTGGATGTGCAGTCAAACAAGCCCCCTGGGGCTGCAGGAAAGGGGATGTTGCACACCATGGGACGAGCTAGAATGCAGGCACTGCAGGCCCCAATGCCGGAGAGGCACTGAGGACACACCAGGGCTCCTCCCCTCCGTTTAGGCCCCAGCTCTAAGCTCACTTCCCTAGGAAACCTCCCCCACCCCAGATGCAGGCTTGGCTACCTCTCAGCACTATTTCCATCATCCAGAAAGTTCTATGGGACAGCCCTGCTCTGAACCATAAGCTCCATGAGGGCAAGGCCTGTGTCTGTGCTTGGCTCACTGCCATGGCCCCCAGGCCTAGCACAGTGCTCAGGACAGAGGGCACTCAGTCCCCAGCTGTTGAATGGATGAATGGAACAGGGAAGGGGTAGAGGCTGGGTCCTCCTCCAACAGAGAGCTCTTCTTTCCTGGGACTGGCCCTTTGTCCCCTGTGCTCATCTACCAGCCAGAGCTCCCCTGCCTACCCAGGGCCCACAGTCTCACTTTGTCCCAGGGCTTTTGTTTCTCACATGGGCATAGAACCTCACGGCTGCTGTCTGCTGGCACCACTCACACTGTGTATTCCCTAAACTCAAGGTGCCCCCTGGAGTTGTGCAGCAGTGGTTGCTACTCCAGCTCTGCCAGGCAGCAAGCTTTTTGGCCATGTTCCCAGCCCACCAGTGCTCTCAGCTGTCATCTTCAAAACCCACAGTGCAGTGCCTGACGCCTGTAACAGAGGCTCCAGCTTGGCTCAAGAAGTTTTACCAGATTTTCAGCCTCACTGCTTGGTTGCTTTTCCAGCATCTCCTTCCTCAGAGATGCCAACCTGAGTCAGCACCCACCTCGCTGGGTAAGATCAGATGCTCTATAGTGGGGATTTTCCCTCTGTGGCCATTCTTTGGGGCCCCACCCTTCCCTCTCACCAGCCAGCCTATTCCTTCCTCTTCCCCAGCCAAGAAGTGTGCTATGAGCACATGGTGGCACCGCTGGCCATTGAGGAATTTCCCCAGCCTGGCAGAAGAAACTGGGGAGCAGGGAGGAGAGAAAAAAATCTAAACACTCAGACCAACTTCCCAAGGAACCCCAGAACCCTGGGGGACAGGCAGTGTAAAGGATCTTCTTGCACTTGAGTTATTCTGGTCCTTGGTCCATCCCAAAAATCAAAACCTTGCAGAACTTTGGGGTAGGGAGACTCTGATCCTTGAATGCCCTCTACCACATTCTCATAAATTGGTTGACCAACACATGCTTGATTACCTCCCATGATGGTGAGCTCACCACCACTCATTGAGGTCCATTCCACCTTTGGACAGCTTTAGTTATTAGAAAGTCTTCCCTCGTGAGTCTATATCCACTCACTGGTGCTGGAAGCAAATTCTAGTAGTTAGCATAATAAATGCGAGAAGTTCATCAGAAGGCTGATGGACAGGGCTGAAGATTTGCATATATTATTGCCTGCTGCCAGACAGCTGAGGGCAGTTCCCCCAACCTGATAATCTTTTTATTGTTTACCAAACTTTACCTTTGATATGTATATCTGCTTTGCTAGAGGGCAAGATGTGTGAATAAAAAGCCCTGTGTGCGGAGATTCAGAGAACTTAGTCACTAGAACTCAGCTTCCTCTGGCTCCCCCATGTATTCCAAATTTATATTTCATGTCTAGTCTCTTTATTAATTTACTCACAGCCCTTCTCCAGATTCCTGAACCCTAGTAGATGCGGAAACACCCTGGCACACTAGTCTTTTTCTTTGCTCTCAGGTACACAGAATCAATGTAGTTTCTGTTCCAGCTAGTAGTCCTTCAGGAGTGTGAAGACCACTATCACCTACCCCGTGAGTCCTGTCCCCTAATTCAACATCTTCAGTCCTCCTTCTGGGCATGGGCTCTCCTCACCAGCCTGATTTCTCCCTGTGGACCCTGCAGTTTGTCCCTATCCTCTTAAAATAGACCTTACCCTCCCAACAGGGTCTGCCCATCACAGATCTGGGGCCTATGGGCTCCATCGTTGTGGGTCCTAAAGCTCTCTTCATGCAGCTCAAAGCCATGTCAGTGCTTCTGGCAAGCAAATCACAGGATCGCATCTGACCAGCCGTGTGCCAATCGGAATCTCCCTGTCTACACACACTAGTGTGATTCCACCTCCAACAAATCTTGCTCTTATGCAGATGATTATTTGGGGACCAAAGCCCCAGACTCTACCTCTATCCATATTCAATACCATCTAGGCAAATCTGGCCTCTCAAATTATGTTTAGGTCAGGTTCCATCACCCAGCATTTCTCCCAACCATGTGTTAGTTATTTTCAAATATGAGAATGGCACTTATATGATCATCTAACATATCACCGAAAAACTGCCACCACTAGGGACTTTCCTAAGCACATGAATCAAGTTTATTTGGAGATGAATGCCCTATCAGTTATAACTATACCTATTGTCCTATCATCCCACCCACAGGTCACCATTTTGTTCCTAAACTTATCCTGAGATGGAGCCAATGGGTGCAAAAGTACTGCGATGATGATTGGGGAACCTAATTCCTAGTCCTGACTCTGCCATCATGTATATCGATTTCATGAGCCTGTGATATTGTGATTTATAAGAAGTATATATTTGGTCTTTGTACCCAATTCCTGGCACAGAGCCCCTAAAAATCTTATAATTGCCTAAATGATAAAAGTACTAGGAGCATTTTTTTGTTTTAATGAGGCAATTCTGGGGAGCTCCTGAGGGGCTTCTGGATGGGGACTTGTTGCCAATGGGGTGGGGACCACGCCATTATTAGAAGCTCGGCATTTTTAGCTCCACCTTGCATCCCCCAGAGAGGACACAGTGGCTGGAAATGGAGTTATAATTGATCATGCCTACGCATGAAGCCTCCATAAAATCCCAATAGCATGAGGTTCGGGGAGCTCCCAGGTTGGCAAACACATCCACATCCGGAATGTGACCCACCGCAACTCTATGGAGACAGAGCTCCTGTTCTCAGGACCCTCCCAGTCCTCACCCTACGTATCTCTTCCTCTGGCTGTTCGTCTGCATCCTTTTTTAAAAAATTATTTTTTATTGATTCTTTCAGAGAGAGAGAAACATTGACATGAGAGGGCAACATCGACCAGCTGCCTTCTGCACACTCCCTACCTAGGATGGAGATGGAGACTGCATGTGCCCTGACCAGGAAACCCTGACCAGGAATCCAACCGGCAACCTTTCAGCGCACGGAGCGACACCCAACCAACCGAGCCACACCAGCCAGACCTATCATATCCTTTTATAGTAAACTGGCAAACACAAGTGTTTCCCTAAGTTCTGTGAGCCGCTCTAGCAAACTAATCGGGCTCAAGGAGGGAGGGTCCTTGGAGCCTCCAATCTATAGCCGGTTGGTCAGAGGCAAGGTGATAACTTGGGCTTTTAATTGGCACCTGAAGTAAGTGGGGAGGAAGGGGGAGGGGGAGTACCCCCCCCTGTGGTACTGAGCCCTTAGCCTGTGGGCTCTGGAGCTGTCTCCAGGCAGTCAGCAGGACACCCAGCGGGTGTCACAGAGAACTGCTTATTGTGGGGGAAACCTCCACACATTTGGTGGCCAGAAGTTTCAGAAGTGAAGTGTTCTGTGTGTGCAGTAAAGGTAAGGTGACCAGACGTCCTGCTTTTGGCGGGACAGTCCCGATTTTTAACAATTTGTCCCGCGTCCCGCGGCGTTTTAAAGAAGTCCCGATTTTTGGAAAGAATGCACGACAAGCTAGGGAACGGCGGGAGAACGGGAAGGGAATATACGGTTTTCGGCGGCCATGTGGCTATTTAGCCAGGATATGAGTTTTATGTTATTTTTGTTAATTTTATAATGCTAAACTTTAATAATAACAAATAATTGTTGAGAACTGATTATCGAGAACTGCTTATCAAAGTTCGCATTGTTGATCAGTTGTTAGAATTCGACCACCATTGTTTGGACTTAATGAACAATGGCATTTTTGGGGATTGGCAACGACGAAAACATTTTGTAACTGTCTCTCAGACCATACACATCGTACTGCGTGCTAGTAAGCTAGTTAAACAAGTGATGTCATTACAAATCAACTATTCAGATAATTTAGGTAAGTAGTTTATTTATTTATTTCATAAATACATAAATTTTCTTGAATTTAGCAGACAGTACTCGTATTATTTATATTTTATAGTGGCGGCAAAAAGTCTAGCGCCGGCCTTGAAAGTGACACTTACGACTTATGTTACGGCAAATTCAGAGGAAAAATAATACAAGTTAGTATTGTTATTATTTAGAAAGAAATATAGGATTAAAATAATTTTTAAAATATATTTACTTTATAACAATCAAATTAATTTAATTTATAAACTAACAATAAAATATTTTCATGTAATTATGTACCTACTTGCTGTGTTTTTAAGCAATATGTATACAATAATTTATAATATAATTTTAAATTATTTTTTTTAGATTTTTAACATAATGAGTAAGAAAAGAGGATGCAAATTCAACGATGATCTAAGAAGTGAATTTCCTTTTATTAAAAAAAACAAAAGTGATTACAATATAGACCAAATTTTTAATCAAGAACCACCCCCCCACCCCCCAGGCCGAAACCGGTTTGGCTCAGTGGATAGAGCGTCGGCCTGAGGACTCAAGGGTCCCAGGTACGATTCCGGTCAAGGGCAGGTACCTTGGTTGCAGGCACATCCCCAGTAGGGGGTGTGCAAGAGGCAGCTGATCGATGTTTCTCTCTCATGGATGTTTCTAACTCTCTATCCCTCTCTCTTCCTCTCTGTAAAAAATCAATAAAATATATATTTTAAAAAAAGAACCCTCCCCCCGCCCCCGCCCCCGCCCCGGTCAATGGTGTCCCGCTTTACCAATGTTAAAATCTGGTCACCTTAAGTAAAGGAGACCCAGAGGTGAAAGCCTCATAGCCAGGAAGAACTGGGTTTTTCCCTACAAAGATGGGAAACAGTTTTTCCACTGCAGGGCCACTGGGAAATGAGCAGGGGCCAGATGACCTGTCAAGCCCTCGCCAGCTCTAACGTCCTGTTCTTTGGAGGTCAGGGTTAGAGTCAGGAGCTGGGGCAGAGGCGGGCCCCTGTTACAAGAGAGAAGAGGTGGGCACTTCAAAGAAAAAGAAGAAAACAAAACAAAAAACAAAGCAAAAAAGAAGTGGGCACTTCCACCCAGGCCTTGGGGAAGCTTCAGCTCCGCCCTTCCTGCTGTGCGGCTCTTGTACCTTACAGTTCTTTTACCACAACTCAGGCTGACCCTCAGACTTGCCCAACATTGATTTCCCCTCGAGTGCCTGGCTGTCCACATCCAGGCATCTGAACACTGGTCACGTGACAGCCTGCTGATCTAGGGCTCCAAGAAGATCTGGACCATCGACCATCGGGCCCAAGTTCCCCTTGCTGGCTCCCACCACCACCAGACCCTCCAGCATTCCCACCCCAGCGTCCCAGCAGTCGGAGGCATCTCCACACTCTTCTCAGCCTCCTCCACACGGTCTTTGCCAGGCACAGCAGACACCGGTGGGCAATGCGAGGCTGGAGGGAAAGCGAGTGAGCGTGTGTCTTCTGGCATCGGACAGCCAGGACATGAGACCGGGCTCCGTTGCTTATGAGTTGCATGATCTTGGTCAGAACCTCAGCTTCTTCTCGTCAAGACTATAAAGCATTCAGTCATTATTAGTTCTCATTGAGACTGGCTTAAAGGTCACAGAACCTCTCTTCAAAGTCCATTTCTTCCTTTGCTCCCCCATTGAGGCTTTTCCGCCCTGCACCCCTAGTCCAGCCCTCGCCATGACTCTACCACAGCTTGTTTGTGGGTTCCCCCATCTCTCCCTTCTGGAGTGCCCATTCCCTGCTGGGTATAAATACTACCTGCCCCCACGCTGACACCTTCTGCCCCCACCCCTCTGCAGGCAAGTATTTCTTGCTGCCCCAGGACATCTCCACAGCAAACCAAACATGTGAGAAGTAGCCTTTCTCTTCTCACCGAACACTCCCTGCCCACACCCATGTTCCAGAAGCTCTTCTACCTGCAGATCTGCTTCAAAGTCACCTTTGCCCCTACATTTCAGTCCCATTGGCTACCAAGTCCTGCCTACTGCTCCTCAAAAATAGTCCTCCTCTCTGTCTGGCCGGCATGGCTCCGTGGTTGAGCATCGACCTATGAACCAGGAGGTCACGGTTTGATTCAGGTCAGGGCACATGCTTGGGTGCAGACTTTCTCCCCAGTAGGGGGCGTGCAAGAGGTAGCCGATCAATGATTCTCTCTCATCATTGATCTCTCTCTCTCTCTCTCCTTCTTCCTTCCTCTCTGAAATCAATAAAAATATATTTTAAAGAAGGAATCCTCCTCTCACCATCCCCTCCTCTCACGAGCCCCCTCCTCAACTCCGGGCTCCTTCCTAGCAAGGTTGTGGGGACTTGGATCTGGATTTCAGGGTCTGCCTAAATACCCCTGAGGAGGGGTTTTCTGACCCCCTCTGACACTCACCTCCACTCCCTGTATAACTCCCTTTCGCAGCCCTGTGGCTGGAAAGTTTAAAATAGGAGGATCAAAGCTGTACGCTTACGATTTGTGCACTTTCAGTATCTATGCATACTTCATTGACAAGTTTTACAGGAAAAGAAAGAGCATCAGGAGTTCAAGGAAAAATTGTAAACCATTACACATCACCAGATCTAGAACAAGCTCCTCTTAACCTCAGTCTGGGTCAGGTGCCACTTCCATGGGCCCCCTGGGCCCCTCTCTTACTCTAGCTCAGTGGTCGGCAAACTGAGGCTCACGAGCCACATGTGGCTCTTTGGCCCCTTGAGTGTGGCTCTTCCACAAAATACCACAGGCCTGGGTGAGTCTATTTTGAAGAAGTGGCGTTAGAAGAAGTTTAAGTTTAAAAAATTTGGCTCTCAAAAGAAATTTCAATCGTTGTACTGTTGATATTTGGCTCTGTTGACTGATGAGTTTGCCGACCACTGCTCTAGCTTATATGCTGACATGTCTGTCTCACCCAAGAGACCTGTCCTATCCAATACTAGCCACCAGCCCCATGTAGCTATTTAGCCCAGACAGTGTAGCTCAGCAGTTGAGCATCAACCCAGGAACCAAGAGGCCACAGGCTCGATTCCCAGTCAGGGCACATGTCCGGGTTGCAGGCTCGATTCCCTGTGGGGGGCGTGGAAGAGACAGTCGATGGACGATGTTTCTCTCTCATTGATGTTTCTATGTCTCTATCCTTCTCCTTTCCTCTCTCTCTAAAATATCAATAAAAACATATTTTTTAAAAAATAAAATAAATAATAAATTTAAATGAAATTAAAAACTCATTTCCTCAATTGCACTAGCCACATTTCAAGTGCTCAACAACCACATGGGGCTAGTGGTGACCGTATGAGATGGTGCGGATACTATTTCCACATCGCAGAAAGTTCTAGTCTAGCACAACACTTCACTAAACTGTGAGCTCCAGGAAGGCAGAGACTGAGTCTTTGTGGTCTGGCACTGCATCCCTGGCATGCCTCCCTGGGCCCTCAGGCCCAGCTCTGATGCTAAATACCTATCAGCTGATTGAATTAATTAATGCACACACCTCCACACTGCACCAGGCCCCAAAACAGCTCTGGTACCTGCTTCTTCCTTACTCGCCTGCCTCCAGGGCCTAACCCAGGGCTCATGGTCTCTTTCCTCCCGCCAAACCATCTCTGGTCTGTGACTCAGGGTCTCAGAGGCACTGTAAGTGTGTGTGTGTGTGTGTGTGTGTGTGTGTGTGTGTGTGTGTGTGTTGGGGAGTAGGAGTAGAGAAAGGATTGGTAGGGCAGGAGGTGATTCCAGGCCATAAGAAGTTCAAGTTTGAGCCTCTGGCAATGGCTGCTCCCACCTATGCAGTGGGCAGGCACCCGGGCTTTGGTTGAATTCTGGTTGTGTTTCCTCCCAGCTGTGTGGCCTTGGGCAAGCAACGTAACCTCAGTGAACCCACTGTATGTGTTGTTTCCTCAGGTGACGTATGGATAACAATACCTACTTCACATGTGTGGTGAGTACATTAACAAGTCTGGGGCTCCATCGAAACTCACTATTGCTTACACCTTTCTCTACACACCCCCACACTGCACCAGGCCCCAAAACAGTAAAATTCCTTCCTCAAACATCATTGAGATCATGGCTCTGAGACACCTGCATGCTTCCCACTTATCCTACACAGGGGGCTAAATATAACTCCTGACAGCTCATCTTGCCTTAAAGCAAGAGGCTTGTCATTGCTCCCACTGCTCTTATCTTAAAGGCACTTGGCTCACCTTCTGTCTGCCAGCCAGCTAAGTCTGTTTGGTTTCTCTTCCCCGCCTTCATGTCGTAGTACGTGCCTGAAATGCCTTTCCTGCCCTCTCTTTCCAAAAACAGGCCCTACCTTCTCAGAAGCAGATTTGTTCATAACACTCACTTCCTCCCTTAAGCCTGGTTGACTCAACTTTCCCAGTTTTAAGATTGCTGGTTACTAAATAATATTTCATGCCTGTTTCAGCCTTCACCCACCCCTTTCCTGTTCTCTTCATGACTATGATGTAAGACTATACCTGGCCTATCTGCACCTGTTGGCACCTGTCTTCCCAGGTAGCTGGTTGTACACATGGGTGTGTATAGAGCGGGAAGCAGAAGCGAGTGGTGACCAAAAAAGGCTGTTGGTGATATGGGAGGCTAGACCAGACCAGACATAGGTCCCATTTGGTCACTGTGTTGGTGACATTTACAAGTTACTTAATCTTTCTGAGTCTCAGTTTCCTTGCATATTTGTCACAAAAATTGGAAAATTACTACTATTACTATTTACTGAGCCCTCATTCAGTGTAGTCACTGTTCTAAACACTTTACATACATTATTTTATCTCCTCTTCACTCTAACCCTAGTAGGTAGGTATTATTAAAAGGTGTGGAAACCCTAGCTGGTTTGGCTCAGTGGATAGAGCTTCAGCCTGCAGACTGAAGGGTCCCGGGTTCAATTCAGGTCAAGGGCACATGCCCAGGTTGTGGGCTCAATCCCCAATAGGGGGCATGCAGGAGGCAGCCGATCAATGGTTATCTCTCATCATTGATGTTTCTATCTCTCTCTCCCTCTTCCTCTCTGAAATCAATAAAAAATATTTTGTTTTAAAAAATGATGTGGAAGAAATATAAAGAATTTAAAGCCATACTTTCTTACCCAAATGTGATTTATAAACATATATATGTCACATGGACATACACTTTTCAAAAATACATCACACACACACACACACAATGTCACCCTGAACCCCATGAAGGCTCCACCAGGAAACCTTCCTGAACTGGTCCAGGCCACACAAACTCTCCCATCCCTAAATGCCAACGGTACTCACTATTAGGCCCAGTCAAGCCAGCCCTCACCCTCTGTGGTGTTTTGTTCATTCTTTCAAATAAGTATCCAATAACTCCTAGGGCTAGGTATCGGAGAGGCAAGACCAAACGTGTTGGTCATGTACTCCAGGAACTCTGAATCTGATAGGAAAGGCTGATGTACCAACAAAGTAGGCACATGGTATTTAAGAACTATCTTTTTTTAAGAAAATATGTTTCTATTGATTTGAGAGAAAAAGGAAGGGAGAGGTAAAGAGCGATAGAAACATTGATGAAAAAGAAACATCGATTGGCTGCCTCCTGCATGCCCCCTACAGGGGATCAAGCCTACAACCTAGGCATGTGCCCTGAGCAAGAATTGAACCGGCAACTTCTTGATTCATGGGTCAACACTCAACGACTGAGCCATACTGGCTAGGCTATAAGCACTATATTTAACAACACATACGAAGGTCTTCTAAATCAGGCTGGGGTATTTTGGAGAACTTCCTGGGAGTGACATTTGAGGTAAATTTATAAGATGAACAGGAGTTACCTAGCAAAGGAAGGAGGGTCAAGAAGAGAGAATAGGTTAATACGTTTGGGAAACTGCAAGTAGTGCAACCGGCTGTGATGAAGAGTTTTTAACAGGGACAGGCAGGACATGAGGCCAGAGGGGGGCGGGCAGGGCCCAAGTGCCAAAAGGCCTATTGTGCTAACCTGAGAGATCCAAAGTCGGTCCTGAAAATTTGTCAGGAGCCATGGAAGTCTCTTAGGCGGAGATGTGATATGATTAAATCTGCATTTTAGAAAGACTAATCCAGCAACACAGAGGATGAACTGATCATAGAGGGAACTGATCATAGAGGAGATGGGGGAACATTGAAAAGACATTCAACAATCCAGGGAAGAAATGAGCTTAAATTATTAGTGCATTGGGAATACTGGTAGACATCTCTATTTAAGAGATACTGTATTGCCCTGACCTGTTTGGCTCAGTGGATAGAGCGTCGGCCTGTGGACTGAGGGGTCCCAGGTTCGATTCCGGTCAGGGGCATGTACCTTGGTTGCAGGCACATCCCCAGCAGGAGGTGTGCAGGAGGCAGCTGATTGATGTTTCTCTCTCATCGATGTTTCTGACTCTCTGTCCCTCTCCCTTCCTCTCTGTAAAAAATCATTAAAAATAAAAAATAACAAAAAATAAAAAAAAGAGATACTGTATTAAGGAAAGTGGTGGAGGGAATAGTGCCATTCACACTATAACAGGGAAACATAAAAGCCAAAATTCAGCCTGGATGGAGGAGAGGCAATGATACCTTTTGGCATTTGGGGTTCAAGGTGTCTCTGGGACACCCATGTACTATCTAGCAGGCTTTTGAATATGTAAAGCTTGCAAGATATCTGGGTTGGAGATATAAGTTGGAATAACATCAGCTTACGGGTAGCAGCTGAAGCCATGCGTGTGGATGAAGTCACCCGGAAAAGTGGGGTCAGAAGATCTGCTGGGCCCAGGACAGAGCTCTGGGGAGCTCCAACTCCTCGCAGGTGAAGGCTTGATTTGTGAACGTTCTCCTGGTAACAGTATGTAAAGTGAAAAGGGGGTGCGGAAAGGGCCTGAAGATCACCAACGTTTAGGGGAGAAGGGAGGGGCAAAGGTGCTGGAGGAGGAACCAGGAGAGAGTGTCAAGTCGAAGGAAGTCAGTAGCGTCAAATGCTGCAGAGGTCATGGAAGATAAGGACAGGAAACTCCATCCATTAGATCTGGCAACGAGGAGGTGTGGGCAGAATGGTCAGTGGAGTAGTGAGGACATGTTTCTCTCCTGGAGAGAAACCTCTTCGACTGAATTGCTGTTGGAGTAGCTGACACCGGCCACAGTGCCCGCTGCTTTCTTGCGCAGGCCACGGCCGCGCATGCGCACTCGTACTCCCCGGAGGGCTAACAGACTTGGCATTTCCGGACCCCGCGCACGCGCCTTCTGAGCCCACCTACTCAGCTCGGGCCTCCGCAGGCCTGCAGAGGGCGCTGCGCCTCGGAGAGCCGGGGCGGGGCGCCGCTCTAGCCAGCGTCCCGGCTCGGTGGTGGGTGCCGCTGCTCCACGTCCCCCAAGCGGCCTCCCGGCGCAGGTGGGTCCGCCCGCGGGGGGCGGGAGCGCCTGGGAGCTGCGGGGAGGGCAGGCGGCGTAGCCTCCGGGCGCGGAGTGGTCCCGATCGCCTGAATGCCTGGACGCGGACCTAGCCCCGGCGGACAGGGCTGTAGGCAGGGCCGCATCGGTGCAAGTCCCAGTCCGGTGGGCAACTCCTCCTGGACGTGCAATGGCCGTCCAGAACCCCTTTACTTTACACCCCGGGGGGGTCTCGGTCCGGGCCCGCGTGCGGCTTCCGGGAGGCAACTGGGGGCGGGGCTCCCATGATGGACACTTCTTCCCCCAGGTTTCACAGGCTGCCTCTCGACCCCTCCGGTCTTGAACCCTGAGCCGACACCATGGTGAGAACCCTGAGCCCAGCCGCTCACCTCAGCACGCCCATGCCTTTGCCCCTAGGGGCCTTGCCTCTCCATTTCCCTGTGTAAACCTGGGGCTCCGCAGTGGGGTTTCGGTGGGTCTGCCCCTGCAAGTCAGCCTGCTCCCTTCCAACCCGCCCATCCCTGTAGCACGGGCGCCTGAAGGTGAAGACTTCGGAAGAGCAGGCAGAGGCCAAAAGGCTAGAACGGGAACAGAAGCTGAAGCTCTACCAGTCGGCCACCCAGACTGTCTTCCAGAAGGTGGGGCCCGCAGAGTAGCCCTCTCTCCACGTGGCCACTCTTAGCATATATATGTAGGGCAGAGGCCAAGAGCTGGGCCTCAGAATCAGACTGTCTGGATCTAAATCTGGGTTCTGTCACTTAATCCTGTGTGACCTTGGGCAAATTACCGAATCTCTTTGGGCCTCAGGTTTGCTCATCTGTAAAATGGGGCTCATAATTGTAACAAGCCTAATAATTGCAATAAGGCTTTTGTGAAAATTAAATGAGAATACATGTAAACCCATGGAGTGCTTTACATACTACCCGTTGTATGGCGTGGGATTTATAGAGCGTAGTTCTGTTTATGTTCTTTAGCCCTGTGGTGGGTGAAGGATACGATCTCTGACCCTGCTACCTATCTTCTCAGCGCCAGGCTGGCGAGCTGGATGAGTCAGTGCTGGAACTGACAAGCCAGATTCTGGGAGCCAACCCTGACTTTGCTACCCTCTGGAACTGTCGACGAGAGGTGCTGCAGCGGCTGGAGGCCCAAAAGTGTGTAGGGGTTCAGGGCCCCAGGAAGATGACTCTAGCCCTACCCCTGCCCTGCCTGGGTCCAGCGGTAGAGTAGGAATGGCGTCGCCAGAGACATAGGCAGAGGGCCGTGGAGGATGGGTGCAGAAAGTCAGGGATGAGGTGAAGTTGGGTGTTGGAGGGCCCTGATCCCTATGCCTCTCTGGGTGCAGGTCCCCTGAGGAGTTGGCTGCTCTGGTGAAGGCAGAACTGGGCTTTCTGGAGAGCTGCCTGAGAGTGAACCCCAAGTCCTATGGTACCTGGCACCATCGCTGCTGGCTGCTGAGCCGCCTGCCAGAGCCCAACTGGGCGCGGGAGCTGGAGTTGTGTGCCCGCTTCCTCGAGGTTGATGAACGGAACTGTACGTGCCTGCAGATTCTGTCCCTGCAGCCCTCACCTGCCCCACATCCTGGTACTGGGGCCTCAGGAAGGCCCAGAGCGGGGAGGGGTGACCAGGATGGGCCCACTAAGCTGATGGCAAAGGAATGATGGAGCCAAACAGCGTGGGATGCATAGAGGTCTTTCCTGGGACCTTTGAGGGAACTCCAGAGGCACCAGCCAGGAGCTCCCCTTGCCCTGATTCTGAGATGTGCTGTAACCCCTTCCCCCAGTCCATTGCTGGGACTACCGGCGGTTTGTGGCTGCACAGGCAGCTGTGCCCCCTGCAGAGGAGCTTGCCTTCACCGACAGCCTCATTGTCCGAAACTTCTCCAACTACTCTTCCTGGCATTACCGCTCCTGCCTCTTGCCCCAGCTTCATCCCCAGCCAGACTCTGGACCACAGGGGCGCCTCCCCGAGGATGTGTTGCTCAAAGGTAAGCAGGGCCAGGGGTGCTGGGGAGGAACTCTGCCGCACTGCCCTTCCAGCCTAGTCCTGTTCCTGAATCTGCGCTGGGGTTTGTTGAGCACCTACTTCATGCCTGGCTCTGGGGGTGCATAACATTCAGCCCCTGACAGAAGGGAGCTTAAGTGTCCAGTGGGGGAAATAAGGCTGATGTACACAGCCGCTGTACAAAGCCAGCATATAGTGAAACTGAGGACTGGAGGTACTCCGAGGAGAGGTGGGATGTTGGGACAGCCAGGATCCCACCAGACTCCTAACCACAGCCCTGTGCCTCCTTGGCTTCTGCAGAGCTGGAGCTGGTGCAGAACGCCTTCTTCACTGACCCCAATGATCAGAGCGCCTGGTTCTATCACCGCTGGCTCCTGGGACGAGGTGAGCGGTGGGGGAGGAGGCTGGGTGTTTAGGGCTTGGAAGGAATGGGAGAGGATTAAAGGAGACCCGAAGCTCTCTCTCCACCCCAGCTGACCCCCAGGATGCTCTGCGCTGCCTGCACGTGAGCCGGGATGAGGCCTGTCTGACGGTCTCCTTCTCTCGGCCCCTGTTGGTGAGTCCTCCAGCTTTGGCCCGAGAACACTGTGGATTGTGAGCTTCGTGCTGTTGGGCTGACAGCGTCTCTCTTTGTCTCCCGTACCAGGTGGACTCCGGGATGGAGACCTTGCTGCTCATAGTTGATGAATCACCCCTGGCTGTGGAGTGGAGGACTCCAGATGGCAGGAACCGGCCCAGCCCTGTCTGGGTATCCCAGGATTGGTGGGGCATAGTGGGGGCTGAGGCAGGGCTTGGGTGGGACAGTCAGAAAAGTGGTACGGCTGGGGGTTTCCTTGACCCAGTGCTCCCAGCTCTGTGACCTGCCCGCTGCCTCCCTCAACGACCAGTTGCCCCAACATACATTTCGTGTCATTTGGACAGCAGGCGATGTCCAGAAGGAGTGTGTGCTCTTAAAAGGTGATGCAACCTGCAGCAGCTCCCCCCCCCCGCCCCGCCCCCTCTTCCTCTCGCGGGTGTTCCCCTCCTACCACCTACTGTTTCTTTCAGGCCACCATGAGGGCTGGTGCCGGGACTCGGCCACAGATGAGCAGCTCTTCAGGTGATGACAGGGAAGCACGCCTACAAGAAAGGGTTCTGGGCATCAGGCAACTGGGATGGGAGGCAGGGTGCTCGGGCAGACGGTCTCAGCCTGGAGAGAGGGATGGCCCATACCCCAGTGCTATGGGCATCATCCCTCCCCCCGCCCCCCCCCGCCCCCGCCCCCGCCCCCCGTCAGGTGTGAGCTGTCGATGGAGAAGTCCACGGTGCTACAGTCTGAGCTTAAATCCTGTAAGGAGCTACAGGAGCTGGAGCCTGAGAATAAATGTGAGGCCCTGTTTCCTGAGATCCTGCTCCTCTCAGGGGGCCCCTTTCTGTGTCTGTTGGGGGGACAGGGAGCAGGAAGGGTCTCAATACTATGGGAGCAAAGGCGGGTCCATGAGAGATGCTCCTTTCCCCACCCTCTCCTCAGGGTGCCTGCTCACCATCATCCTGCTGATGCGGGCGCTGGACCCCCTCCTGTATGAGAAGGAGACACTGCAGTACTTCCAGACCCTCAAGGCAAGCCGGGCCTGCGGGAGCAGACCAGGGGGAGGCCCGGTGGGCAGGAGGAAGGCAGCTGACACAAATTCCTTGCCGGCCCCATCTCCGCCAGGCCGTGGACCCAATGCGGGCAGCGTACCTGGACGACCTGCGCAGCAAGTTCTTGCTGGAGAACAGCGTGCTCAAGATGGAGTATGCAGAGGTGCGCGTGCTGTACCTGAGTCACAAGGTATGGACTGTGCGTGTGCCTTCTCCGGGCCCTCATCCCTTCTTCCTCATGGCCTCGCCAGCTTTTCTGCTCGTTCCCGGGGCGTCAGCTGAGGCCCTGTCTGTCCGGCCTTCAGTCTCAGGTGCCCTTCTGGATCTTGCTTTCTCTGCTCATTGGAGCAGGCCAGCTCCTAAAGCCTGAATAGTTCCCAGAGGTTCCTAACAAGCGGTCCAGACTGGTTTTCCTCTATTTGAAGTCCTTCCCAACCATTCTTCCCAACACATCAGATTTATCCCGTCACTGCAGTCCACCTCTGCTCCCACCAAACCCACCTCCCAGACTCGCCAGGCCCACTCCTGCCGGTGTCTGTGTCTCCCCCAGCGCCCTCCTCTGTCCCCTGTACCTGCCCCGACTCTATTCACTCTACTGGCCGCGTCGCCCACAGCACTCACGTCTGTTCCATGTCCTTGACTTGTAGCATGTGCTGTGGTGGGTTGTAAGGTAAGCTTCCCACCTGCCCCATCCTCCGCTCAGTTGCAGTCTCCAAGGGTCTGTGTGGGGCACAGAGGGCAAGTGCCTCATAAATGATGGCTGATGCCGAAACCGGTTTGGCTCAGTGGATAGAGCGTCGGTCTGCGGACTGGAAGGTCCCAGGTTCGATTCCGGTCGAGGGCATGTACATTGGTTGCGGGCACATCCCCGGTGGGGGGCGTGCAGGAGGCAGCTGGTCGATGTTTCTCTCTCATCGATGTTTCTAGCTCTCTATCCCTTTCCCTTCCTCTCTGTGAAAAATCAATAAAAATATATATAAAAAAAAGATATAATATCAAAAAAATAAAAAATAAATAAATGATGGCTGAGGCCCCTCTCCGTTGGGTATATCACTCCGTCTCCTCAGGACCTGACGGTGCTCTGCCATCTGGAACAGCTGCTGTTGGTCACTCATCTTGACCTGTCGCACAATCGTCTCCGAGCCTTGCCCCCTGCCCTGGCGGCCCTGCGTTGTCTTGAGGTAAAGCATTCACTCCTCCGTCACTGTCCTGGTGGTCCTTTTTCCCTTCCTTCCTCTACTTCAGAAGCCTGCCCTCCCTACAAAGACTGCCCAGTCCTCCCAGTCCCAGCAGACGACCCCTGCCTTCCCCCTTCCATCACCCAGCCTGACCCTAGGAGCCTTCCATGCACTGTAAGCTGTTCACCCTGGGCTCCCAGTTGCTTGTACCAGTCTCAGGCTGATAGCTGCCTGCCTGCCCGCCTTGTCTTCCCTACCCTCCCTGCTCCTCAGGTGCTGCAGGCCAGCGACAATGCCATAGAGTCCCTGGACGGTGTCACTAACCTGCCCCGGCTGCAGGAGCTCTTACTGTGCAACAACCGTATCCTTCCGTCTGGGTGCCATTTATGTAATTATTTATAGAATGATGTTTAACAAAGCATTTTTTTTATCCTCACTGCACTTTCCCTCGGCAGTCTTTGTTCACTGCTGAGACATGGATGCCTCTAGCCAGGGCTAGCCTTCTCCTTGGCCACAGTCTCCACCGTTCCTTCTAGTACCACACCCAGCCCTCCTCTGTGCTTCTTGCCTGGTCCCTGTGGGCAGGTGTTTGCAGTCCCTGCCCAGAGCCTTACTCCCTCTAGGGAAGTGTGTGACATGCCCACCCACCAACCAGGATGCCAGGCAGCAGTCCCCGCTCTCGAGGGAAAACAGTGATGGGTTCACAGGAGCAGACCAGATCTGGGGCAACCTGCCAACCTTTCCTTGACTCTCCTGCCCAAGGTCTCCAGCAGCCTGCAGCACTTCAGCCCGTTGCCTCCTGCCCCAAGCTGGTGCTCCTCAACCTGCAGGGCAACCCACTGTGCCAAACAGTGGGCACCTTGGAACACCTGGCCGAGCTGCTCCCTTCAGTCAGCAGCATCCTCACCTAAGAGACCCTGCCCCCATCCTTGCCCTCTAACTTATTAGGACTGAATAAAGAATGGAGAGGCGTCTCAGGCTGCTAAGCTGCTGCTGCTGCCACCACCATTACTGCCACCTTTCTGGAAAAGAAAGGGAGAGAGTTAGGGTGTGTTGACTCGCCTGTTTATTTTATGCTCAGTCCTGCTGGTCCCTGTCATGGAGAATCAGAGCCTCCGTGTTTAGGCAAAATCAGGGTGAGGGCTGGACTTGAATTTACGTTCTGGTTAGGGCTGAAGCTAACGTTCTGGGTCTGGGTTCCAGGCTGGGATCAGGTTTAGGATCAGGTTCTGATTGATGTTAGGCTACAAGTCAGCTCGAAGTCTCCAAATGGAAGGACTCCTAAGACTTTCTTCCATGACCCGTGCCCCCTTCCAGATGCACTCTGCCCAGGGGCCCTGGCTCTCATTCACCACAGCTGAGAAGGCTGTTTCCCGGAGGAGTGGGTCAGCGCGGCCTTGCTCCACCCTCTTAGAACAATAGTGTCCGTCTCCATTCTTTGGTTGAAGAGCCCTTGAAAATACTTGGTCCTGTTTGGTCTTCATAAGCTCTCAGAGTTGAGATGATTAGGCCCATTGGACTGACGAGGAAACTGCTGTTAAGACGTGCCCACGATTGCTGAGCTCAGTGCTAGAGCCAAAGCTGCCTGTACACCTTGCCCTGGGATTCCAGACTCATCTTCTTGCTTCTCTATGGATATGGAATGGTTGGGCAGAGCCTGGCCTCACTCCCTGAGGTACTGAGCCCAGTGTCCGCTCCCATGGTGACCCCCAATACACAGGCCCGTGCACACCTGTACCCTCGTGCATTTACACTCTCTCACACACACACACACACATACACCTTGTCCTGACTGAAATCCCTGAGACACTTGAGCTTCCTGGAGGGAGGAAAAAGGAGTGGCTTGGGTTAGGGCACTGAGTCAACCTGGCTGGGTGGGGAAAGAGAAAAATTGATTGAAACAAGAGGGAGAGAGTGTGACGAGGCATTTTCCTGGTTCCCTGGGAATCTACCTGGGCCCACATTTGCACACACACATCCGTATCCTCAGGGTCCCGCCCCCTTCCTTACCTAGTAATGAACAAATAGCCCCTCGGCAAAGTCCTTTGGCTGACCTGCCTCACATCTGCCTGGGATTTTGATTCCACTGGTGGTTTGTCTGAAAGTGTTGGAGGTGGGGGCAGACTCCCTGCAGGGCTGGGGCTTGAAGATGGATTGAAAAAGGTCAGCGTGAGTGTGGAGAGCTCCCTGCCTCTGTCCCCACTCCCTGAGGCACCTCCCTTCCTGGTGCATCATCAAACTCAGTCTCTCCTCGATTGGCTTCCTTGTGGCTTCTTGCCAACCCTGTTTTCACTGTCTTCGGTTCAGTGACCGGTGGGCAGAGCTGGGACACAGGTGGGATGGAGGGAAGAGGCCCTAAGAAAGGGGCCCAACCTTCTGCAGAACCCCCAAGAAAGCCTCCCTGAAGACACCTGGCCTCCTCTACGGGTATCTCTCCTGTGCCAGGGTGGAGTTGGGATGGACACAGGGCAGGTTCCTGGAGCTGGTTGGTCAGGATTCCCAGGAAGAATTCAGGGTTGGAGAAGCCAGGACTCCAGCTGACCAGACACTCCTCTCAGTGAGAGAGGGAGGTACTGTGCAGCCAGTTCTCACCCAAGCCTCGGAGGAAGCCCTCAGCCTCCCCCAAACCCCCAGGCCGCAGGGAGAAAACTACTCTGACCACCCTCCAATCCCAAACTTGGAGAGACACGGGAAGCTGGTAGCTGCCCACTCGTGCCAGGGGCCGTGGAGGGGGAGGGTGGGGGTCAGAGGATCTGGTGGAGCCTGCAGGCCATGGGTTGGCTGGTGGAGCCGGTCTGAGGGCCAGGTTGCTGATGTCACCTTGGGATTCAGGGACCTCCCTGGGCAGGATGAATACCGGGACCAGGCCAGTTTCACAGGGGCCTATGAGACCACAGGCAGGCAGCCTGAGCTGGACAACTGGGGGGGCAGCTGGGCAAGGGTGTGGGCGAAAGGGCTCCCTGCCCCACTGCCCTCGGAGGGGCTCCTTAAGCACGCGGTCTGGCAGGAATCAGCCTGGTGTGACGGTCCCACCGACGCCTTCCACTTCCCCCCCCCCCCCAGCTTCAGCCCTGACAGACCCCGACCCGACCCTCCCTTGCCCCAGCCCTAGCCTGCACCATCCCGTTTCCACGGGAAACGAGGTTCTGACGGGGCCTTCTCACCCCTACCTCCGGAGGGGGCTGGGCCTCGGTGGAGCAACCACGCTTCCCCTTATTAGCAGCCGGCCCCGCCCTCCCCCCACATAAACCACTTGCCCGCCCGCCCGCCCCACACCTTCCACTTGTGCGGCGGCGTCCGGCGCGTCTGTCCTGTCCCGTCAGTCCCGACCTGCTCCGCCCCGGCTGCGCGACTCAGCGCTGCCCTCGCCAGCACCGCCTCCAGGTGAGGGCCCCGACGGGCTCTGGGATGCTGAGCCCCACCACGCCGTCTGGGGGCCGCGCGCCCAGATGCGACCCCAGCAGAGTGGGCGCGGGCCCAGCGCTGCTCCGATGTGCGGGAGAGCGCGGGCTCCGGCACGACGAGCCGCCGCTCCCGGGTGCCCCCGCCGGGTTTGACCCGACGTGCGCAATGCGAAGGACCCCAAGTCTCACTCCTCACCAGCTTGTCTTTTGCAAGGAGCGTTGGGTGGGGAATCTCTGCTAAGAAATGGGTCCTAGCTGGCTGGGTGGCTTGGTTGGCTGGGGCATCATCCAGTAGACAGAAAGGTTGTGGGTTTGATTCTCGGTTGGAAGGCAACTAATTGATCTCCCCCCCCCCTCCCCTTTCCCTTCTCTCTCCCTCCCTCCCTCTTTCTAAAAAGTAATGGAAACATATCCTCTGGTGAGAATTAAGGAAGGGAGGAAGGAAGGAAGGGAAAGGAAAGAGCCTTAGCCAGTTTGGCTCAGTGGATAGAGCGTCAGCCTGCGGACTGAAGGGTCCCCGGTTTGATTCCAATCAAGGGCACATGCCCGGGTTGTGGGTTTGGTCCCCAGTGGGGAAGCATGCTGGAGGCAGCTGGTGTTTCTATCTCCCTCTCCCTTCCTCTCTGAAATCAATGGAAGGGAGGGGAGGGAGGGACGGAGGGAGGGAGGGAGGGAGGGAGGGAGGAAGGAAGGAAGGAAGGAAGGAAGGAAGGAAGGAAGGAAGGAAGGAAGGGAGGGAGGAATCCTAAGGCGGTTGGCTGGTCCACCGACCTCTATCCAGACTGAGGAGCGGCATGTGGAGGGAGCAGGACAGGGGATGGTCCTGCTGGGTCTAGAGGCTGTGACAAGTGTTCACACATTTCCTGGGGTGGGTCTGAGCAGGTTTCTCCACTGGGCATCTGGTTTGGTGGGTGTCTGGGGAGGGGAAGCCTCTCCCCTGCAGGGGGAGGTTCCGAGGTAAGCCTGAGAGGGGTCTTCAGGGAGGGTCTCTGGATGGGTCTGGGGGAATCTCTGGATCAAAAAATAAGACCATCGTTGTCACTGGCTGGAATCAGAGCAGCGCTCTGAATAGCAGGTTTCTGGCTGGGGCTGGGCTGGCTGGGTGTCCCGGGTAAAGGAAACCGGAGAGGGTGACTGACCCGAGCCGCCCTGCCTCTTCCACGCAGACATGATGGACGGTCCTCGTTCCGATGTGGGCCGCTGGGGCGGGAACCCCTGGCAGCCCCCCACCACACCCTCCCCGGAGCCGGAGCCCGACAGACGGTCCCGCAGAGGAAGCCGCTCCTTCTGGGCTCGATGCTGCAGCTGCTGCTCCTGCCGGAGTGGGGCGGACGATGACTGGGGGCCTGAGCCCCACAGAGACTCCAGGGGTCGAGGGTCCAGCTCTGGGGGACGGAGACCCGGCTCCCGGGGCTCAGACTCCCGCCGGCCGATCTCACGGGGCAGCGGCGTGAATGCGGCTGGAGATGGAGCCATCCGAGGTGAGGCTGGCCTGGCCACCTGAGCGGAGAGCCAGAAGGCCTCAGTGGGGCCTGAGACCCATCCTAGCATCTTGGAGAGCCTGGGAGGCCAATGCTGGGGGCCTGGGCTCCCCAGGGGGCTTTGCTGACCAGGAGCTGTGACTTTGCAGAGGGCATGTTGGTGGTGACGGGTGTGGATCTGCTGAGTTCACGCTCGGACCAGAACCGCCGAGAGCACCACACGGACGAGTTCGAGTACGACGAGCTGATCCTGCGCCGCGGGCAGCCTTTCCACATGGTGCTCTTCCTGTCTCGGCCCTATGAGTCCTCCGATCGTGTCATCCTGGAGCTGCACATTGGTCAGTGGGGCCTGCAGTGGGAAGGGGGGAACTTGGACAGAGGGGCTGGCTAGCAGGGCCTCCCAGTCCTGGTATTAGTTAGTGCGTCTTCAGGCGCCTCCCCCACCTCACTCCTCACCCTCTGCCGGATAAGGCAGGTGCAAGTGTGCGTGTCCCTAGGGGTGTGTCTGAGGAGAGTCTTGGTGTTCCCATTTTCCTAAGCTCACCTTCAAGCCTCCATCTTTCTCAATAGTCTTTCTCCTCGGATGTTTGCTTGGGTGTTGCTGCCTCTGTGTGTCTTTCTGGTTCTGCTCTCCTTCCTGCTCTGCCCTCTCTGCCCAATTCTGTCTCTCTGTTTCCTGTCTCCATGGCCCAGGGCAGGTGCCTCGCTCACCGCGTTGCTTGGTGGCCGTTGACTGCGCAGGCTGGTGATTACCATGCTGCCGGGGGCGGGTGACTCCTCGTACCCTTTGATTAGGCCCTGGCCTTGCCCACCCCGCCTCTAATTTCCCAAGTACCCACCACCTCCACCAGGGATGCCCTGGGCTCTGGAAGGGGCAGCCCCAGGGAGCAGGCAGGGCTGGCCTTCAGGATCAGGACTGCCCTTCCACATGAGGCGGAGGCATCTGGGCCCGGCCAGGGCAGGAGCTGGGACAGGCAGGCAGAGGGTGACGGTGGCCTGGTCTCTCCTGCCCACCTCTGCGTTCAGTGTCAGGGGAACAGGTTTGGGACGTTGGACTGGGTTTCTGTCCTGGCATGTGGGCAAGCATCGGGCGGGGACAGAGCTGCTCTCAGGCTGTAAGGCGATGGCCCAACTCAGGGACACACACACTGGCTCATACACATCCTGGGTGGGGCTGGGAGAAGCCTAAGGCTCCATCCCCCCTACTGCCGGGAGGCCTCACCCGCTAATTGCTGCTTTCCCCATTCTAGGAAACAACCCCGAGGTGGGCAAGGGCACCCATGTGATCATCCCAGTGGGCAAGGGCGGCAGTGGAGGCTGGAAGGCCCAGGTGACCAAGTCCAGTGGGCAGAATCTGAACCTACGGGTCCACACCTCCCCCAACGCCATCATCGGCAAGTTTCAGTTCACAGTCCGCACACATTCGGATGCTGGCGAGTTCCTGTTGCCCTTCGACCCCCACAATGAGATCTACATCCTCTTCAATCCCTGGTGTCCAGGTGAGCCTGCTGGGGTCAGGGGCAGGGGGTAGACAGGACAGAAGGAAGGTCGGGCTTCTTTTCTTAGGACCCAGCTGGGTGCCTGACCCTGGGAGAAGCCAGCCTCCCGTTTTCCAGGTGAGGCGATCTAGGTCCTATGGAGGACGGTGACCACCTCAAGGTCACACAGCCTCGATTCTCCTGGTGAGAATCCTCCTCCCACCATCTCTGACGTGCTCCCCCCGTCCTTCCTGGGAGGAGCGCTCTCAGGCTAGAGGGGTCCCTGTTCTTCCTCTGTGGACGTGAGTCCTGCAGAGCTGGCCCGGGGCAGGGAGAGGGCTGGAGGGAACCAGACATGTGTGTTTTGGGGATGCAGAGGACATCGTGTACGTGGACCATGAGGACTGGCGGCAGGAGTATGTGCTTAACGAGTCTGGGAGAATTTACTACGGGACTGAAGCACAGATTGGCGAGCGGACGTGGAACTACGGCCAGGTACAGTAGGCCAGGGCCACATGCGCTCGGGGGGGCGGGGGGGAGGGGAGCTAGAGGCAGGTGGGGGTGGGGTGGGGGGGAGAGGAGATGCTGGCCTAGGGTCAAGCTTGGCCACCTCGGGCTGCGGTCACCTCTGCCCTCCCTCCTTCCAGTTTGATCATGGGGTGCTGGATGCCTGCCTGTACATCCTGGACCGGCGGGGCATGCCATATGGAGGCCGTGGGGACCCAGTCAGTGTGTCCCGGGTCATCTCTGCCATGGTGAGCACCCTCATGGCTCTGAGCCCTACTGTGTGTCTGCCTGCTGCCTCTCTTGCCTCCCTCGTCTGGCCTTCCTGATTCCTCCAGGACCCCAGCCCTGCCCTGCCCTTGCAAATGGTATCCTGGGAAGGGGTCTCACTCCTTTTCTCTCCTTTGCCTGTCCCCCACCCCACCCTTCCTGGCTCCCGTCCCGTCCCAGCTCTTTGGAATGTAGGGCCAAACCCAATACTTGGCACACCCAGGATTCACATTCTTGTGTCAGACCAGAGGTGGAGGTGGGGGAGGGGGACTGACTCTGGGAGGGGTGGGCGTGGCTCAGCTGGATCCTGAGGCATTTAGGGGTGAGAGTGTTTGTAGTGCCAGGGGCTGGGCGGGTGACCACATGGCAGGTCCTGAGCCTCTCCTCCAACTCCTCCCATCCCATTCTGTCCCGGACAGGTGAACTCCTTAGATGACAATGGGGTCCTGATTGGGAACTGGTCTGGTGATTACTCCCGAGGCACCAACCCGTCAGCGTGGGTGGGCAGCGTGGAGATCCTACTCAGCTACCTGCGCACCGGCTATTCTGTCCCCTATGGCCAATGCTGGGTCTTTGCCGGTGTGACCACCACAGGTAGTGGAGGGACTAGCACAGGGGGGGCCTGGGCCCGACAAGGAGGAGGGTGGGGAGCCGGGCTACACCTTCATGAGCCAGGCCCAGCTGGGCTACAGTAGGGGCAGGTGGGGGTGGATGGTAGGCTGGCCTTAATTATCATTAATTAATGTTAACAACCGGAGAGAAGCCTAGGGGAGGGGAGGGAGAGAAGGCAGGCAGGGACAAAGCCAGTCAGGTGGCCTGGCTTCCCCTAACCCCCAACACACCCTGACCCAAAGGCCTCCTGACCCCAATGACCGCTGACCCAGCTTGGCAACCCAATTGCCCTTCTCCCCTGCTATTCCTTGCCTGATGCCTGCCCTGCCCCCACACCCCCACCCCCCCTGCCCTGGCCCTGGGCCCTGGGCCCTGAACCCCCAACCCTGGCTCCTCTGCAGTTTTGCGCTGCTTGGGCCTGGCTACTCGTACCGTCACCAACTTCAACTCAGCGCATGACACAGACACGTCCCTCACCATGGACATCTACTTCGACGAGAACATGAAGCCGCTCGAGCACCTGAACCACGATTCTGTCTGGTGAGGCTGGGGCTGGGGCTGGGGCTGGATGGCTCGTCCCTGCCAAGAACAGTGAGCCGAGCCCTGGCCATGTGGCTCAGTTGGTTGGAGTGTTCTCCTGTACCCCAAAAAGGCTTCAGGTCCAATTTCCTGTCAGGGCACATACCTATGTTTTGGGTTCGATCCCCGGTCGGGGCAAATACGAGGGACAGCCCATCGATGTTTCTTTCTTTCTTTCTTTCTTTTTTAATATATTTTTATTGATTTCAGAGAGGAAGGAAGAGGGAGAGAGAGATAGAAACATCAATGATGAGAGAGAATCATTGATCGGCTGCCTCTTGCAAGTACCCCACTGGGGATCGAGCCCACAACCCAGGCATGTGCCCTTGACCGGAATCAAACCTGGGACTTTTCAGTTCACAGGCCGACGCTCTTTCCACTGAACCAAACTAGCTAGGGCCAATGTTTCTTTTTTTATTTTATTTTTTATTTTTATTGATTTCAGAGAAGAAGGGAGAGGGAGAGAGGTAGAAACATCAATGATGAGAGAGAATCATTGATTGGCTGCCTCCTGCACACCCACTACTGGGGTAGAGCCCACAACCCGGGCATGTGCCCTTGACTGGAATCGAACCTGGGACCCTTCAATCCACAGGCCAACACTCTATCCACTGAGCCAAACCAGCTAGGGCTGTTTCTTTTATTTATTTAATTTTTTTTGAAAGATTTTTTTTATCGAGTTTTAGAGAGAGAGGAAGGGGGAGGTATAGAGAGAAACATGGATGTAAGAGAGAAACATGGATCTGCTGCCGCCTGTACACCCCCTACTGGAGATGGAGCCCACAACCCGGGCATATGCCCTGACCAGCAACCTTTCAGTGCGTGGTTGGACAACCCCAGCCCCTGGCCAGCGCCCATCGATGTTTCTTTCTCTCTCTAAAAATTATCCTCTCTCTAAAAATCAATAAAACATATCCTCAGGTGAGGATTAAAAAGGAATGAAAAAAAAGAACAGTGACCTGAGACCTGGATGCTTAGGGGGTGCTGGGGCGGCCCGGGTGGGCTGCTCAGACCCAGCACCCCCTCCTTGTCTGCCCAGGAACTTCCACGTGTGGAACGACTGCTGGATGAAGAGGCCAGATCTGCCCTCAGGCTTCGATGGTTGGCAGGTTGTGGATGCCACACCCCAGGAGACCAGCAGTGGTGAGGGGGAACCCTGTCTGTACCCCACTTTGGCTTTGTCCCCATATCCCCAACCTGGGTAATAAACTTCAGGGTCAGTGCTGGATGGGGCCTTGGAGCCAGGTCCTTTAACCCCATGGGTCTTTAAACAGACTTATTAGCCATGCGGCCTTTAGTTTATTTTTACCTTTCTGCATAACTATATGCTTACGTTTTATTTCTTTATAATGGTTAATGTACTCAAATGGCTCAAAAGTTAAAAAAAAAAAAAAGACTGAAAAAATTAGGCCTGTCGTACACTTTGTTCTCAAACAGGCCCTCCCCTTTTCACCTTAACACTGCAGCCCCAGGCAGCCAGCCTGCCCTCCTGCTGTCTTCCTTCTGCCTCCCCTTCTTTGCCCTGGGTCAGGTAGCCCTCGCCTAGCCTACGTTTCTCCTATGGTCTCTGGTCAGACCGCTCCCTCTCAGTCATCTCTGTGAATAGTGCCCCCGAGTCACGCAACCCAGAGGCATCTGCGATGCTGGAAACGCCTGGCCCAGGACACTGCGAGACCTGAGTTCCACCCCCCGTCTGGGAAGTGGTGGGGAGGGCGGCAGGCAGGGGCTCTGGGGCCAGTCAGACCCGGGCTGGATGCCAGTTTGATTACTTCTTAGCTATGTCCTTGTGGGCAAGGCCCTTGTGTCTTTGGGCTTTGGTGTTCTTATTTGTAATATGAGGGTAATATATACCATACAGGGTGATTGGGAGGATCACATGAGCAGTTGTATATTAGAGAGACTAGCAACATCCCCAGACCATAGTAAATATTAGCTCCTTCCATTCTCTTGTACCCAGCTGTCTTGTGAGATCCTGGCATCTACCTTGCTTTTCTGAGGCGCGGTTTCCCCAGCTATAAAAGAAGACTATAGTGCTAGGTACTTTCTAAGATTCTTTCCTCTTGCATGGTGTCCTCTCCTGACAAGCATCCTCCCTGTTAGCCCATCTCCTCTACAAAACCCTCCTGAGCATGATGAGGCCAGACTCTATTTCCCACCAGCTCCCCACAGAGAGGGCACATTGGGCTGTAGAGCCGAGGGGTTGTTCTGGATTTTTCTGGAATGGTGTCTGTGGTGTCATTGGTCTCTCAGACAGCAAGCAGAGTTACCGTGAGCTCTGGAATTGTCTTGATGTAGAGGGTCCTGACCTCTGGGGACCACAGACAGCCAATAGCCAACTTCAGCCAATGGAAGAAGAGTGTGTCAATGATTTGTTTAACAAGGCAGGCTTGTCCCCAGGGTTGGCCCTGCCCCACCCCTGCCCCCACTGACTGAGGCCAAATGGAACTTCACTCTTCTGTTTGCCCTCCCTCGGGTGGACTGGGTGGCAGCTGACCACAAGGCAGTGGGCACTGGGCCTGGATGGGTGGGTTCCTCCCAGGATCCTTGGATCGCTCACCTCCATCCTGCCCTGACTCCCCTAGGCATCTTCTGCTGTGGCCCTTGCTCCGTGCAGTCCGTCAAGAATGGCCTGGTCTACATGAAGTACGACACACCCTTCATTTTCGCCGAGGTGAGGGTTGTGCTCCACGTGCCTTCTGCAGGTCAAGGCCCCGCGTAGCTGTGGGTTCTCTGGTCCTGACTTCACCGCTGACCGATCAGCTGTGTGTCCTTGGGCAAGTCATTCTAAGAGTCTTCGTTTCCTCCACTAAGGGAATAATAATGGCTGTCGTGCTTCCTGTATTCAGGATCAAAAGAAATAATGGGTGTGAGACGGCTTTACAAGTCATAAAGTCAGCAAACGAGCGTAAGGGATTACTGTTATTAATGCCAAAGCGCTTTGCGAGGAGCCTCCCAGACCAGCCTCCCTGCTCTGGCTCAGCTTGGAAAGCCTCCCTGTTTGGCTCTGCCAGGGAGCTCCCAGCCTTCACACCTAACCCTCCCTGCTCTTGGAGGACCCAGGGAAGGTCCAACCTCCGACCCTGTGGCTCAATCACTGCAGCTCACAGCCCCCTGCCCTCTCCCCATAGGTGAACAGTGACAAGGTTTACTGGCAGCGGCAGGACGATGGCAGCTTCAAGATTGTGTACGTGGAGGAGAAGGCCATTGGCACACTCATCATCACAAAGGCCATTGGCTCCAACATGCAGGAGGATGTCACCCACATTTATAAGCACCCAGAAGGTACCATCCATCCCCCCAACCCGGCCAGCGCAGGCCCAGCCCGAATGTTCCCGCTGAGCACTCCCCGACCCTCACAGGAGCGGTAACCTCACCCTTGACCCTCAACCCCCAGGCTCAGCAGCAGAGCGTAAGGCAGTGGAGACAGCAACCGCCCACGGCAGCAAACCCAACGTGTACGCCACCCGGGACTCAGCTGAGGATGTGGCGATACAGGTGGAGGCCCAGGACGCGGTGATGGGGCAGGATCTGTCCGTCAGCGTGGTGCTGACCAATCGCAGCAGCAGCAGCAGCCGCACTGTGAAGCTACACCTCTACCTCTCAGTCACCTTCTACACCGGTGTCACCGGGTCCGTCTTCAAGGAGAGCAAGAAGGAAGTGGTGCTGGCTCCAGGGGCCTGTAAGTGCTCCTTCCCCAGCCCTGCCCCCTAGATGGCCAGGCCCTGGGGCTGTGGCCATGGAGACCCTGGGGAGCCATGTCTGGGGAAGCAGGCCTCCGTGACACCATGCCTCCTCTCCCCAGCGGACCGTGTGACCATGCCGGTGGCCTACAAGGAATACAAGCCCCACCTTGTGGACCAGGGGGCCATGCTGCTCAACGTCTCGGGCCACGTCAAGGAGAGCGGGCAGGTGCTGGCCAAGCAGCACACCTTCCGTCTGCGCACCCCGGACCTCTCCCTCACGGTGAGGGCAGCTGGCTAGAGCCTGAGGGGTGGCCAGGGGCTGAGGGACACGGGAGCGGAAGGGGCCAGGGTGCTACGTCAGGAACACGACGGCCTGACGAGCGGCTCTAGGAGAAGCTCAGAGGTTGGCTCTGGGTTCTCAGACCTCCGTTTTCTCCTCTGTGAAATGAGATCTCATCTCCCCGATTCTGGGGTGGCTTCTCGGCCGATGCAGAGCCTCCTCCCGGGGACGGACGTGTGGGACTCGAGGAGGTTTTGATCCCTCCCTGATGTGGTGTATGGACCCCATATATTTGACCGGGGTCTCTGATGTGGGGATGGGTCTCTCTTTCTCTCAGTTGTTGGGAGCAGCTGTGGTTGGCCAGGAGTGCGAAGTACAGATTGTTTTCAAGAACCCCGTGCCTGTCACCCTCACCAACGTAGTCTTCCGGCTCGAGGGCTCCGGGTTACAGAGACCCAAGATCCTCAACGTTGGGTGAGTCCGATGCCGCCTTGTCTGCCTCCTGGGCAGCCTGGGCCCCACACTGCTTCCTCTCTTGGTCAGGATGGTACCATCTGTCAGGGTCCGAGAAAGCAGCTTGGGGCCAGCCAGCAATACCACCTGACTCAGTTCAGTCCAAGCAGCGTTTAAGACCTGCTGCGTGTGCAGTGCTGTGCTGTGTCCCCGTCCGCCTCACCATCTCACTGGGAGCTAAAACTCACATAGGAATCGTTAGCAACTCACCACTCACATTGCCCAGCGCTCAGGAGTTGACCGGCACTTTCAGGAACATTTTCTCATTCAGGAGACCATAAAAACCCTTTAAAGTACATTAGAGATCATCATATAATTAAAAGCAACGCTTTGGGATCCCAACGCAGGTTCAAGTCCCACCTCCATCACTCACTGGCTGTGAGCCCCTGGGCGGGTGACTCCTCTGAGCCTCATTGTTCTCACCAATGTCATGTGGGGAAAACAACAGTACCTGGTTCTGAGGGTCATCCTGAGAATTCAGTGGGATGCTGCACGTAACACACTTAGCATAGTGCTTGGAGCAATGTTAGTGCTCATTTTGATTATTGCCACCATCACCCCCACTTTGCAGATGGGGACCTAATGGCCTCGTCTCACAGGGCCCCATAGCTCATAAGGGCCAGACTCTGCTCTTCTGCGTGGCGCACGCCACGTTAAGACTCTTAAGCCTGTTGCTTGGTTTGAGCCATGAGGGCTGAGCAGCAGTTCCAGAGGCGAGGGCCCTGCACCCCAGGCCCTTACCAGCCCTCCTGGACCTGATCCGGAGCCAGGCGAGGCTGTGTGAGGGCCTCACACATGCTTATGTTCCTGGGCTTGTGCTGTCATCTCTGACACAGACCCACCCCACCGCCCTCTCCTTCCCCGGGAACAGCACGAGGGAAAGCAGGGAAGGCCAGAGGCTGACATTTAAGATCAGAGTTCTGGCATTTTCTTCTTTAGACAAAGAGGGCCTGAGGGAAAGAGATGGCCTGTGTGAGGGGCTGGGTGTGGGAAGCAGAGGGTCCCTGCCCACCCTGCCTAACATCCCTCCCCCAACCCACACACACACACACACACACACACACACACTCAGTCACAGCAGGCTCTGCGTGGTGGTAGCCTCCACTTTTGCCAACAGGCCAAAGCTGAAAAGGTTGTTTTCCTGATCTTTGCCCCAGCCCGAACCCTGGACGATGTCAGATGTCACAAAGGAGTGCTCTCCCTTTATCTCCCTACGAGAGTCTCTGGCAGCTTAGAGAGTGGAACTGGGGCTCCCAGATAGCTCCTCCCTGCAGGCGTCTCTCACCTGCAAATGATGGAAGGAGAGTCCCCTGTTCTGAGAGGTCCCCAGACCTGGACGCCCCTCAGCAGCCCTGCCAGACTTTTGAGTCTTGCCTCCTCCGGGGAAGAAGGATAGGGCCATGGAGCTAAGCATGGAGACCTGCCCCATCTCTCCTCCCGCGGGCTAGTGTAAGACCCCCTCCCATTACAGGTCCCAATCCCCCCCTCCCCCCAGTCCATGAGAGGGTTGGAAGGTGGTTTCTCAAGGCAGGTTCTCCCTGGACGTCCCGTGGCTCCTCGGCTGCGGCTGTCCCCGGCCAGGGCCGCCAGGGCAATTGAGAACCCGGAGGGGGAGTCCCTGAGCTGCTGGTTCAGATACATTGGATTCCAAGATGGGTGTTACTTTGTTCCCGTTTGCACATCAAAGACTGTGGTATGGAGCCCCATTATAGCATAAGGTGTGCCACCCAGAGTGGTGACGAGCCATTCAATAAACATTCCAGAACTTACTCCTCCAGATGGCTGTTGTCACCACCAAACCCGGCCCCAGCAGAGGCTGAATTTCCCCGGAGTCTGAATCACATTCTCCAGAATATCCCTAGGGTGGTCTTCCTGGGGGTGCATTTAACTTTAGGGAAACAGCCTGAAGTCATCTAGAGCTAAGACGAATTAATAAGGTGGGCAAACAGGGTGGGAATAATGCCCTTTTCAATCAGAAATGAAGCTTGGCTGTAAAGGGAGGCAGGGGACACGGGTGTGACTGGGTGCTCGTGATGTGTGTGTGATTTTCAATGACTCTGAAGAAAAGTCCAGGAGAAGTTTTAAAAAGTGTTTCAAGCCCTGGCAACCTGGCTGAACTAGTACGTAATGGAAGGACACTGCTGATTTTGGATGTCTAAGGGAGTTGGTTTCATTGCCTGCACTCATTGTTACAGGCACATTCCAGCTTTAGCAGCTGATGTGCTCAGCCTAAACTCCCAAACAGGGGTGTGGCAAAGGTCTCACCTGACACTAAGCCCAGGGCAGGGAGAAATCTTGACATCCATGCTGGAAACTGGAAAGCAATTTCTCTTGGAAATAATGTGATAAATAAAGGCCAGGTTCTGAAATAGTACAGGTTGATTACAGTACAGGGCAAGTAGGCCTTTACAGGCTGGTCTGAGCCTAAACACTTTTACCTTTGTGTCTATGGGAAAGTGGGCACAAGTTAAAAACACTAATTTGTAACCAGCCAGAGTATAACCTACCTACTAAATTGTAGACTTCATTTCTAGTTACCTGCTATGATAGGAAGTCTAGCAATCGGATCTATGACTTAACAGTTAGGCTTTCTATATCTCCCTGCCTCCCCCTGCTCTCCTGCATGGAGCTTGGAAGCATCTTCAAGACCATCTGATACCACCCCTTTTTTATATTCACTTTCATTTTGTAGAGCAGAAAGTGGGGATCAGAGAAGTTCAGTAACATGTCCTAAACCACACAGCTGGCAATGGTAGAAGAAGGAGAACAGAATGGTCCAGGGACACCTCTTACAAGCAAGCAGGCTTCAAGCTAAATGTTTTGCCCCAAGGAGAGCTTATTCTTGAAGTTGGGGTGTTGGTTCATTCTCTTGGAGGACTGGGGTGTCTGCACCAGGTGTGGCTCCAGGGAGGGTCCCCATGGCAGGCTTGAGTTGAGTGGGGGGGCAGAGGTAAGGATTGAGGCAGAGGAGGAAAGGATGGATGTTAACAGGCATGAGCAGGTGTGATATAAGTACAATCACGTTCCGTAAATAAAGCACACATGCAGATTGCTGGAGAAGCTCAAAGAAGGGCCAGGTTCATTTTCCTGAGGGCAGGAGGTCCTCAGGAGCCCTCACTGAGGAGGTGGGGTGAGGAGGCCAAGGCAAAGCATAAAAGAGGAGGTGGGTGCAGGGCAGGGAAGGAGCCCATGGAGGCTGGTGGGCAGGAGGAATGGTGGGGGATGATGAGGTCGTGCAGGCAGGCAGGCTGAGTCAGAGTGAGCCTGTGTGTCGGGTTAGGGAGCTGCAGTCTCATTCCTTAAGCACCAAGGAAGCCAAGCCCTTGAAGGGTTCAGTTCAAGTTCGAGTGGTTAGAGAATAGAATGGAAAAATGAGATGAAAGGCAAGAAGGGCAGTTAGAAGGCCGGTGAAACCGATTCTCAGAGGTGTGGTCTGGGAATAGATTTTCAGAGATCCATTAAGAAGGGAGAAAATAAAAGCACTGTAGTGTGTGTGTGTGTGTGTGGGTGTGTGTGTGTGTGTGTGTGTGTGTGTGTGTGTGATACTCATACATACACAAAAACATGTATGTTCTTGGGAAAGACTTCCCTTTTTTTTCTGAGATAACATTTCCCCAATGTTTTGGGGATTAAAATGCTCCTTCTTTGGAAAGATGATTGTGGCAGAAGATAATTTTCCTCCACTTTCTTCCCTGGCAAAACTGAAAGTATTGGCAATACTGTGTTGAGCCCCTAAGTCTCCATTTGAAGTTTCCTCGGTCTCAGAAACCCCATGTGGGGCGGGGATGGTCTGGTTAGGCAGCAGCTGGCAATGGAGATGAGGGGGAGGCGGTGCAACAGTTTTGCCCAGGTGTTTGTGGGAGGGGGAGGGAGGAGTCCGGGATGACTGGGACATTTCTACCTCGGGCAGCTGTGTGGGTGACTGCTGATCTGTGTGGAGGTGGCCTTGGGACTCAGGCTCTGTCCTGGTCCTGGGTGTGGGGATCCCCGCTGAGCCCAGCTGTGCCTGAAGGGCTCCACCTTCTGCTCCTTCCTTCCTGGCTGCCCCATCAGTCCTTCCTCCCCACTCCACCCCCCAAGTCACCCCAGGCCCATGACCCTGTCTCTGCCCACAGGGACATTGGGGGCAACGAGACGGTGACACTGCGCCAGACGTTCGTGCCTGTGCGGCCAGGGCCCCGCCAGCTCATCGCCAGCTTGGACAGCCCCCAGCTCTCGCAGGTGCACGGTGTCATCCAGGTGGACGTGGCCCCGGCCTCCGGCAGCCGGGGTGTCTCCTCAGATGCCGGAGACAACAGTCGCTCAGGAGAAACTATCCCTATGGCTTCTCGCGGCGGGGCTTAGCCCTGGGCCAGGAGCCACGGGACTGGAGCCGGATGAACAAGGACACTGCCTCAAGACGGGGGTCTGCTGTAGAGCCGCACCCCGGGGGCTCGGGCGGGGAGGCCGGGGAGGGAGCCTGTCTTCACTTGCACTGGGCAGCACAGAAGCTAATAAACCGTTTTTTAATGAAGCGCTGTTCTGTCCATCTGTCCGTCCATGCTGGGCCAAGCAGGGTGGACCCACTGTCCGTCCCGGGGACACACGCCCCTGGCTCTGAGAAGCGTGGCTGGCAGGTCAGGTGATACCAGCTCAGCAGCTCTTCAGGTTGGGCCTCCAGTGCTTATCTGACCAACCTCCCCCCACCCAAGGGTGCTTCTTCCGAAGCCCCCGGGACTGCCCCTCCCATGGCACCCACTGGGGAGAGAAGGACCTAAGTTCCCTTTTGTACGCACATGTTTGAGGTAGAAATGGGCTGGAGAACTCACTGAGCAGCAAGAGCTCCTTTCCACTGTTCATTTTCAATGTCCTTGTCTACGAATTCTTATAAAAGTGATACATGGTCAGAGTTGAAAATGAAGAAAATATTGAAAATTGTAAAGAAGAAAATAATGGTCTTCAGCCGAAACCGGTTTGGCTCAGTGGATAGAGCGTCGGCCTGTGGACTCAAGGGTCCCAGGTTCGATTCCGGTCAAGGGCATGTACCTTGGTTGTGGGCACATACTCAGTAGGAGGTGTGTAGGAGGCAGCTGATCGATGTTTCTCTCTCACCGATGTTTCTAACTCTCTATCCCTCTCTCTTCCTCTCTGTAAAAAATCAATAAAATATATTAAAAAAAATAATAATAATAATGGTCTTCAGCCACCACCATGTACAGAAAAGAACGATTAACGTCGTGTTTCATATGCTGCTCTCCCCCCAAGTCACCTCCGACGAGCACCTCTCCCAGCGTTCACCAGTGGGTGACATCCTGTTTAAAGACTGGATGAGAGTCTTCACGTCCAGCCGCCTCCCGGGCCTCCTGGGCGCGGCTGCCCTGCTCAGCCTCCTGGGCTCTGCTCAGCCCCCACCCCAGGCTCTCCCTCCTCCAGGTCCACTCTGCCTAGGTGAGTTCTGCCGGTCTTGTGGTTTGAAGGACCACTAAATCCAAAAATTGTATTTGTTTTCTTTCTTTTTTTTAAATATATTTTATTGATTTTTACAGAGAGGAAGGGAGAGGGATAGAGAGTCAGAAACGTCGATGAGAGAGAAACATCAACCAGTTGCCTCCTGCACACCCCCCCACTGGGGATGTGCCCGCAACCAAGGCACATGCCCTTGACCGGAATCGAACCCAGGACCTTCCAGTCCGCAGGCCGACGCTCTATCCACTGAGCCAAACTGGTTTTGGCTGTATTTGTTTTCACTGAACCTCAAACTCGTACATTTTTTGGCTTCTCGACACCTCTACAGTGTGTTTCATAGAAGGCCCCAAGCAAAACAACTCCGAGATCCAACTTCTGAAATCCCCTAGCACATTCTCCTGCAGCCGCCCCTATGTCCATACACGGCAGCTCGCCGAAACCGGTTTGGCTCAGTGGATAGAGTGTCGGCCTGTGGACTGAAGGGTCCCAGGTTCGATTCCGGTCAAGGGCGTGTACCTTGGTTGCGGGCACATCCCCGTGCAGGAGGCAGCTGATCGATGTTTCTGGCTCTCTGTCCCTCTCCCTTCCTCTCTGTGAGAAATCAATAAAATATATTTTTTTAAAAAATACACGGCAGCTCTCTTTCCAGTTTCTTGGGCCCAATAACTGGGAGTCGTCCTTGACTCCTTTCTTTCTCTCACATGCCACATTCAGTGTGTCTCGTTGGGTCTGTCTCCCATGCCCACGTGTCCAGAATCTGACTGCTCCTCGTCACCTCTACAGCTGCCGCGCTGCCCGGCTGCTTCCTCTCTCACCTGGATCGCTGCCTCTGCTTCCTGATCGTATCCCCACACCCACTCTTGCCCTTTGACACTCTGCTCTTCGCACAGCAGCCAGCATGAGCGTGTGAATTGGATGGTGTCAGTCCTCTGCTCAGAACCTTCTGCTGGCTTCCCCAAAGCGCCTGCAGTGCCCTGTGGCTCAGCCCTCGCCTCCCTCCGCCTCAGGCTCAGCTGCTCCAGGTGCTGGGCTCCTTCCTGCCCATGGTGCCAAGCATGTTCCCGCTCCAGGGCCTCTGCAGGACTCAGCACTTGGCCTGACAAGTTCTTCCCCAGACATCGCCATGGTGTGCACCCTCTTCTCCAACATCTTGGTGAGGTCTTCCCCACCATCCCATGCCAAAATCGCAACGTCCTCGCTGGCCTTCCCGCCTTTCCCCTCGGAGCAGGCCTGCACCCGCCCTTCCCCTTCTCCCCTTAGGCGCGCGTTACCCTTGCCGTCTCTCTCCTAAGCTCCGAGGGCCCTTCCTTTGCTGCTGTAACGTGTTTCAGAAGCCCAGCTGGCTCACTTCTACTACCTCTGCCACTTTCTAAATAAACTTTGTCTTATAATTAAAAATTAAAAATAAAATTCTAACATCCTCCATACACTCTACTAGTATACCCCTCTTGCTTTATTTTCCTCCATCGCACATATTCCTTTTTTTGTTGGTCGGTTTTTCTGCATAGCACATAGTATTACCATCTGATGCTCTCTATATTGAATTCTTTGTATTATTTGTTATCACATTTTCTCTGCTGGTACTGCCCCATCCTAGTCCTCCCTTGGAGTAAAGCACCAGCCCTCTCAGTAGCCCTCCCCTGCCCTGTCTATTCTCAATTTGGCAGCCAGAGAGATTTTTTTCGTTTGTGTTTTGTTGTTGTTTTAAATATATATCTTTATTGATTTTAGAGCGGGAGTAGAAATATCAATGATGAGAGAGAATCATCGAATGGCTGCCTCCTGCATGCCTCCTACTGGGGAATCTAGCCCACAACCTGGACATGTGCCCTGACCAGGAATCAATCTATGACCTCCTGGTTCATAGGTCAACGTTCAACCACTGAGCCACACCGTCCAGGCTAGAGAGATGTTTTTAAATGTCAGTCCGATCATGTCACTGATCCGCTCACCCCCTCCAGTGGCCCCTTAGGGCTCAGAATAATAGCCATGGTCCTCCCTGTGGCCTTCAGAGCCCTCTGATTTACCCCCTTATCCTCCTGTCACTCAGCTTCACCTTTCTTGTTGTTTCTTGAAACTTCCACCTGAGGACTTTTGAACTTGCTCTTTGCCCTGTCGGGCACACGCTCCCCACTACCTCCCCATGTCCATCCACACGGCTGGCACCCTCCCTTCTTTGAGATCTTTCCTCAACTATCATAGTAAGGCCTTTTCTGGCCCTCCTGTTTTAAACTGCAGTTCACTCCACTCCTCACTACCACTTTTCCCTGCTGTATTTTTCTCCATAGCACTTATTTTCATCCAACAAACCAAATATTTTAACACTGCGTTTGTGTCCCCTCCCCTAGCCAAAATATGAATTCCACGAGAGCAGTGATTTTTGTCTGATTTGCTCTTTGCTATATGCTCAGAATTAGTGCCTAGAGATATTAATTACCTGCTGAGTGAATAAGAATGTAGGCACTAATCTATCTGTAATAACTCATGTCACCCTCACAAAACCTCTTTAGATGAAGAAACTGGACACAAAGGTTAGGTAGTTTGTCCAAAATCATTCAACAATCTAGAATAGGATTAGAAACCAGGTAGTCTGGATCCATAGCCTATATTCTATCTCAGACTAAAAGCGATCCCACAGAGCTCATAATTCCACCCCGAAACATTCTTCCCCTAATTTGCCCCATCTCATTGTTACTATAATGACCCAGTTTTCAACCATAAACATACAAAGTCACCCCTTATTCCTCTCTTTCCTCTCCTCCAATATTCAATTCATCAGCACGTTTTCTCAGCTCTACCTCCAAACTATTACTAACCTGTCATTCTCTCCACTGACACTCACCATGCTCTCTCCCTACAGCACTGCCGCAGCTTCCTGGTGAGTTTCCACTCTTGAACCTGAACAATCCAATTTCTACACAGCCAGTGAGCTTTCTAGACTCTAAACTAAATCTGGCACTATCTTACTTAAAATCTCCCACTGCTTTCCCATCGCCCTTGGGACCATCCAAAGTCCTACTCTGATGTACCTGGCCTGCAGACCTCTCTAACCTCATTCCCACTGTGCGCCCTGGCTCCTCTGCCTCAGCCCCGGCCCCGGCCGGGGTCCTTCTGCTTCCCAGCTTCACCACCTCCTACCTAAGACGTAGCCCCTGCTCTTCCTCTGGACGAATACACTTCCCCCAGGTAAATGGGGGGGTGGCAGGGGGTGGGGAGCTCCTGTTATTTGGGTCTCAGCTCAATGTCACCTCCTCAGGGAGCTCTTCCCTGACCATCAATCTGATTCGTTTTCCCACCTCCCAGTCTCTTGAGCATACCGCTGTTTTGTGTCCTACCTAGCACGTATTAACATTAGTGTTTATTTATGTATTAAATGCTGTCTCTTTTCTCTAAAATGTGAGCTTCATAAGAGTTAAGACCTTATCTGTCTTGTTCACACTCCCTAAAACAGAGCCTAGCACAGAGTTGCACAAAAAATGTTTGCTATTTACAAATTTAAAAGCAATAATTTTCAAGAGATGGCATGTTTAAGATAGTTGATACATTTTATTAAATTGGTTTCCAGAAAGATTGAGCAGCAACACAACAGTTTCTCTTTTCATTGAACAACTGGGAGAAAATGTGAAACATTAAGATTCCAACAACTCTGTAACTTGCTTCACATTTGTTCATTTTACCCTGATACCCTATATTTATTAGAGCTCAAAAATGCTTGAAATCCTAAAAACAACAACAAACAAACAACAATGGGAAGGCAATGCTATCTTCCAAATAGAGGGAAAGAAATACATGTTGAGTTCCCACGATGAGTTAAGCTTAAATTGGGTGCTTTATGGGTATCATCTCCTTTAATTCTCTGGAGGTAGGCATTAGAATCCCTGCTGTCCCAGCTTAATCTGTTCTGGCCTCAGGCCCCTAGATCTCCTCCTGCTAGAATGTAAGCCCTATGAGGGCAGGGACCTTCTCTCTCTTATTCATGGCTGATTCACAGTCTATAATATGTAGGAGGTGCTCAATAAATATCTGTTAAGTGAAAGATTAACTAATCAGAGGGTAATGGAGGGTCTGAAAACTTGGAAGTGCAATGGAGGATTGTGTTTTGGAGCATTTGCAGGAAGAACGCAGTGGATGATGAGGGCAGCTCTGGGAAAGAGAGATGAATGAGCACCCAGGGGGGCTCAGTAACGACTATGCAAGCAGAGCTCTTACTGGGACGGTACCTCAGAAAACTGTACCGAGGGAAACCTATTTCATGCCATTTATATTTATTTAGATGATGATTTCTTTCACATCATCCTTTATATAACAAAGTGCACTTTTAAATTTTTTATTATTTTCAATATATTTTTTATTGGTTTCAGAGAGGAAGGGAGAGGGAGAGATAGAAACATCAATGATGAGAGAGAATCATTGATCAGCTGCCTCCTGCATGTCCTCTACTGGGGATCGAGCCCACAACTCAAAATGTGCCCTGACTGGGAATTGAACCATGACCTCCTGGTTCATAGATCCAATGCTCAACCACTGAGCAACACCAGCAGGGCTGCACTTTTTTTTTTTTTTTTAATGAAAAGATGTTCTTAGTCTTAGTTTCAAGAAATCTACTAGAAGTGCTCTCTCTTTTTTTAAAAAAAATATGTTTTATTGATTTTTTACAGAGAGGAAGGGAGAGGAATAGAGAGTTAGAAATATTGATGAGAGAGAAACATCGATCAGCTGCCTCCTGCATACTCCCTACTGGGGATGTGCCCGCAACCATAGTACATGCCCTTGACCGGAATAGAGCCTGGGACCCTTCAGTCCTCAGGCAGACGCTCTATCCACTGAGCCAAATGAGTCAAGACAGAGAGGTGCTTTCTTACTTGGTGTCCCTGGACAATGATGAGGCAGTTATTTACTCTGAGTGTTGGTAACCTGTTTCTTTATATATATATATATTATATATAAAATTTATATTTTACAGAGAGGAAGGGAGAGGGATAGAGAGTTAGAAACATCGATGAGAGAGAAACATCAATCAGCTGCCTCCTGCACACTCCCCACCAGGGAAGTGCCCGCAACCAAGGTACATGCCCTTGACTGGAATCAAACCCGGGACCCTTGAGTCTGCAGGCTAATGCTCTATCCACTGAGCCAAACCGGTTAGGGCATTGGTAACCTGTTTCTATTCTCCTGGGACACCTGGTATACAAGGTTAATCACTAGGGCCCTAGCTGTTCTGGCTCAGTGGATAGAGCATCAACCTGTAGACTTCAGGGCTCCAGGTTCAATTCTGGTCACGTATCTCATACCTTGGTTGCAGGCCAGATCCCCAGCCCTGGTCGGGATGTGTGTGAAAGGCAACCAATCGATGTGTCTCTCTCACATCAATGTTTCTCTGTCTCTCCCCCTCCCTTCCACTCTAAAAAAAATCAATGATAAAGTAAATTATATATATATATATATATATATGTATATATATATATATATATATATTTTTATATATATAAATAAATGGAAAATATCCTTGGGTGAAGATTAACAAAAAAATAAATAAATAATAAATTAAAGGTAATCACTAGGGAGAAGGTGAGTTCTTTGCATCAGCAGCCCAGGGTTTCCAGAGTGTAAAGCAACACTAAACTACCTTCTGCCTCAAGATTTAAAGTTGGGAAGATCGGTATGGACTATGGTAGCTTCAACTGAAGCTCAGCAGCAGGGAAGGGGACCATCCTGGGCTTGGAGAACTGAGCTGGATATGAGGATCCCTGAATCTCATGTGGATGGGTTTGATTTGGCGAAACCTGTGGCTAATGCTGGAAGCTCTTATAGCATCTTGGCTCAGGGAGCAAAGTCTGGATCTGGATGTGGAATCTTTTATTTTTAATTTATTATTTTCTTTATTGATTAAGGCATTACATATGTGTCCTTACCTCCCCCTTGTCCCCCCAATCTCCTCACCCATGTGCTCATCCCCCTGGTGTCTGTGTCCATTTGTTAGGCTTATATGCATGCATACAAGTCTTTGGTTGATCTCTCCCCCTTATCCCCACCCTCCTCTACTTTCCCTCTGAGGTTTGACCGTCTGACCAATGCTTCTCTGTCTCTAGGATCTGTTTTTGTTCATCAGTTTATGTTGTTCATTATATTCCACTAATGAGTGAGATCATGTGATATTTATCTTTCTCTGACTGACTTATTTCTCTTAGCATAATGCTCCATCCATGCTGTTGCAAATGGTAGGAGTTCCTTCCCTTTTACAGCAGCATAGTATTCCATTGTGTAGATGTACTGCAGTTTTTTAATCCACTCATCTGCTGATGGGTACTTAGGCTGTTTCCAAATCTTAGCTATTGTAAATTGTGCTACTATGAACACAGGGGTGCATATATCCTTTCTGATTGGTGTTTCTAGTTTCTTGGGATATATTTAGAGCAAAAATGGGGAGACAAAAAAAAAAAAAAAAGGAAAGAAAAAGAGGAATTGCCAGAAAAGGAGCTAAGTGAAACGGAGGCATGAAATATATCAGAAAAAGAATTCAGAATAAGGGTCATACAGTTCATAAACCAGATGGATGAAAAAAATCAACAACTTATGTAAGAATCAAGAAGAAATAAATAGTGATATAGCTGCAATAAAAAACACTATTGAAAGTTTCAACAGTAGACTCAGGAGAAGTGGAGGACCTAGTCAGGATTAGCCAATTAGAAGATAGGGAAGCAAAACACATCCAACTGAGGGGAGACTAAGGGAAATATGGGAAAACATGAAATGAAGCAACATACAATTAATAGGGGTATCAGAATGACAAGAAGAGGAACAAGGGTTAGAAAACCTATTTGAAGAAATAATGTCAGAAAACTTCCCTGATGTGGGGAAGAAAAAGTCACACAAGCACAGAGAGTCCCAAACAAGATGAACCCAAAAAGAGCCACACTAAGACACATTGTAATTATGTGGCAAATGTTCAGGACAAAGAGAGAATCTTTTTTTTTTTTCTTAATCTTTATTGATTTCAGAGAGGAAGGGAGAGAGAAAGAGAGAAATATCAAAGATGAGAATCATTGATGGGCTGCCTCCTGCACGTCCCCTATTGGGGATGAAGCCCACAACCCAGGCATGTGCCCCTGACTGGAATCGAACCCAGGATCCTTCAGTCCACAGGCCGACGCTCCATCCACTCAGCCAAACCAGTCAGGGACAAAGAGAGAATCTTAAAGGCTGCAAGAGAGAGACAGAAAGTTACATACAAGGGATCTCCCATTAGATTATCAAATGATTTCTCAACAGAAACACATCAGGCCCGAAAGGAATGAAAGGAAGTTTACAAAGTGATGCAAAGCAAAGGACTGAATCCAAGAATACTCTATCCAGCAAGGTTAACATTCAAAACTGAAGGGGAAATAAGGAGCTTCACAGACAAAAAAAGGCTAAGGGAGTTTATCACCACCAAGCCAGCAATGCAAGAAATGCTAAAGGGACTGGTGTAAAAAGAAGAAATAAAAAGGGAGGAAGGAACACAGACACAAAAAACAAAAATAGGTGTGGAGCCGAAACCAGTTTGGCTCAGTGGATAGAGCATCGGCCTGCGGACTGAAAGGTCCCAGGTTCGATTCCGGTCAAGGGCATGTACATTGGTTGCGGGCACATCCCCGGTGGGGGGTGTGCAGGAGGCAGCTGGTCGATGTTTCTCTCTCATCAATGTTTCTAGCTCTCTATCCCTCTCCCTTCCTCTCTGTAAGAAATCAATAAAATGTTTTTTAAAAAAAATAGGTGTGGAATCTTGAGAGCTCAACCCCTGCAGCTGGTTTTCTAAGGGGACACTGAGTGAGGGGGGGAAAGTATGGCAGACTCTGTGAACAGCAGAGCTCACCCCTAACAAGCATGGAAGCTGCAAGGCCTGCCCCTTTGGTCAGATTTCTTGGGAAATTCTGAGAGAGGAAAAAACACCAAAAGGGCCCTAGCTGTTTTTGCTCAGTGGTTAGTGTGTCACCTGAGGACTGAAGGGTATTGGGTTCAATTTGGTCAAGGGCAGATACCTCGGTTGCAGGCTCAATCCCCGGCCCAGGTCATGCGTGCGGGAGGCAACCAAATCATACATCTCTCACATTGATGTTTCTCTCTCTCTGTCTCTCCCCCTCCCTCCCATTCTCTAAAAAAAAAAAAATCAATGGAAAAAATATCCTCAGATGAAGATTAACAACAACAACAACACACCAAAATCTTCCTGATAATAAGCAAGTAAGGTGAAACTAATCACAAACATAAATTTTTTTTTTTTTACAAAATGTGACATGTTTCTCAAATTTATGGATCAGACTATAGTGGTTGCACTTCATTTTAAACAAAGATAATTTTTAAAATAATGACTAGCTTCCACTGTTCTAAGGTCCACTCTAGGAAGAGATTTTGTCCACAGAATTTTTTCAGAGACTCTGATTGGTAGGGTCCATCCTTGGTGATAGCTAATGAATCCATTCCTTCATCCATTTAACAAATATTTAATGACATGTGCCAAGGAATGGGCTAAGTACTAGAACACAGGACAAACCTAGTTCCTGCCCTATAGGACTTAAGAGCCTGAGAAAAAAACAGATTAAATGAATAAATGCATGAGACAAAGTCAGTAGATAGCTCTGAAGTTCACAGTAAAGGTGTGCGACCTAGCCTCCTGGTGATGGTTAGGAAAGCTTTACCTGAATAGGTAACCCTGAAGGATAGGCAGAGAGGGAAGGGAGATCACTACAGGCAAAAGGGACAACCTGTGCAAAGATCCTGTGGTACAACAGAGTCTAGAAGAGTAAACAAGACAACAGTCATGCCATATAATGACATTTTGGTCAATGAAGGATCATATATATGACAATGGTCCCATATTATAATGGAGCTGAATTTCCTATAAGAAATGTAAGGATATGTAGTTCAAAAGGAATAACTTTTTCTCTGATGGGAGCAATATCTGAGGCAATAGATTTCCTCTCACTCACAGCACCTCAATTTTGACTGCACAGATTACATCCCATTCAATCAGCCACGGACATGTTTCAGCACAGAGGAACTGTCCCCGAGTGCTACATGTTCAGAGGACCCCCGACCTAGCTGATCATGTTCAGAGTACACTGCTGTAGATTCTTTGTTGAGGACTAAGATCCTGTACAAGGACACAGGTCCACAGGAGCTACCTTAACAAGTATTAAGTATCACTGCCTTTTAGTAAAAGCTTTTTGTGGTAGTGTGAGCCAGCCTAATATCTGTAGGTTGTAATGATGCAAAGAACAGATAAGTTTATTTCTTCCATCAATTCAATGTCAGAAAGTCTTTTGCTAGATAGGGTCAATAGAACCAAAAAAAATTTCCTGAGTAAAAATATTGAATCCTCTCCATGTTTAATATCCTCTTTTTTTAAAAAAAATAAATACCACAAAATTCCTTAATGTGACCACAGCTCCAACGCGTAATAGTCAAAATCATATTACCATGACAATCCCTTTGTTCCTTTACCTCTCCATCTTGATTTCTTTTTTAAAAAATTTGTTTTTATTGATGTCAGAGAGAGGAAGGGAGGGAAAGACCGAAACATCAATGAGAGAGAATAATTGATAGGCTGCCTCCTGCATGCCCCCTAATGGGGACCATCCCAAAACCCTAGCGTGTACCCTGATCAAGAATTGAACCGTGACTTCCTGTTTCATAGGTCAACACTCATCCACTGAGCCACATGGGCCGGGCTCCATCTTGATCTCTTATTCCTTCTAATCCTCAGGCCACCTTTCACTCTCCTGACAGTCATTATGATGATGAACTACCTGAATAATAACAGGAATACTATGGAAAGACCTGCACATTTCAGACTTTATTCAAGACATCGCTAGAGAACCCCCAAAACAACAGGGGAAACAATAACACCAGAGGAAATTTTAGCTTTTGATACCTATAGCTAACAGTAAACTATACAAACTAACTCCTAGCCAGGTATCAGAGAAAGGTCTAATTCTTGGAGTACTTACTCATAAATCCTGCTCATAGTGCTAAGTGTGAGAGCATGTTCTTCCTTGATCCCTGCTCTCTGCACTAACTGTTGGGAACTCAGTTGCTTTATTCTGCTCTACTTGTCCACTGTTAGGTCTGAGTCCCTCTGCCAGGGACTGGACCTTTATGGACACCGGGTAGTAGATGGAGAAGCCACGAGAAGTTGTGGATGTATAAGAGAATCTTTATTGTAGAAGCTAGTGGCCATGTAGCCATTGCTAAAAGGAGCCATTAGACAAAGTAGTCCTATACAATAGGTAGCCGCACACCGCCTAGTTAAATCATCTTTCCCACAAAGCAGCAGCAGCCTCTGTCCCCACAGCTATTATCTGAGCAGCCGCGTGCTGCCTCTAGACCAGTTGTTGGCCGCTGCCACTGCCTCACACAGCAGCAGCACCTGAGCTCTCTAACCTCAGAGTCTCAGTAGCCTCTCCAGCCTCACTCTAGCACACCAGCTGGTCAGTAACATGTCTTATACTATTTAGACAAAAGAGGCTTCTTTCCAAGTAGTGACCTCACTAATTTGGGTTATAGAAGGGCGCAGTGTACCGTGAGATTGCTGTAACCTTGCATCTGTATATAGTCCTTGGACACCCAGGCCCTGGCCATCTGGCGTACTCTGGCATGGTTGCCAAACCAGGTAAACATAAAACTTCACACTAAAAGCTTATTTACCTCAGTTCCTTTTACTAGTACATCCGACTTTCAACAAAAAACTACAAGGCATACTAAGACAAAAAGTACACTGTGAAGAGACAGACCAACTATCAGAAATGATACTGGACACAACGGGTCCGAGGCTGCCGGTCACTACTTGAACCAAATTAAGAAGAGACAGGCTGAATCATATATGAGCATTTATTCCAATAATACTGGCAGTATGGGGAGGGCAGTCGGTCATCCTGGAAATTCTGCTCTCATCCCCCTGGCTTGGTGACTGATTATATACAAGTGAAAGAGAAGATAACAACATGCAGCTGCAAGTGTAAGAGGGAAAGGAGGCGGGTAGGGTCTGCAGTCTGGCTTTCAGGAGCTCCACGTCCTGATAACAAGGTGGCTAATCTTCTATGACGTTACAAACAGCTCAGCCCGTTCCTGGAACCAGAGAATGGTCAGCATTCCCGAGGCAAACTCCCGGAGGGGGTCAGGGTCCAGGCACAGCAACCAAATCAAAGTGTGTCCTGTCCTTCCTTGGACTGTTCTCAAAATGTATTTCTTTTCTGAGTAATGGACCCATAGAGGCATCTTATCTTTTTACAGCCTTGTTTCCTCCTCCAGTTTCCCAGGGCCTGTAAGAAAACTCTTAGCTATAGTTAGTAAGATGAATAACTATTAAACAACTCTCTCTCTCTCTGTGTCATCAATGATGAGAGAGAATCATTGATCAGCTGCCTCCTGTATGCCCCACACTGAGGATTGAACCCACAACCCGGGTGTATGCCCTGACTGGGAATCTAACCGTGACCTCCTGGTTCATAGGTAGATGCTCAACCACTGAGCCATGCTGGCCGGGCAGTGGCTCTATTCTTATTACGTGCCCTTCCTTTTATATGCCCTTCCCCCTACCAAAACCAGATTCAGATATGGCAGAGATATTGATATGGCAGAGATATTGGAATTATCAGACCAGGAATTTAAAACTATTAATATGTTAATGGGTTTAATGAAAAAAGTGGACAACATTTAAGAACAAGTGGGTAGTATAAGCAGAAAGATATAAACTAAGAACCAAAAGGAAATACTAGAAATAAATAACACTGAAACAAAAATGAAGAGTGTCCTTGACAGGCTGATCAATAGATGAGCATGGCTGGAGAATTGATAAACCTGAATAAATGTCAATAAACATTTCCAAAATGTTTAGAAAATACAAAGAAATGTAAAGACAAAGACAAAACAATATCTAAGAAATGTGGGACAATTATAAAATGCACATGAGAGTACCAGGAGAAGAAAGGAACAGAATATTTGAAGCAATAATAATCAAGAATTTCCCAAAATTAATGACAGACACCAAACACAGATGCAGGAAGCTCCGAAAATACCTAGCAGAATAAAAATAAAAAATCTACACCTAGGCATATCATATTCAAACTGCAGAAAATAAAACACCAAATGAAAATCTTGAAGCCTGGGGGTAGGAGAAGGGACACCTTACCTACAGAGGAGGAAGGGTAAGAATCACAACCAACTTCTCTCCAGAAACCATGCAAGTATGAAGAGAGTGGAATGAAATGTTTAGCATATTGAAGGGAAAAGCCCACCAGCCTAGACTTCTGTATCCAGCAAAATTGTATTTTAAAAGTGAAGGAGAAATAAAGACTTTCTCAGGCAAACAAAATTCAAAAATTTTGTCACCAGGAGACTTGACTTGCAAAACACGTTAAATTTTCTCAGAAAGGGCAACGATATAGGTCAGAAACTCAGATCTACATAAAGGAAGAACTTTACAGAAAGAATAAATAAAGGCAAGATTAAAAGGGAGGTTATCAGAATTTTATACATATCCAATTGGGTGCTTTTGGGACCTCCAACTAAATGTCCCCCGGACAGCTGAACCTGTGAATCGCCTCAGACCTTGGGTGGAGGCCGGAGGCATATGGAAGCCATTCCTGTGTCTAGGGAAAGAGTTAGCCCGTGGAAAGGGTAGTTTCACTAAAGCCCTGTAAGGTAGTCAGGGCAGGTAATTCGTTCGAGCAACAAAAAATATACACTGTGTGCCGGGTTCTGTACGTGGCGATGGGAATAAGTAGACACCAGGAAGGGTGACAAGGAGACAGACGAGTAAAACGGTCCATGAGGGGCTGGCTGGACTAAGCGCACAACAGAAAATCGAAAAATGAAACTATTTTACTTTAAAAACATTTTTTTAAATTACAGAATACAAAAAGAAATACAGAAAAGCACACAAATTACCCACAGAGTCACCAACCAAAGAAAACCAGGTTAACAACCTGATGTATCCTTTCAAACTTTTGGAAGGTGGCGCCCTCTCCTGCTTTGTAAAAGGAAGTTCAGTTCTCCCTGGAAGGCTTAGCGGCGCCGGCGGGAGGCCTGGGATGTGAGGAATTTCAGTGGGTGACGGGGATGCAGGGGACAAGCGGCCTGATCCCGCTTTACAGGCTAGAAAGTCAAGCCTCAGAGAGGGCCGTGACTTCTGTGCAGGTTCCGCCTCGAACGGCGGGGCCGGAGGACCCCCACGGGCTGTGACGGGGCCTCGCCGCCCGCCCAGGATCTGACGGAAAGGGCGGGGCGGGGCTCCAGGGCGCCGTCACGTTCCCCGCCCCCGCCCGTGACCCATTGGTTTTCCATCACCGCCCTTTTCCGGGGCAAGAAACACTGGTCGCAGGGCCGGAAGCGCGGTAGCCCGCGGGTTCGAGACCACGGCGCCGTTTAAGGCAGAGCGAGCGTCCTGGAACCCTCGGGCCGCTAGATCCTTCACCCCGGCTCCCGCCCAAATTGGAGAAAACCTACAAAATCCTGGCGGCCTATGCAAGGGCGCTGAGTCGGATCGCAAAGCACACGGCGTCCACCGGAACCGCCGAGCCTGAGGGCCGCCGGAAGCCCCGCCCCTGGGCGGAGTCAGGAAGCCTTTCGGGGCGGGCGGGGGCGGGAGAACCTAGGTCCCGCCCCCGAGGCCGAGCGCGCCTGCCATGGCCGAGACCCCGGGCGCCGGCCCCGCTGCCCTGCGCTTGGCTGCCGCTGCCAACTGGCTAGTCGTGCGCCGACGCTACGTGGAACATTTCCCACGGGTGTTGGAGTTTCTGCGGTCCCTGCGCGCTGCTGCTCCTGGCTTGGTTCGCTACCGCCACCACGAGCGCCTATGTATGGGCCTAAAGGCCAAGGTAGAGCCAGTGAGCCGAGAACAGGAAGAGGGGAAGGGGCGGGATGCCAGGATCAGACTAGGACAGACCGCTTGGCGGGTTGGGAGCGGTTGCAAAAGGGGAGCTTGCCCCGAAGTGGGAATTCTGAACTCAGTCCCATTCACAGGTGGTGGTGGAGCTGATCCTCCAGGGCCGGCCTTGGGCCCAGGTTCTGAATGTCTTGAATCACCACTTTCCAGAGTCTGGACCTGTAATGCGGGACCCCAAAGCTGTAAGTGATCCCTGGAACAGTCCCCACCCACAGTTAATCCTTGGTGCCCCTAATTTGTCTGCCCTCTTTACCTTCAACAGACAAAGCAGGATCTGAAGAAGATCTCAGAGGCACAGGAAGCCTTTTGCCAGCAGGTGAAGTTGCTGGCAGAGGCCCCTGTGGATTTGACTTGGAAGCTGCAGGTGAGACTAGTTAATTTGGAAGCTATGATATGGCTTTCTTTTCTAGTCCCCTTCTGACCTGCTTTTTTCTGTCTGCAGGAACTTGAACAAGAGTATGGGGAACCCTTTCTGGCTGCTATAGAAAAGCTATTTTTTGAATACTTGTGTCGGCTGGAAAAAGCACTGCCTACCCCACAGACACAGCAGGTTTTCCTAGGCCTAAACACAGAGGGCAGAGTGTGGGGTGGTTGGACCAAGGTCTGTGTCATTATGCTCTCTCCCTGCCCACAGCTTCAGGATGTGCTGAGTTGGATGCAGCCTGGAATTTCTATCACTTCTTCTTTTGCTTTGAGCCAATATAGTGTGGACATGGGGTGGCCACTTCCAGGTACCAGGGCCATCTGGAAAAAATTAGAAATTTGGGGGTGGAATATGTAGCCTGAGACCTTTTGAGACAGCCAGCCCATTATAGGGGTTACATGGGCTTGAGACCCAAGAAACCAGACTGAGTTTATGTGTTACTGTCTGTTCTCTTTATAAGGAACATTCTTTTCTTTCTAGAGTGCTCCGTTACTAATTCAATGAACATGTCAGAGCCCACGGAGCCCAGTCCTCCTCAGCAACCAACACCAGCACTCCATCCGCCTGTGCCAAAAGCCAAGCCTGGCCCACACCTTCCTCACGGAGCAGCCTCAAGAAAGCACCCAGAACCTCTGGCTGGTCACCACTTCAATCTGGCCCCTCTGGGCCAGCGAAGAACCCAGTCCCAGTGGGCACCCAGGAGGGTAGGCCATAAGGAGCGCCCCACAGTCATGCTATTCCCCTTTAGGAATCTGGGTTCACCAACCCAGGTCATATCTAAACCTGAGAACAGGAAAGAACAAGGGACACACGTGGCAGTTCCAGCAGGTGATGCCAGCACGAGAACAGCCTCCACTGGAAAGTCTAAGAGTCCGGCCCAGACCCTGGGCGGACGGACTGTGAAGGAGAACCCAGTTGACTTGTCTGCCTCGGAGCAAAAGGAGTGAGTGGAACAGTTGCTTCTGCCTAACAGCACATTCCTTGCCTGCTTTCCCTTCATCCCTTCTTCTTTGCTTGTTCCCACCCCAGGAATTGCTGGGACTGCCCCATGGAGCCCCTGAGACTGTCATTATCACCTCCTATGGCCAGGAAGCCAGGTAGGTATACTGAGTCAGGACTGGATCAGACAGCCTCCTCTCTTGTGACTCTTGAGGGCCTGTGTTCACCTAGAGGAGTACTGTGATTCTAGTTTCCTTCTTGCAGTGTGTCCTCCATCTCTGTGCAGCCCTGTCATTACCATAGGGGACTTGGTTTTGGACTCTGATGAGGAAGAAAATGGCCAGCGGGGAGGAATGGTGAGTAAGGAGGAACAGAAAGCTGGGGAAAGAGATGGGGCAGAACAAGACAGAAACCCATGCTCGCTGAATATGGAGGACTCAGGGAATGTCTCAGGTGACAGGATCTCCCTGCTCCTTTCTCTGCAGGAGTCTCTGGAAAACTATGAGAAGACAAAGTTTGACACCCTAATCCCCACCTTCTGTGAATATCTCCCCTCTTCTAATCCCAGTGCTGTATCTGCCCCTTCCCATGACCATATAGACTCCTCTGATAGGACCAGAATGCCATCTGCATCTTGCCTGTCTCCTTCCTCATCTCTACAGGCAGTTTAGTGGGGATAAAGTGGAAGCCCAGCATTGGGTTGCTTGACTGTATGGCCCAAATTACTTTGTAATGCTTGATCATTAAACTTTCTGTTTGTTAAAACACTGTGTTGCTGTGAGGGAGGGGAATCTAGGCCTCTATAAGGTCAGTGTAAATCATTCCTTAGAAACAGAACTGGCCTCTCCGGGGCTAAAAGAATCCCTTTGCTCTTTTACTTCCCTTGGAAAGTGTTGTTCAAGTGTATCAGAAAGCTTGTACCAGGGCTGAGAACCTGGATGAGAAATTTACTTTTGCTATTCTGAAAATATCTGTGTGTGTTCTGATGCCAGAATATATACTCTGTAAATTTTCATGCTGCCAGGTTATCTAGGGGGTTAGCACTTGAATGGAGATGCTTCACAGAAAAAGTACTCACTGTCCTTGACTCCACTGGGTCAGTGCCATCTCCACCTCCACTTTCCTGGAACCAGCACCCAGACGCCAGGCTTGTGTAGAAAGCCCCAGAATCTCTACAGTCACTGGGATCTCTTTATAGAGATACTTAAAATATATAAACACTTAAGAGCTTTTTAGATATTCAAAGATCGCATTTAATGAAGCTGATTGTCAAAACATGATTCTAAAAGCCTACCTCTTAAGACCATGGCCATATCTAAAACATTTATGTACTGTATGAATCAGTATCCTTTTTCTTGTAGTAATCTTCAGAAGCTGAGTCTCCAGATTCCCATTTGATTATCAACTTCATTTTCTCAGCCTGCCTTCCTTGCTTCCTCCCCAGTGAGTGCGTTTTGTGGATGCAGATAGAGAAGTACAGCGTTATTGCAGGAACTCTCAGGAGTGAGATGATCAAATAAAAGTCGCAGCACTGGGATGAGTGAGGGGCCCACTGTAGTTTGATGCCGGTGGCTTGGGAGGGCAAAACTGCTCAGACCTAGCTCAAGTCACTGAAGGTTGGATTCACCTGCTGGGTGACACGGATGAAGGTAGTTCTCCGACTCAGCTCCTTCAGCTTAGCTGCTCCTACGTACGTACATGTGGAACGGATGCCTCCAAGTATGTCTCGGATGGTATGTTCCACATCCCCTTTGAAGGGCACCTCCACCGTCTTTCCCTCTGAGGCCCTTAAAGGAGGAAAATTTTTCTTACTTTTTCCTTCTGGATTCCTTAAGCCAAATGACTCTTCCCCAGTCCATGTCATTAAACCCTGGTTCACCACTTTTCTCCCAAGAACTAGACCACCCATCTCTCAGCAGCCCTGAGTTCTGCCGCCACCCTACTTAGCCACACCTTCCAAGAACCCTCAGCTCCTGGGCCTCTACACGTACCTGTACTCAGCAACGCCCCCAGCATACTTCTTCATGGCTGTTTCAGAACTCATTCCGTAGAAGAGCTTGTATTTTTTGCCATTCCTCTCGACGAGCTCACCACCTGACTCACTGTGCCCAGCCAGCATGCCACCCAGCATCACAAAGTCAGCCCCTGCCCCTATCAATGAGAGGAAAGAGATGAATGTTCACGTGCCCACCCACCCGCCGAAGCAAACTCACACCAAATTCTAAAGCCACTAGAGATTCCCTGCCTGGCTTTGCTCTCTCTTTTTGCTGCTTTTGCTGTCTTCTGGTCATTTCTTTTTACTTTGCCCAGTTGAACAAGACTCACTTCAAGTGTTCCAAGAGCAAAGGCCTCCAACTGTAGTGTGAGCAAGGATCACCTGGGAAGTTGTAAAAAATGCAGATCTGGCCCTAAACGGTTTGGCTCAGTGGATAGAGCATCGGCCTGCGGACTGAAGGGTCCCAGCATCGATTCCCGTCAAGGGCATGTACCTTGGTTGTGGGCACATCCCCAGTGAGGGGTGTGCAGGAGGCAGCTGAATTGATGTTTCTCTCTCATCGATGTTTCTAACTATCCCTCTCCCTTCCTCTCTGTAAAAAAAAAATCAATAGAATATATTTCAATAAATAAATAAATAATGCAGATCTGCAGCCCACTTTTCAGAGCTGGATTTTGTAACGCTGAGGGCATTTACATTGCCCAACAGCCAGCCCAGGGGCTGGTGCAGATGGTCCTGGCCCACACTTGGGAGAGTCCATTTCAGAGTCTCGGCTGGCTTACCCCGATGACACCACCACAGGCTTCAGGATCACGAGTTCATATTATGAAAGAACCTGAATGGTTTCCTCAGCCTTTCTTAGCCTGATCCTAGACCCTCAAAGGTGACGCATCCTCTCCTATAGGATCCTCCTCCTGTGCCCTCACAGTGTCCTTACCGAAAGCCTTGGCCACATCCCCAGGAGAGCTGCAGCCTCCATCCTGCAAAGTAAGAAGCAACGTGAAGAAACAGCATGGATTTCCCAAGCCCTCTCAGCAGTGTCCCCACAGTCCACCTCAAAGCTGACAGGAACCCAGGAGTCCTGATCCACCTCTATCAGAGCTTTCATACCCAGTAGAAAACCCAGATGTTTGGCAGCCTCATCCCCTGCTCTGCCCTTGGACCTTACTGAAATGATGTGGCCTTTGAGGCCATGAGCAGCATCTGCACACTCCATCACTGCACTAAGCTGTGGATACCCGACTCCAGTTTTCTTCCGGGTGGTACACACAGAGCCTGAGAAGAACGAGACAAGGATGAGAGAGAAGTGCTCCATAGCTATGTGCCACTAAAGATAGCCAATGGCCCCCAATAAGCCAGCTTACCTGGTCCAATGCCCACTTTGATGATGTCAGCACCAGAGAGGATCAGCTCTTCTACCATCTCTCCTGTTACCACATTCCCTGCCTAAGAGCAATCAAAACAGCATTCTTAGGGTCAGAAATGAAGAGGAAGTTATGTGCTCTCACATATAGCATGCCTGGATCAGGTCCTTCCAACATTATTACAAAGAAGGGTACCTGGGTTCCCTCTGCTGGGCCCTCAGAGCTTTTAGACCAGCCACTTCAAAGGATCCTGCTTCCCCAGCTGAGGTAAGGGGGTTAGCCACCAGTGTCACTGTTGCATTAGGGTGAAGCTGGGGTCCAACTGGACCAAGATGAAATTTGATTTACCAAAGAGACCCAAAAATTTCCTGCCCTTAAGCTGTTAAGTGATAAAACCTCTCTGGCTTAGGGAAAAGGTGAAGGCATGATGATGAAGGCTATATACCCATCTACATAGCATTTGCTTCTTTTTGTTTTGTTTTGCTTTTTTGTTTTGTGTATTTGCTTCTAATGAACAGAAAAGAGAGCTCCTTCAATGCTGTGAGGAAAATGAGGTCTTATCATCATTCCCCTAAGCTTGTAAAAAAATAAGATGTTACATGTGATCCCTTTAATAGGATTGTAGTTTTATGTTCATTTCGGTAGGCAGGTAGATAAGTATCACAGATATGTACAATGCATAAGCACATGATTTGGTGAGTAATGTTAGGAACACTGGATTTACAAAGACAATGTATCAAGGGTCAGAGATTGCAATGACCAATAAACATTTTAAGCATGGAACCTTGGATAATCACCTAGTAACATGATTAAGCAGACCAGGAAAATAAAAATGCAGCAGAGGAGAAATAAACTGATGCAACAAAAATAGAGTGGCACAAAAGAGGGGAAGAAGGAGAGGAATGTACTAACTACAGAGTAATAGAAACATACCATGATTGTGTGTCCAGGGAAACGTTTCCGTACATCCTTTACAAATTCAACAAAGTGTTCAGAGTAGCCATTTGCCACGTCCAGACATATATATTTCATCTGGGGAATAGCTTCCAGGATCTGTTCTAGCTGCTCAAAGTCAGAAGAGCCTGTGCCTGAGCTGGCAGCCAGATGCTGTGGGAGAAGCAGGACATTGGCATGGGAGGCATTAGACAGCTGTGGCATGTTTGAAAAGACCTGATGAGCATCTAAGAGTTGATCCCCAGGAAGCCAAGAAAAGATTCATGGAAAAATGAGAAAAGGAAGGGATCACGAGAGGGCCAGTATTACCTCAAGACAGTCAGGATTCTGGCTGGCAAACTCTTTCCACTGCTCCAGGCTGTAGTGTTTGTGGACAGCAGTGAAGAGGGAGAACTGAGAAGAAAGAGCCATCAAAAAGGAGAGAACTTTATTAGGATTTCTTTTTCTAGAAGGAGACCTTTATACTATTCTGTCTGAGGGGAAAAAGGACTGAGGTCTGGAAAGAAAAACTTAAATAATTTAAGGGATTCAGGTGAGATTTTTAATTCAACCATTTGTCTCCCTACAAATCTCAGTAGGACTTTTTACCATAGCTAGTACTGTCAAACACTTCCACCGAAGCACTAAGTTATCTGGTTTGGATCACCTGCCAGCACATACAGTGCTTCTGACTTAAAAGGTGACAAAGGTGACAGGACAAGCTGTTGGTGCAATAGGACAAGGAGTAGACAAGAACCATGAAGACGCCGGACAGAGCCGGTGTCTGCCTACACTGACTCGGCCCTTCCTTCTATGGTAACCTGGTAGAACTAACCTGTTTTTGGTATCTCTGGTCAGTTTACTCACAGCAATTCAGTGAGTCTAAATGCTCAAAAAAGGTGCCCTGGCTGGGTGGCTCAGTTGGTTAGAGCATTGTCTCATGCGCAGGAAGGTTGTGGGTTCAATTCCCAGTTGGGGCATATACCTGGGTTGCAGGTTCGATCCCCTGGTCAGCGCATACCTAGGAGGCAACCAGTCAATGTGTCTCCCTTACATTGATGTCTCTTTCCCCCTTCAGAAAACTATATATATATATATATATAATAAATGCTCACAAAAGGTAAGGCCTTAAGTTTAATGGAGCCAATTAGACGCTACCCCATCCTTTCTCCATCTCCACTGGAGTAAAGGACAAATTTTCTTGAGACAGGGACCAACCTGAAAAGTTTAATTCATTCGATCTATTTCAGTCAACAAAGTTCAAGGATATAATGACTCACTGGACTTGTATTTTCTAGCTCAACAAATTGCAAACAATATCCCAGTACTTTGAGAAAGGCATTCAAAGGCCACTGTGAATGCTGGTGTTTGTGCCTTAAAAGTGCAGGCATGCAAACAGATGAGACAGCAGTTGACTGAGACAGCACAAGTCTTGCAACTGGCAAGAAATCCAAGGAAGCCATGCATCAGCCAGCAGTAAGGAAGTGTTACTGTGTTATACTCAATCAGAGATCACCACCAACACTACCTAGCTGGTACTGAATTCTGCTCTCAGCAACACTCTGCCATCAACATGCTGACAAAGGAAAATCACGCTAGGAGGTCGGCAGACCTTGGAGATAGTGTCGCATGATAAGCACATCCAATTATATAGCAAACTAAAGATCTAAAAAAGATTCATGCTTGCACTCAACCTTTTTATTATTACTGTGAGACGTGACGCTTATCTCTAAAATCTGATTTCTTTAGCACTCAACAGGATTTAAAAGCCAGTCTCAACACAAAACATCAAAACAATGCCCACAAGTTCCATGTGTTACAGCATGTCTATTAACACTGAAGTCAGATTCACCATTCCTCAACTCAACAGGGCAACAGCAGGATTCCTAGATAGTTAGTGCACAGCAACAGCAATACAGTACTAAAATAATAACTACCAACCTCAGAGAAATGACAGCAGACATTCCACAGAGACTTAACAGCAATCCAAAATAAAGAAAGGGAGATGAAGTCCTGAAGGTTAACAGAGCCTCAAGCAGCAACAGAATCCCATCAACCAAGGGCTACGTGGATTAACAGAAGAGTGCATATGTTCTCAAGAGTACCCAGAGTAACTACCTTCTACAAATATAGAAGCAGGTATTATTACTGACAAGAGTAGCATCTACTTTGAAAGCGAACAATAACCTGTATATAAGAAAAACACTCCATTTTGGGCACATCCCACAAACTCCCAGGAACCTACGACTTAAGATTAAAAAAAAAGAATAGGCATATTATAAAATTAATAAGCTCCTCTCTAGGATCTCCTAGTTAGGAATTTTTAAATGCTCAAAATGTATTTAGTTTCTGGACTAAAACAGTGAATGTTTAGTTTTCTAACAATGATGTAACAGGAGAGATGCATGTGACTTGAAGGGGGTGACCTGGGGCTGGGAAAAGTTGGCAAGGTGTATAAAACTGCTGCACAAGCCCTAGCCGGTTTTGCTCAGTGGATAGAGCGTCGGCCTGCGAACTGAAGGGTCTCGGGTTCAATTCCAGTCAAGGGCACATGCCCGGGCTCAATCCCCAGTGGGAGCCTTGCAGGAAGCAGCCGATCCATGATTCTCTCATCGTGGATGTTTCTATCTCTCTCCTCCTCTTCCTTTCTTTCTGAAGTCAATTAAAAAAAAATATATATATATATATATTTCTTTATTGATTTCAGAGAGGAAGGGAGAGGGAGAGAAGGAGAGAAACATCAATAATAAGAGAGAATCACCCATCGGCTGCCTCCTGCTCGCTCCCTACTGGGGATCAAGCCCGCAATCCAGGCATGTGTCCTTGGCCGGAATCGAACCTGGGATCCTTCAGTCCACAGGCTGACGCTCTATCCACTGAGCCAAGCCAGCTAGGGCTAAAAATATATTTTAAATAAATAAATAAGTAAAACTGCTGCACAGGCCCGGCCGATGTGGCTCAGTGGTTGAGCATCGACCCATGCACCAAGAGGTCACTGGTTCGATTCTGGTCAGGGCAAATGCTGGGGGTTTCAGGCTCAATCCCCACCAGAGGGCATGGAAGAGGCAGCTGATCAATGTTTTTCTCTCATTGATGTTTCTCCCTCTCTCTCTAAAAATCAATAAAAACATATCAATTGATCAGGAAAAAAAAAGTGTGAATACACTTTTTGGGGACACACTGTATATCAGAAAAATAGGATCAAAACTTAGCTTTGAATCTCATGAACTTACATGGCTCTTTGAACTTCCCAGATACTGGAGAAAAGAGAAAATTGGAGCATCCAGATTGTTAATTGCCAGAGAGTTGATCTGGGATGGGGATGGGAATGCAAATAACCCTGCAGTCAGTCCAAAGAGCTGGACACCACGGAGGAAGCAGCATAAGCGAAGGCCTACCTTACAGAGGACCTTGGCCATTTCAAAGGTGCCCACAGTATCCATATTGGCAGCAATGATGGGGATCCCAGTGTACATCTGCTTTGAGTTGCGAAATGAGAAGGATCTTGTGAGATCCACCTGCAGATATGAACAGGAAAACTGAGCATTTCATTCATCCAAGAAACAAGTACTGCATGAGGAAAGATACCAGGAGTCTTTCTCAGTCCTGGTCCACCAGGGGAAGCAGGCTCACCTCACTTCGAGACTTAAGGGTACTGCGTTTGGGCCTCAACAAGACATCCTTGAAGTCCAGTTTGACGTCGTTGTCTATGTGAGGCATGGCGGGGGCTCCGGGGTAGCAACGAATCTGAGGGTTGGAAGGTAAGGAAAGACGAGACGAGGGAGCTCAGTCAATAACAAGCCTTAATGCCCTGTTAGGGCTGGCGGCAGGGCTCATCTCTCTCCTCGCTTAAATTGTGCAAAGTCGGGGCATTATTGGTCAAGGCGTGGTCGGTCCCTGAAGACTGCCATCTCCGACCGGTCCCACGGTCGCGATTACCCTCGGTGTCTCCATCCCAGGGGAGAATAGTTGGGAGGGAATCGTGAGTGACCCTAAACAGGTACATTCTTTACACTACTTTTCCTTCTCCCTCCCCTGCAAAAAAGTAATGAGGTAAGAGAGTGATTGGGGGGCGAGAAGGAACGGGGGAGGGGTCCCACAACCTGTTTCCGGAATAGGGGTACTCACTTCCTGTGACCGTGGCCAAGGTGGCAGTTGACCGAAGTTCCCCTTGCTTGGCAACTAACCTCGTGCAGCCCCGCTAAGCCTTGTGGGCCACGCCAACAGGTTCCGCTAATTGCGGGCAAGAACGATTAACTGAGGAATTCCAGCTTCGGCGGCGGCTGTGCGAGATCTTCCTGTTAACAGAGTTCAAACACTGAGGTTGCCGTTGGTCTGAGAAGCAGACTACAACTCCCAGGGTGGAACGCGCGGGGCTGCCCGCAGGCAGGATGGGAAAAGTAGTTCGTTCCGCCCCGTCTTCCCACTAGACCCTGCTCGCTGGGGACTCTCAGGATCGCGGAGGCGTCATCTCTGCTCTAATTAAGCTGGCCGCCTTCTTTTTCTTTAGGACGCCACCGAAAGTAAACGCGGGGAGCATTTCTGAGCCTTTGGGGAATCCCGGGGAAAGGAGGGGGGAGGGGAGGAGCCAGCCAATGACCCGGAAGCAGAAGTGACTCCCACCGACAGAGTGCTGGGGAGCGGCAGCAGCCACCGCAGCGGTAGAAGCAGCAATTTGTGTGCAGACCCAATACTGGAAGAAGATGCTAATTAAAGTGAAGGTGGGAGCACCTCCAGCTTTGCCAAGATGCAGTGGTACTGGGCTGGCCGCCGTGCCTTACGGGAGAAGCGGGGAAGGGAAACCACGCCTTTCCAGAGCCTTGAGGGCGCTGACACCCTCAGGGCTCCGCGCGAGGGGTGATGGGAAGTGGGGGGACTCTAGATGTCTTTGATTGCGAGGGGCCGGCCCAACCAAGTGACGGCGGGGTTTCTGTCATTCCTGCTTTCTCGCCAGACGTGACATGACCCTGAAGGCCTCCTTTGTCGGGGTTCTCGCTGTATTCAGACCCCCCCGCGGTCAGGGAGAAGACCTAGCAGCAGCTTGGCTCCACTCTCTCTCAGATTCTTGGAATAAGCTCAGGTGTCCGTGCTTCATGCCCGGGTTACCTGCTTCTCCCAGTCCGAGCACCGCACAAAAAACGTTAGCCTGGGAACCCGGGGTGAGGGTCGGGGGAGGGAGGAGGTGGTTCCAAGGCTAGATCGTAAGTCTTCGCTGGTTGTCGTCAAGGTTTAGTATCTCAGCCGGCCTTCAGAAGCCAAAACTGGGAGTGTTCAGTCAGGACCTGCCTTTCTGAGCCAGGCATCTTGGGCCAGCCTCACTTCCTTGACTGAGGCGGGTTAGTTAGTTAGTTAGTTACCAGCAGTGCCCTAGTTCTTGGTACTAGCAGTGTTAACTTCATCTTCTCTTCAACTCCCATTATTTTTCCATTCCCAACCCTCACCAGTCCTATCTGCTATTTCCTCTTTTGTGTCTGCAGACAGACAAAAATTAACAATTGATGCAGTGCAACATTAGTTTGACTTCTTTACTTTTGAGTAAGTCTATCGTTATTTAATCAGCTCCTTAGTGTATTTGCTATATATAATAGCCATTCTTAACCTCTTCAGTTCTTCCAAACCACCCCTTAGCTAAGGATTGAGGCCAAACGGCATGGCCAAACTATATTGTTTTTCAAACTTGAGTAGTGGCCTATAAAAGAGTCACTAATTGTGAAGTCAATTTAAGGGTTCAGTGGGTAGTGTGCAATGTTTAAAAAAAATAGAAATATCAGGGTATACTTCTGGGTAAAAGTATTGTGTTACTAGTTCATATGTATTTCTCAATATGGGTCACTGTCAAAAAGTGTGAAGAACACTAGCAGATCAGTGCTTTTATCTTCTTTTCAATGCATAGGGTTTCTTGTGTCCCCTGAGTATACTGTTAGTCTAACAAACAGGTTATTACTATACTTGATGTTCAGTGTTTTGGAAACTCTTTTTAAAATATCAATCTACATTAAAAATATTTTAACTCATGTCTCAGACACCCTCCCCCCCAAAAAAAAACACCCACCTTATTATGTGTGCTATGCTTTGACATTTCATTTCTATCCTAAGTTGATTTCATAACCCATTGATGGTTGAGACCTGCAGTTTAAAAATATACTGTTATAGATGGGCTTCTCAACTTAAAAGTGTTTAAGAATCACCTGGGGATCTTGTGAAAATACTGATTCTAATTCAGTGGGCCTGGGATGAGACCTGAGATTCTGCATATCTAACATGCTCCCATGTGATGCTGATACTGCTTGAGTAGCAAGGTTCTAGATTTTGTATCTCTGAACTAATTTTTATTTAGTACTTCTCTGAAATTGTCAGTTTCCTTTCCTGAAACACTCCTTTTTACCTTTAAGTGGGTTTCTCTATCATCCATCTCTCTTTTTTGGTTGTTGTTTGCTACATTTCTCTATACGTTAAATACGTATAAAAGTGATTAGTTAGCTATGAGTTATATAAATGATAGGTTTTATTGGCAGGACTCCTTGATCAGTTACTAATTTTTCAACTTTTCTCTCCCCTTAGCTGACTTCTTCCATATCTCTTTCTGCAGTCCTTTACAGATCCTTCTGATTTAAATCTTCTCTTGATACTTCATCTTTCTAAAATTAAATACATCATCTTCTGTCTTAAGCTGGCTCCCCAATAATCATCTCATATATTGATCCTGCAAATCTACCAGGTATCTGGAACTTAGTTCTTTAGAGTCATTTTTCTCTTTTAGAATCTAATTTTTCCTTTGATATTTCTTGTTTGGTTTACTTTTCATTCCCATTACACTTATTCTGGTCTGGGGTCTCATTAACTTATGCCTTTATTTATGTGTGAGGCCTCCAACCAGGTTTTCATATGGCCATGCCCTCTCTAAAGTCTAGAGTCTAAATCGAGACATAATATACAAAATTATAGTGTACAGATCTTTAAACTTCTTCATCATATTGCTCCCTAACCCCAGATCCTGCATTAGTACCCTCTTAGCAGATAACTTTGGGCAACCATCTTTACTATCTAAGCCCCATTTTTCTCATTCAAATATTTTTTAAATATGTTTTTGTAATTGATTTCAGAGAGAGAGAGAGAGAGAGAGGCAGAGAGAGAGAGAGACATCATTAATGAGAGAGAATAATTGATTGGCTGCCTCCTGCATACCCCACATTGAGGATTGAGCCCGCAATCTGGGCATGTGCCCTGACTGGGAATCAAACCATGACCTCCTGGTTCATAGGTTGACCTTAACCACTAAGCCATGCTGGCTGGCTCACATATTTTTTAAACATAGAATAAAACCCAAAATTCTTCAGGGTTCAGTTCAGTGAGTTTTTAACCACAGTATCTACTCATGTAACCATAAGATCTAGAACATTTTCACTCCTACTCTCTAAAAGGTTCCATAGGTTAGTTTTGCTTGTTTTAGAACTTCATATGAATTACAATGCATAATTTTTGTGTCTGTTTTTTTTCACTCAGCATTATGTCTGTTGTTGAGTATACCTGTACTTCCTTCTTATAATTGAGTAGTATTCCATTGGATGGCAGTGTCACAGTTTGTTTATCCATTCTACTGTTGATGAACATTTCGGTTGTTTCTAGTTTCTGGCCATTATGAATAAGAGTCCTATGAACATTGTTATACAAGTCTTTTTGTGGACATATGTTTTTCCTTTGGATAAATACCTAGGAATGGAATTAGTAGGTCATGTGGTAAATATATATAACTTTATTTATTTATTTATTTAATGTATTCTTTTACTTTTTTTATTTTAGAGAGAGAGAGAGAAACATCGATTTGTTGTTCTACTTATTTATGCATTCATTGGTTGCTTCCTGTATGTGACCTGACGGAGGTCGAATCTGCAACCTTGATCGGAAGGATGCTTTAACCAACTGAGCTACCCGGCCAGGGCTTGATACTGTAACTTTAAAAGAAATTGCTAAACAGTTCTTCAGGTGTACCATTTTATGTTCCCACCTGCAGTGAATGAACATTCCAGCTGCTTTGCACCCTTGCTAGTCATATCAGCCATTTTTTAAAAATATATTTTATTGATTTTTTTTACAGAGAGGAAGGGAAAGGGATAGAGAGTTAGAAACATCGATGAGAGAGAAACATCGATCAGCTGCCTCCTGCACACTCCCCACTGGGGATGTGCCCGCAACCAAGGTACATGCCCTTGACCGGAATAGAACCTGGGACCCTTGAGTCCTCAGGCAGATGCTCTATCCACTGAGCCAAACCGGTTAGGGCCATATCAGCCATTTTTATTTTAGTTGTAATACTGGGTGTGAAATGTTATTTTATTTAGGTTTAAATTAATCAGTGCTGATTTTCACTTACCATAGCATTTTGACATTGCTCCTTGTATTTGGACAGTAGTATTCAATATGGCACTTCCTTGTATATATAGGTCTGTTCTATTAATTATATGGCTCAGTGTTTCTTGATTGTAAATCTTCACTTGAAAAATATTGTTGGCAAAGGCTGGATCACTTAATTTCTTTTATATCCCCTCCAGCACCTAAAGCAGTGTGTTGGGCTTAAGTTCATCATAGACTTGTTAAATAGCATTGAATGCATTCCTGGGTCACAGTGAGCAGATCTGAGGGAAGAAGCCCAGTATTGCATGATATATAAAGAATATCTTTTAAATTTGTTCAGTTACTTTTTAATTATGGGCAACTTCAAACATATACGACAGCATAGAGAAAGACATAATACACCCTTTACCCAGCTTCAAAAACTATAATTTCATGGTCCATCCTATTTGCACTCACCAATCCTCCTTAGCTGATGTTTTCTGAAACAAATCCCAGCATATGTAACTAATATGTTTCAGTATTTAGCTATAAAAAAGAACTTTTTTCTAATATAACCATAATGATCACACCTAAAAGATTAACACTATCAACAAATGTACTCTTTTGTCTCATAATTAGTTTGAATCTAATTATAAACTAAGGTCAGACATTACAATTGGTTGATATGTGTTTTAAACTCTTTAAACCTGTAAAGCATCCTTTTCCCTCTATTTTCTTGTTGAATAAACTATATTGTTTGTCCCATAGAGTTTCCTACTGTTCGGATTTTGCGGATTACATCTCCATGCTGTCTTTTTTTTTTTTTTTTAAATATATTTTATTGATTTTTTACAGAGAGGAAGAGAGAGGGATAGAGAGTTAGAAACATCGATGATAGAGATACATCGATCAGCTGCCTCTTGCACAACCCCTACTGGGGATGTGCCCACAACCAAGGTACATGCCCTTGACTAGAATCGAACCTGGGACCTTTCAGTCCGCAGGCCGACGCTCTATCCACTGAGCCAAACCAGTCAGGGCTCCATGCTGTCTTTTAATACATTCCTCTTCTACCTGTTTTTCTTGTCCATTGTTAATAAGATCTAGAACCTTGATTAGTCTTTTCTATGTGTTCATGTGTGAAAATAATTCATAGGTAGTGGTGTGGTAAGTACTTTTTTGTTGTTGTTTTGTTTTGTTAGTCCTCACCTGAGGATATTTTTTCCATTGATTTTTTTTTTTAATTTTTTAGAGAGAGTGGAAGGGAGGGGAAGAGACAGAGAGAAACATTGATGTGAGAGAGGCACATTAATTGGTTACCTCCTGCACAGTCGGGCCAGGGATCAAGTCTGCAACCAAGACACATGCCCTTGACCAGAATCGAACCCACAACCCTACAGTCCGAAGGCTGGTGCTCTATCCACTGAGCAACACCAGCTAGGGCAACTTTTTTTTTTTTTTTTTTAGATTTTTAAAAATATATATTTTTATTGATTTCAGAGAGGAAGGGAAAGGGAGAGAGGGATAGAAACATCAATGATGAGAAAAATTCATTGATTGGCTGCCTCCTGCATGCCCCTTACTGGGGATCGAGCTCACAACCCTGGCATGTGCCCTTGACCGGAATCGAACCTGGGACCCTTCAGTCCACAGACTGACACTATATCCACTGAGCCTAACCTGCTAGGGCTAGAACACCATTTTAAGTGCACAGTCAGTAATTGTATTAGGATGTCAGCAGCCCTTAGCCTATGGAAGAAGTCAAGAAGACCAGAGCTGCAATTTAAGATTTACACAGAAGTCTGGAGAAGATATGGGAGAATAGAATGTTGAATTCTAGTGTTACTTAAAAAGTTAATCAGAGGTGATCTCTGATATCCTTGAGAATTCTTTGAATTATCTAAATGTTAATTTCTACCACTGATATACAACAAGATCCTTCTGACTCAAAGGAATGCTATCTTTAGGATACCTCTCATTGCTATCTCAAGCAAAAATACCATCGATTCTAGGGGGGTGGGGTGAGGTGGGGGATGTGAAATGACCTGTGGGACTAAGGTCAAATGGTTCATAGAATCTTGGCCTCTCAAACACAGCCTAAAAATGTTTGATGAATTTAGATGTGGTCAGCGCCTTGCGATTCTTCAGAGCAGCTTTGCCAAGAATGTACATCTGTCTCTTAGAAGGTAGTAGATCCCCAGAGACCTAAGAGACAAATTGTACAGTGGGCTGTAGGACTCATGAAACCCTTGCCTGTTTCAGACGCTGACCGGAAAGGAGATTGAGATTGACATTGAACCCACAGATAAGGTAATACCGCAACACATCTTCATGCCTATCTCCCTACATTTGTGTGGATATGCTGATGAACTTAGTCCTTTGCTTTCATGCTGTCTGCATAGCTCTGTTCTTTGCATTTCCATGGTCCTACCCCTGTCTACCACGGGTAGCCCCTGACTACTTGTACTCCTTAAGGTGGAACGAATCAAGGAACGTGTGGAAGAGAAAGAGGGAATCCCCCCACAGCAACAGCGGCTCATCTACAGTGGTAAACAGATGTGAGTTTGGCATGGAAATGAGGGTGTGGCAATCTTTTTTTTTTTTTTTATAATGTATATACTAGGGAGCTTTTTTTTTTTTTTTTTTTAATATATTTTATTGATTTTTCACAGAGAGGAAGGGAGAGGGATAGAGAGCTAGAAACATCGATGAGAGAGAGACATCGACCAGCTGCCTCCTGCACGCCCCCCACCGGGGGATGTGCCCGCAACCAATGTACATGCCCTTGACCGGAATCGAACCTGGGACCTTCCAGTCCTATCCACTGAGCCAAACCGGTTTCGGCAAGGGTGTGGCAATCTTACATGAAGATGAGGGAGCAAATACTGGGGACGGAGGAGTCTGCTGCTTTTTACTGGTGGCCTAGACCCTTTGACAATTGAGTGAGGCCTGTGAACCCCTTCTCAGAATCAGATTTCTGCAGACATAAATAAAATACATAGAATTACAGAAGAAGCAAATTATATTGAAAATATTTTCAAGATACCTGCAAATAATTGTAATATGTGAAAATACCTAATTTCTATTGTTAATAGGTTACCCATATTGCTAATACCACTATGGATTTTGCCTATGTTCAAAATTTAAAGAAATTTTAGATTTCAGGTAGGAGTTAATAAAAATAAAGATGTAACTTTTATCTCTCATCTGAGTTTATAGACCTCTCCCCCACCCCCAGAGAGATCCATGAAACCCAGGTTAAAACCATGTTCTAGATGATTTTTCTAATCCTTTTGATGCCTTCTTTTCCTGCAGGAATGATGAGAAGACAGCAGCTGATTATAAAATCCTCGGTGGCTCAGTCCTCCACCTGGTGTTGGCTCTAAGAGGAGGAGGTGGTTTTAGGCAGTGATGGACCCTCTCTCCATTTTACCTCCTTACCCTGTCTCTTGTAATGAGGCATCATATGTCCTGTCACTCTCTGGGACACCAGAGTCACTGCCCCCTCTCCTGGATGCCCAGCCTTGTGTGTCTACGGGTAGGAGACTGTGAGGACCCCAGGATGCAGTGTTCCTGTCCCAAATGGCCCCTGCTGGCTATTGGGTCTTAGTTTGCAGTCCTGTGTACTTCCCTCTCTTATGGTTATGTCCCTGGTTGTCAATAAAATATTTCTTGGCCTCCTCGACTCTTTCTTCTGTTATACAAACATGACTGAAGTCGAAATGGACTCAGTGCACACCCAGTTACAGCAGGCTGAAAGAGTAGGACAATGGAAGGGATTGTGCCCTCAGAATGACTACCACACTGTCAGTGGCAGTGCTGTACTGGAGCCAGATCTCACCAGTTCATGAGAGCTCATTATTGGCCTCTCTTTTTTTTTTTTTTTTTCTTTATTGATTAAGGTGTCACATATTTGTCCTCATCCCCCCATTCCCATCCCACACCCCTCCCCACGGATGCCCCAACCCCCTGTTGAGCTTAACCATTGGATAGGCTCATATGCATGCACACAAGTCCTTTGGTTGATCTCTCCCCCCTCCCCACACCTTTCCCTATCCTCCCTCTGAGGCCCGATAGTCCGATCAATGCCTCCTTGTTTCTGGTTCTGTTCTTGTTCATCAGTCTATGTTGTTCATCATTTCCCCTAGATGAGCGAGATCATGTGTCACTAGAGATATAAGAACTGAATGTGAGACGAGCAATAATAGTTATGCTGACAGGCAAATGAATCAGTCTGTAGTGAGTTTCTTTCTGGACCAACAGTTCTTTTGAGACCCAATTTCAATGTCCACCAGTTCCTTATGTGTACATGTTGGTACTGACCCCTCAGCTCTGGATGGTGGACAAATGGTGGTAACGGAAGTCCGACTCCCTCTGGTTTGGTCTCGGCCGGACCCAGGGGCACGGCATCACCCATCTCAGGGGCACGTGGCCTCACCCAGACCCAGGGGGCGCGTGGCCTCACCCAGACCCGGGACCCAGCCTCACCCGGATCCAGGGGCACACGGCCTCACCCGGACCCGGGATCCAGCTTCACCTGGACCCAGGGGCGCGAGGCCTCACCCGGACCCAGGGACGCATGGCCTCTCCCAGACCCAGGGGTGCGCGGCCTCACCCGGACCCGGGCATTATTGGCCTCTCTTTACAACCCCATATTAAGTAACTTCATGTGGGTAGCTTGAAATTGGCCATGGTAGAATATTTATAGTAATTGGCAAACAATGAAAATCAGTTTCTCCCCCCAAACTGGTGGTTATACATCTATCATCATACTACAGACATGGGTGGTAGAAACCAGGAGAGTGAATTAGCTCCCATTGTGGACCTACTGGACATTTGGGCCTGACTTGAGAAAGGCCTGAAGCGTTTTACAGATCCCACGTTCTTGATGGCTGGAATATTGCTGGGGGCTCTGGGCTCTATACTGTGGAAAGACTGATAAGAACAGAGGTTGAGCTCTAACTGGTTTGGCTCAGTGGATAGAGCGTCAGCCTGCGGACTCAAGGGTCCCAGGTTTGATTCCTGTCAAGGGCATGTACCTTGGTTGCGGGCACATCCCCAGTAGGGAGTGTGCAGGAGGCAGCTGATCAATGTTTCTAATTCTCTATCCCTCTCCCTTTCTCTCTGTAAAAAATTAATAAAATATATTTTTTTAAAAAAGAACAGAGGTTGAGTGAGGAGTGACACAAGCGATGATGGATCACTTGTCTTAGTTGGAAAGGTGAAATGAGGGACCGGTGCCAGAAGAAGGGTCTTCCTTTCCCTGGCGTCTCTAGTAGAATCTCGGGAGCCTGGGTGAAGCGGAAACCGCTGTGGTCCAGCGTGCGGTCGCGTCGGCACTCGCTGCAGTCCTTCCCGCCCTCCACCGTCAGATGGCGCTCTTGCACGGCCTTCAGGCTGACCGCCGCCACAGTCTGGAGAGGTGACTGCTGCCGGAGGGTATCTGAGCCCCAGAGAAGGCCCGCCTCCCTGCTCGCAGCCTGTGGGCGCCGGTGATGGCGCCGCTCCCTAAGCTCGCTGTCTTCGACCTGGGTGAGGGGCTCTACTGCGGAGAGTTTCGTAGGGTGCTCTCCTTTTCCAAACCCCAGTTCCAGTTCTCGAGTCCCTGCCCCCTCCAGGCTGAACCCTCCCCTTTCTTCCCCGCGCAGATTACACGCTCTGGCCATTCTGGGTGGACACGCACGTGGACCCCCCATTCCACAAGAGCAGGTGAGGGCGGGCTGGGGAGGCCGGGCCAGAGGGGCGGGCCGGAGCTGAGTGCATTCTCGCCTTCTCCAGTGATGGAACTGTACGAGACAGGCAGGGCAGGACCATCCGACTGTACCCAGAGGTGCCCGAGGTCCTGGACCGATTTCGAGGCCTTGGGGTACCCATGGCAGCCGCTTCACGGTAAGAACAACTGAAAAAAACTGTCAGTCTAATGTTGACAGATGCATACGTGAGACTTCTTGTGTAACCCCTTGGTTACAAAAATTTAGGCGGTGGAAAATTTGTAAGTATTTTACATTTTTAAATTATGACTTCTCCTGTGCCTTTTATTTATTAAACGTTGGCTTAGTGCCACCTATGTCAGACAGGAAGGATTTGAAGTAGAATAAGGACCTAGGAAGCCTATCCATCCATCCTGGGGAAGTACCAAGTTGATTTCCCGCTGGTGATACATAACTTCACTTGCAGCTCGGGCCCTCCACTCTCCTGATCGCATCGACGACATCTTTTTGCAGGACGGGTGAAATTGAAGGGGCCAACCAGCTACTGGAGCTCTTAGGCCTTGTCAGATACTTTGTTCAAAGGGAAATCTATCCAGGCAGCAAGGTCACACACTTTGAGAGGTATGAGGGAGATGAGGGGAGAAGTAGGGGGAGAAGAGCAGAGACTGGAAGAACTAAGAAGCCAGCTTGGTTACTCCCCTGCCCTGCCTCGCACAGGCTGCAGCAGAAGACTGGAGTTCCTTTCTCCCAGATGATCTTCTTCGATGATGAGAAGCGGAATATTGTAGATGTCAGCAAACTGGGTACTGAGTGGTGAGAAGAACCATTTGGGAAATGGGGAAGAAAAGGTTCCTAGGAGAAGTTAGGAATAAAATATCTCTTTTCTTTCTAGGTGTTACCTGCATTCATGTTCAGAATGGAATGAGTCTTCAAATCCTAACTCAAGGATTAGAGACATTTGCAAAGGCCCACGCCGGACCCTGAGGTCCAGTCCTGTGGATGAGCCTCATTTGAGGCATAAAACTCAAGAAAACTAGGAAGGCGTTTTCAGGTGCATGTGTAAATTATAAAGTGTATTTGTGTGACAGAAGAAATCTTATCACAGTGTGGAGTTGTTTGTTTTTCTTGCGTGTGGACCAGGGTGGGCTACCCAGAGTGTGAGGGTTAGACTGCATCAGGTTCTGCCGTACAGCCTTGTGGCAAAACCAGCACTCTGATCCCCTCGTGCTGGCCCCATCCCCATTCCCTGTCCTCCACTGTCCAGGGCATGAAGAACTAAGTCTTCCACTGTCCCCTGCACATTTCCTTCCAGGAAGCAGTTTATTTTGGGGGCAGGGTGGGGGCAGCCTTTTTATACTTCAAAGGCAAGCGGCTGCTTTATTTTTTTATGTGTGTGTGTGTGTGTGTATTTTATTTTTAAGTTTTTAGTTTTGGTTACAGTTTACATTTAATATTATTTTGTTTTGGTTTCATGTGTACAGCGTAGTGGTTAGACAATTATACACTTTACAAGGTGATCCCCCCAATATTTCAAGTACCCACCTGACACCATACAGAGTTATTATAATATTATTGACTATATTCCCTTTGCTGTACTTTATATCCTCATGATTATTTTGTAACTACTAATTTGTACTTTTTTTTAAATTCTTTATTGTTTAAAGTATTACATAAGTCTCCTTTTTCCCCCATTGACCTCTCCCCGGCCGCCCCCACCCCACCCCCGTCTGTGTCCCTTGGTTATGCTCAGATGCATGCATTCTAGTCCTTTGGTTGCTCTCTTACCCACTCACCCCGCCCCGCCCCCGCTTCCCTCACGGGTGGGACGGTCTGTTGGAAGCGGCCGCTTTAAACCCAGCTTGCGGGTTGGGGGCTGGTGGCTCGCGTCACGTGACAGCAGTGGCTTCCCCGGCGCCTGTTGATGCCGCGGCGGTGCCCCGAGAAGGGATTGGCCGAGGCCGGCCTCTGAGTGATGGAGGCACGCTCCCAGAAACGAGGCGGAAGTGTGCAGGCCGCCGTGGGGCCGAGGCGGGAGAGGCAGGGGCGATGAGTGGTCTCAGCCGACTCTTCGGGAGGGGTGAGCACGGGCCACAGGGGAAGGGGAGGGGGGGCAGACGGGGAAGAAACCCAGGGGACAGGCTGTCCCGAAAAGCCTGGTGCTGGCCCAGCAAGGCCTCCAGCGCCTGGAGGCCCCACCTCGTCAGAGCGCCAGGCGCTGCCTGCCCGCCTCCCGCCACCTCGCCACCTCGGAAGGAAGAGCTCTAGGTCCGGGAAGGCACGGGAGTGGAGGACGGCGGCAGTGCTGGCTCCCACGGTTTCGGTTCCGACGGCCAGTGTCCAGCCCTTTCCAAAACTCTGGAGCTCTCCTGATGCAGGGCAAGAGGGAATCTGAGGTGACGAAGAAAGGGGCCTTCTCAAAGCTCCTATCTGATGTGGGAAGACAAGCAAAAACGCATTTACAATATAGTGTAGCACTACATGGCAATGTTCGTGAGAACCAGGGAAGCATAGAAGAAGCAGGTGTCCGGGGTCCGGCCGGCTAGAAGTATGCCAAGTGGAGAATTGAGATACCCCAGGAAGGGGTAACTGCGTGTGTGCGCCAAACAAAGGCTGGAAAGAGGATGTTTAGGTGGAAGAGTAGTTGAAGGGAAAAGAAAGCAGAAGGAAGTGTAGTTGCAGAGGACCTCGTGTGTCTCATTTTTAAAGTTTTGGATTTTATCCTGTAGGCAGTAGTGAGTATGGAAGGATTTTAAGCAGGCAAGGGCCATCGGATTTGTGGGCTGAGGGAAATAACTGAGAAGTGCAGAAGATGAAAGATTGAGATCAGGTTTTAATTTTTTTTTTCTCTTGCCCCCTGTACTTCATTTCATTTAAGCCTGTGGTGGCAGGACCTTGGGTATCTCCTAGGATAGCAAATGGAACAGTGATTACAAAAAGTGACAATTCTGGTGGGGGATGTGATAATGGGAGGTTATGCGTATGTGGGTGCAAGGGGCAAATGGAAAATATCTGTACCTTCCACTCAATTTTGCTGTGACCCTAAAACTGCTCTAAGAAATAAAGTCTACAAAAAAATTTTTAAAGGCTGGAAATGACTTGAAGAGGCAGCTTGGACAGCAAAAGAATACTGGCTTTGGAAGTCATACTGCCACATTTCAATTACTGCTCAATCTCTTATTAGTTGTGATTTCATACAAAAAAAAAAATTTTTAGTGTCTTTGTGCCTGTTTTCACATTTGTGAAGTCCGTCCGTTGTAGAGAGTCATTTTGGGATTGAAATAACACAGCCAAGTGCCTAGCACATACCGTGCACTCCATGATTGGTGGTTAATGTTTTCCCTTCACACAATATGGGCCTTCTCTATTGGACCCCAGGGAAGAAGGAGAAGGGACCAACCCCTGAAGAGGCGATACAGAAACTGAAGGAAACGGAGAAGATACTGATCAAGAAACAGGAGTTTCTGGAACAGAAGATTCAACAGGAGCTACAAACAGCCAAGAAGCATGGGACCAAAAATAAGAGAGGTGACAGGGGAAAGGTGCCAATCGGGAGGACCCAGGTGGGAAGCAGGGGCTTCTGACTGTGATGTTCAAGGTGTGGGCTGGGTCAGCTGCCCTACAGGCTTTGCGGAGGAAGAAAAGACTGGAACAGCAGCTAGCACAAACGGATGGGACATTATCCACCCTGGAGTTTCAGCGTGAAGCCATTGAGAATGCCACCACCAATGCAGAAGTGCTTCGCACCATGGAGCTTGCTGCCCATGGCATGAAGAAAGCCTACCAGGACATGTGGGTATGGGGGGAGGGGCCCAAGCACAGGAGAGTAGCTTGGTATTATGCTTTGGATCTTAAACGCTCTCAGAATGTGAATCTGCAGTATAGACACCCATGATGGCTAGACCTCTGTCAGCCTCCCTTCTCCTTGCAAGAATCTCTCTTTTCTGGCTAGAACTTTCTAGCAAGGAAAAATGATTTTCCTAATTTTTAAAGATTCTTCAGAAAAGGGAGTGTAATCTATTCCCAGCCCCACCCCCATTCCCATGTGGATTCTTGCCATTTTTCAGTTTGCCATTGTAACTTGCCTAGTTGCAATTTTCCAGGGATCTCTTATACCTGCTAGCCATGGATTTATCAGTGAGGCCACAGACAAGGGACTTCATTCATGTGAGATCAGAAAGTCAGGGGGGCAGTTGCCTGATTTCTCGGCTATCTGTCTTCTCAGGGACATTGACAAGGTGGATGAACTGATGGCCGACATCACAGAACAACAGGAGGTGGCCCAGCAGATTTCTGATGCCATTTCTCGGCCTGTGGGCTTTGCAGATGATGTGGATGAGGTGATTGGGTGTGAGGGGTCAGGAAGTCTTGGAGAAAGCACGGGACCAGCCAAAGACAATGTCCAAGAGAATTGGGGGGCGAGTTTAGAGGGGAACATGGTGTGTTTTCAGAAGCAGAAGTTTCCTTTCTTCGTCTTGAATCTTGCCGTTCCCTATCTAGGATGAACTGTTGGAGGAACTAGAGGACCTGGAACAGGAGGAATTGGCTCGGGAGTTGTTACATGTGGGCGACAAGGAGGAAGAACCCCCAGTCAAACTGCCCAGTGTACCCTCTACACATCTGCCTGCAGGGCCAGGTACCCAGGGCTGTTCTGATGTCTCCAGGACTTGAGAGGGTGGGATAGATATGGGGAGAGATTCCTCATCCATCCTGCCTTAAAGGAACCGGGCAGAAAGGGCTGCTGCTAAAGTTGCACAGGTTGTTGTAAGGGCACCTGGCTAAAGGGGAATGGGGGCTGAAATCCAGGCTGTGCTCCACTCAGCAAACTGTGTGCCCTGGTGTAGGGCTGCAGATGCTGTGCAAAACAGGCACCTTTTAAAAATTTGCACGAAGATACAGGAGTAGCAGCAGCCCAGCAAGCAGAAGTACCAAACCTTTAGGTCCTTTGCTGGGGAGAGTGAATTCAGCAGATTCCGAGTGCTGTAGCAAGGGGTGATTGGAAGATGCTGAGGCTTTAACACGTCTTTCTCTGCATATCCTTGTCCCCAAAGCTCCCAAAGCGGATGAAGATGAAGAAGAACTACAGCAGTTGGCTGAGTGGGTATCCTGATGAGTCTGCGCTTATCTTCCTGATGCTGCCTTCATTGATCTCTTTTCCTTAAGTGCCAAGTGCTGAGCTAAAGGAACATAGCCTGTTTGGGAGGCCCTGCTGAGGGTGGTGGTATAGCCCTGCCAGAGAAAGGGTCTGTTGCCCTCCAATCCCTGGCTCAACTCTGCAGAAGGATCTTGGTGCGGGAGGAGCCCTTGGGCTCCCTTCTCTTTGATAACAGTTACAGTGCCCTTGTCTTCAATAAAATTGGGCAGATGGAATCCCTGTGCTTATGCTGCCTTGTCTACACCTGAAACTTGGAGCTGTTTCGGCAATGAATAATAACAGGAATAATGCAGGGGCATTGGAACATAGAATAAGTGTTTCCAATATCTCACCTACTAGGTTCATCTTTCAGGTTGGTCTGTCCTGGAGCTGCTAGAGCTGGGGTTGAGGAAACTGCCACCTGTTGCTTATCTTAGAACTGGAGCTTTCTCTGCGTCTTCCCTCATCACTTCCCCGTCAGTGTCTGGCAAGACAGCCCCGTGATTTACTGCCGTTTCCTTTGGCAAAGCCCATTATTAATGACAGGGAGGGAGACTACAGAGATAAAGGGGCAAGTAGCTTTCCTTTATCCAGAACCCATAGTTAGTAGACTTGAACGGTCACTTTTCTGTCTAGTGCAGTGATGGGCAACCTTTTGAGCTTGGTGTGTCAAACTTCGCCAAAAAAACTGAGCATAACTCGGGTAGTGTGTCACTTTGAGGAAAAAGCATTATTTCGTAAATGTTTCATCCTCAGGAGCAGCAAATGTTTCATCCTCGGCATGCGGCCGCCTCAGTGGCCGCGTGTCATCAGAAATGGCTACGCGTGTCATAGGTTCGCCATCACTGGTCTAGGAGCAATGGTGTATGGGGCTATGATACACTAGGGTTGTTTCAATAGTGAATTTAGAGGAGCGACAAGGAACAAGATACTTCATATATCCTGATACCCATTTCTTTTCTTTTTTAAAAAAAATAAGTTTGTATTGCTTTCAGAGAGGGAAGGAGAGAGAGAAACATCAATGATGAGAGAGGATCATTGATCGGCTGCCCCCTACTGGGGACTGAGCCAGCAGCCCAGGCATGTGCCCCGACCTGTAATTGAACTGTGACCTCCAACCACTGAGCACCACTGGCCATGCTTGATAACCCGTTTCTAAAAGAACAAACAATGCTGTCCCTTTAGACCAGTGGTTCTCAACCTTTCCAATGCCGCGGCCCTTTAATACAGTTCCTCATGTTGTGGTGACCCCCAACCATACAATTATTTTCGTTGCTACTTCATAACTAATTTTGCTCCTGTTAATGAATCGTAATGTAAATATCTGTGTTTTCCGATGGTCTTAGGCGACCCTGCTAGTGGTTCGTGACCCACAGGTTGAGAACCGCTGCTGTAGAGCCTAAAACCATCGGAAAACACAGATATTTACATTACGATTCATTAACAGTAGCAAAATTAGTTATGAAGTAGCAACGAAAATAATTGTATGGTTGGGGGGTCACCACAACATGAGGAACTGTATGAAAGGGTCGCGGCATTAGGAAGGTTGAGAACCACTGCCTATAGACAGAGGCAGAGCCATGACCAAACAGCAACCAGGGCCTCGACCCTATGACTTGACCGTTTAAAGTGCAAAGAAATGTAAAATAGTGAACATGTACTTAGCCAGAATAATGAAGCTCCCCTAAAGCATGTTTTCGTCTGAGCACCCCCTCCCGCATGAGCCAAATATGAACTACACTGTAAATGACAATGTGGACTTAACAGCTGTCAAGATTACTAGTCACAGGCTCTGGGCAGAAATCCACCTCTTACCCTCAGCAGTGTTCCCTGCTAAGATTCCCTGAGGAAAAAATATCTTTGACCCCAACGGATGAAACTAAATCAGAATTAGATTTATTTTTGGTATAAAAGATTTTTGCCCCAGACCCTTCCTGCTTTGCTCCTCTCTCAACCCCTGCCTCAGCCACTTTCAGATACTGATTTCCAAGGATGGGCGACGATTCGCCGTGCTGAGCGGCTGGCACATGGCCTCAAGCAGCCTGATCTCATGGGTGGGTTGCTCAGGCTGGAACTTGAGCACCCATGGATCCTTGATGATGTCCAGGATGGTGGCACGCTTGGTGGCTTGACGTAGCGTCTGGAAGACCAGGTTCTAAGGCAGGGGAGAGAGGGGTCTTGGCTGAGCCTCCCATTATACCACATAGGCAGTGAACAGGGGACCTAAGAAAGAAGCAGGATAGCCCATCACACCACTCTGATGGAAGGGGCTCTGGCCCTGATTTTATCCTGAAGAACCAGGCCTTTAACTCCCTGGAGGGGAAGAGAAGGATGGATTCATTGGGGGGCGAGGAGGAGGGGGGGAAGAATCCCTTGCATAATCCTCTTCCGCCTAAAAAGATAGGTGAATCCTGCTCACCACTCACATCTAAGGTGCGGAGCCCAGTGGTTGACCCTTTAAGTCCTTCCCACTATTCTAGGGCAGGGGCTAAAGTGCAAGATGGCTCTGGTAGGGAAGAGCCTTCTCCAGGGTTGGGAAGCCTAGGTTGGGTTCCCTCCCTGTGGGTCATCCCTGAGTCCTCAGTACTATTGGGGGAGCCAGCACCTTGCACTCCTGGGAGATGGACAAATTAGGTGGAAAAGTGACCTCCTTCTGAGTCTCTTTCAGCAGCTTCTTGAGATTGGTGTCATCAAAGGGCAGACGGGCCACCAGTAGAGTGTAGAGGATGACGCCCATGCTCCAGGTGTCAGACAGGAAAGGGTTGTAGGGTAAGCCTAACAAGATCTCTGGGCAGGCATAAGCAAAGCTGCCACAGTAGGTCTGGCTGAGGTGGGTAAAACAGTTCCTTTGGTGTAAAGAAGGGCTATTGCGCACAGAATGGTTAGAAGGTACCATCTTGGCGAAGCCAAAGTCTGATATCTTCACATTCTCCCGCTTGTCCAGCAATAAGTTCTCCAACTTTAAGTCCCTATAAGGAGCAGAAAAGCTGGGGGTCAGGGAGAGGACTTAGTATTAGACTCAGATCTGAAGGGCCAGGGGTCAGAGGCCAGAGATGAGAAAAGGCATAGTGGGAGAGAGATGCCATTGTGAGAAAACCGAGGAAGGAAAGCCATGAAGTTGTGAGCAGAGCCCAAAGAGGAAAGAGGGTGGTACCTGAGGACCCCTGGGAGCTCACCTTTTCATAAGGTGCTTTACTCACAGTGGGTACTTAATAAATGTTCTTGACCAGCTGACTAAAAAATATGGCTGAATGGGCCTAGATACTGAGAAGGGAGGTCAAAGGAAGAAAAAACAGGGCAAAAAATGTGCATAAACCCCCCTTGAGAGCCCAAAGGCCCCCGTCTGGGTGGCAGCACACTCACCGGTGCACGATGCCCTTGCTGTGCAGGTAGGCGATGCCCAGGGTCATCTGGGAGAACCACTTGCCCGCAAGGGGCTCAGAGCAGGCCCCGTAGCGCTGGACCCATTCAAGGACATCGCCGCCCTGAGCCAGCTCCAGAATTATGTACACACGGGACGTGGTCTCGATGGCCTGGTAGAAGTTGATGAGGTTCTTGTGCCGCAGGACCTTCATTACCTGGCCCCAGAAGAGGGACCCATCAAACCTGGGAAGGGAGAACCGTGGCTGCGCTCCCAGCCCCCTGCTCTCTCAGTGCTTCGTTCACAGAACTTTGCAGTAGGAACAAAAGAGGGTTTTGTGGCCTGTGGGCAAACCCTGTGCTTTGCACTTGCCCTTTTTGAGGGCTGACGGTGAATGAGTGGAAAGAGAGTGAATCTATATCAGTTCTGGTTTGGGGGTTTCCGGCCCCATCCCCTCCTAGCCATACTTCTTCTGAGAAGCCTTAAGCAGCTTGGTACCAGTTCCCTCTTCCTGTCCCCTTTCTAACCTGTATCTCACGAGGCAGGAACTTGTTAAGATAGTCCTCAGAGGCCTTCTTCTTTGAAATGATCTTGACAGCCACCATGACCTTCTGCTTTGTGTAGTAAGCTTCATACACTGTCCCATAGGAGCCATTGCCAATGGCCTTGCCCACTTCATAACCGTACTCCTCCATGACGGAGCGGTAGGCTGAAGTGGTTGGTGCTGCCTCCTGGGTGTCTCCCTTCCCCATGTGCTGGGCTTGCTGAGAGCAGGGAGCTGTGCTACTTAAGAGCCTCCTGTCTGCTCAGAAAACCAACACCTTGAGCCACCGAGGGCTAGGGTACCAACGTGAAGTTAGTCTCCAAATGCTTGCCTGTGCAGTCACACAAATCTGGGATGCTGGGTTCAGCTCTCCACTGGGAACATGGAGGGGGAAAAGGGAGAAGCAATTCTTTGTCTCCACTAGCTGTTGTTACTCGTTCTCCTCTTGATTATGGAATTCCCCAAGGTCCCATGTTCCGCACACATCACAATTCACCTTCTATTCACCACTGGCCACAAGGCTTGAGAATGAAGTGGTTTGGAACATACCCATTCCTGGAGCACCTTCACAATCTGGTGAGACTCCCTCCATAGATATGGTCACTTCAACCATTCATGTTTATTGAGCACCTACTATGTGCCAGGCAGTGTGCTGAGTACTGAGATAAAATAAGCAACAGGGCTAGTAGACCCTGAGCTCCCAGATTTTTAAAAAAATATATATTTTATTGATTTTTTACAGAGAGGAAGGGAAAGGAATAGAGAGCTAGAAACATCGGTGAGAGAGAAACATCAATCAGCTGCCTCCTGCACACCCCCAACTGGGGATGTGCCTGCAACCAAGGCACATGCCCCTGACCAGAATCAAACCCAGGACCCTTGAGTCCGCAGGCCAACGCTCTATCCACTGAGCCAAACCAGTCAGGGCTGTGCGCCCAGATTTTATATCCAGCATGAAAAACACATGAGTATGAGAATTTTTTTTTTTAATTGATTTCAGAGAGGAAAGGACAGAAACATCAATGATGAGAATCACTGATTGGCTGTCTACTGCACGACCCCTACTGGGGCGGGAGGTAGGGGGGGGGGGGGGGAGGGGGGGGGGGGGGGAGGATCGAGCCCGCAACCCAGGCTTGTGCCCTTGGCAGGAATTGAACCTGGGACCTTTTAGTGCGCAGGCCGACACTATCCACTGAGCCAAACTGGCTAGGGCAATGAGTGTGAGAATATTAAAGAGAATTGAAAGGTATTGTAGAAGCAATTCTAAAGAATCTTTAAAATTCATACATTTTTCTGTTTTTGGCTTAAAACAACTTTATTTTTGCAAATTGAGCTAGACTTAGTTGGGTGTTTCATCTGGTGATCTCATCTCAGCTGGGATGGTTTGTTTCTGCTTCATATGGTCTCATTATCCAGCAGACTAGCTTGAGTTCCCTCACACAGTGACACTGAATTTCAAGAGAAAAAAAAAAAATCACAAGTTGCATGACCAATTAAGGCTAGGCTCTAAAATCACAAAGCATCACTTCAATACCTTTATAAGAGTAAAGACAATTACAAGGTTACAAGGATCACTCAGATTGAAGGTGTGGAAAAGTAGACTCCACCTCTTAACCCTGAAATGCATTATTTGGCCTTCCATGACCCTAAACTCTACTTCACCCTAAAGTCCAAAGCATAAACCTGATTTAATTCCATTTAAAACTATTTCTTAAAACATATTTTTATTGATTTCAGAGAGAAAGGGAGAGAGATAAGACATCAATGATGAAAATAATCTATCAGCTGCCTCCTGCACAACCCCCACTGGGGATCGAGCCCACAACCCCAGCATGTAACCTGACCCAGAATCAAACCAGGGACCTCTAGGTTCCTGGGTCAATGCTCAACTGCTGAGCCACACCAGCTAGGCCCATTTAAAACAATTTAATATGTTCTCATTCTCCTTAGGATCAAGTACAAATTATTTTTAAAAAAAATTTTTTTATTGGCCGAAACCGGTTTGGCTCAGTGGATAGAGCGTCAGCCTGCGGACTGAAGGGTCCCGGGTTTGATTCTGGTCAGGGGCACATCCCCAGTAGGGGGTGTGCAGGAGGCAGCTGATCGATGTTTCTCTCTCGTCGATGTTTCTAACTCTCTATCCCTCTCCCTTCCTCTCTGTAAAAAATCAATAAAATATAAAATATATATATATATATATATATTTTTATTTTAATTGATTTCAGAGAGGAAGGGAGAGGGAGAGATAGAAACATCAATGATGAGAATCATTGATCGGCTGCCTCCTGCATGGCCCTCCACTGGGGATTGAGCCCACAACCCAGGCATGTGCCCTTGATCAGAATTGAACCCAGGACCCTTTAGTCCACAGGCTGACGCTCTATCCATTGAGCCAAACCAGTTAGGGCTTGCCTGTGTTTTTAATTTTATTTTTTTAAAATTGATTGCAGCCCTAGCTGGTTTGGCTCAGTAGATAAAGCATCGGCCTTCGGACTGAAGGGTCCTGGGTTCGATCCCCAGTGGGGGCCATGCTGGAGGCAGCTGATCAATGATTCTCAACATTGATGTTTCTATCTCTCCTCTCCCTCTCCCTTCCTCTCTGAAATCAATAAAATATATATATTTAAAAAACAAACAAAATACAGACAAGAATGTGGCTGAAATGATGGAATGCAGAATCTAAATTGCATGGGTTGGAAAACAAGACAGAAAAAAAGCCAAAGGGGAAGGGGTAGGGGTTCTAGGTCTCAGTGAAATGGAAGAACAAATTTGGTGGGAATGCCAGGACAAGAGGTTGTGGTCATAAAGGGGTTGTCTGGATTTAAGATTTGGGGAGAGGGAAAAGGGGCATACGGAGGAAAATCCAAGGGAAGAATCAGATGTCTTTTATCTTCCATCCTCCAAAATAAAACAAAAACTTCAATAACAGATTATGCCATAGGCTATTGGTAAATTCCCATTTATTGACAACCTGACCTACATATCTTCAATCTATCAAGATGATCATTGTCCGGGGCACTGTGGTAAGGAGGCAGGGGTGGAGGGGAGTTACCCACTTCATTTGAAGAACGTGTATTAAGCTACCTACTATATACAAAAGCACTGCTAGGTCCAGAGGATACCAAAATGGATAAATTTCTGTAAGGAGTTAGCAATTAACAAGGGAGACACACATAAGAAATAACAGTACAGTGAGATAAAGTGCTACAAACAAAGCATGGAAGGAGATGCAATGGGAAGGCTTTATAGAGAAGATGGTGCTTGCACTGTTCAAAAGTCTCCAGGCAGATAAGGAATGGTAGATTGGGCAATTGAGGCAGAAGGAACCAATGAGGCTTGCAGGCTTGAGAGAACATGACATTTAGAATTTCAACATGAGCCCTGGCCAGATAGCAGTTGGTTAGAGCATCATCCCAAAACACCACTGTTGCCAGTTCTATCTCAGATCAGGACACATACAACCAATAAATGCATAAATAAGTGGAACAACAAATTGAGGTTTCTCTCCCTTCCTCTCTCTAAAATTAATAAAAAAGAAAAGAGAATTTTAACTTGAATACAGGTTAGGATTACAGAAGGGGAAGAATGTACCTAAAAAAACCAATTAAGGTCCAGGTCTGAGTGACCTTACATGCCAAGCTTTTTTGTTTTTAATATATTTTTATTGATTTCAGAGAGGACGGGAGAGGAGAGATAGAAACATCAATAACAAGAATCATTGATCAGCTGCCTACTGCATGCCCCCACTATTGGGGATTGAGCCGGCAACCTGGGCCTGTGCCCTGACTGGGAATCAAACCATGACCTCCTGGCTCATAGGTCAATGCTCAACCACTGATCTATGCCAGCCAGGCCATGCCAAGCTTTTTTGACTTTACCTTATATACTCATGGTCAAATTTTGGTGTGCACCAAAATGAGAGCTTATTAAAAAACAGTGATGCCCACTCCCCCAAAATCCTGATTTGGTGGTACCCAGATACCTATGTTTTTAATAAGCTGCTGTCATGGTAATTTAGGTGAGACACGGTGGGCCTGAATCAAGACAGCCAGGGAGAGCAGGTATTTGGAAGGTATTTGTGAAATAAGCAGAAGGGATTTGAAGGCACTGATCTGGGGGATGGGGAGGGAGATGGTAACTGAGAAAGAGGCCCAGGTTTCTGGCTTTAGAGACCGATGGTTGTCACTTAAAAACTCAAAAACTCTTCCAAAGCCACTTAAGCTACTTAAAAAACACACACCAAAAACAAACAAAACATTTTTTTTTATTTTTATTTTTTTACTTATTTCAGAAAGGGAGGGGAAGAGAGAGATAGAAACATCAATGATGAGAGAGAATCACTGATCGGTTGCCTCCTGCACGCCGCCTACTGAGGATGGAGCCACAACCCGGGCTTGTGCCCTTGAACTGAATCAAACCCGGGACCCTTCCGTCCACAGGCCGAAGCTCTATCCACCAAGCCAAACAGGCTAGGGCTTAAGCTACTTTTCTAACTGCAAGATTCATTTTCTAAAAAACGCAACCCCCTACTTCCTGGAACCTCACCCCCTGTAGAAAGGAGGGCTGGGTCAGAGGGGGCAGATGTAGGTAAATGAAGGACTTTTCAGGCCAGAAGCCACTTGGGACTTTCAGCTTCTTTACATGTTGCTCCCAGGTGGACAAAGGAAAGTCACTGCCTCTGGGCCTGATCTCCAGGAAAATGCCCCTAAAGGTAGATACCTTGAATAATCTGCAATACAAAATTAAGAGCAGTTCAAATACATACACATAGATAAATAAGAACAAAAACAGGAAAGAGACAAACGAATGGCAAGATTCTTTACCTGCAATTAACAATAACCCTGTCAGACTGCCCAATTCACAGGGTGAACCCGCAGACACCCTCTGTGTGCCTCTACACCAGCCCCCGCTCAGGCTAGCCTAGTGGTCAGCAAACTGCGGGGCTCGCGAGCCACATGCGGCTCTTTGGCCCCTTGAGTGTGGCTCTTCCACAAAATACCATGGCCTGGGCGAGTCTATTTTGAAGAAGTGGCGTTAGAAGAAGTTTAAGTTTTAAAAAGTTGGCTCTTTTACCTATCGTCAGTCATGAAGGGTCATTACCCGGCCAAGGGGCCTCCAATACAGCCTCGGGAAGACAGGCCACTCATGACGGGGAGGAGGGAGGTGAGATCCCGGCTCTAGGACCCTGTGTGGGCTGTGTCCAAAGCCTCACCAGGCCCGGGTTGGGGGCCATGACCGCTCGGGTCTAGGCCTCAGCAGTCGGTGGCGAAAGCCACTGGAGCAGCCGGCAAACGCTTCGGGGCGTCCACTGTGTGGGCACGGCCGCCGCCCGGGTGCCACGTCCTGGACAGTCACTGGGCGCGCACGCGGGGACTGCTCTCAAGGCCTCCGCCCCAAACCTTCCCGGGGACAGGAGGGCGGCCCGGCCGCGACTCTTTTCCCGAAAAGGCGTCCTTATCCAGATGGCCAGACCCGGTCCGCAGCCCTGCTCAGGACACCGTCCGCGGGGCCGCAGTCCCCTTTAACACCTAGGAAGAAGCTCCCAGCCGGGCTGAGGTCCCCGCGGGTGAGAACGGAAGTGGTAAGACTGACGTGTCTTGGGCTGCTCTCCCGATCGCCAGGAGGGCCCCCCGCCCAGGGAGAGGCAGGCTGAGCCTTGAGCGGTCTCCGGAGCTGGGCCGGACCTGCCGCTTCACAAAGCTCATGAGCGAGCACTTCACTGAGCCGAGTGCGGGGTCCCACGTGGTGTGACTGCAGTCGCTACGATCAGGCACAGCGGCGGCCAACCCCATGGAGGTCTGTCCCCAGGTCCTCAGCAGGCCGCCGCGAGCGCGCAGCTCTGGGGCAGACCCCAGCGGGAACCCAAGGGCAGCTACGGGGGCCGCTGAGGCTTCTGGCGCCGCCTCGGCCAGCCCTTCCCGCGCGGTGAGGACCCCGGGACTGCGGCGGGAAGGTGCTGGAGGTGCGAGGCCGCGTGGCGTTGTCATGGCAACGGGCTGGGGCGCGCGGGGGGTGGGGGGCGTGGAAGGGGAGGGCAGCCTGGAGCAGGTGGGCTGCGGGAGGTGGAGGGAACTCCGGGTTGAGGACAAGAGAGCAGAGGTGCAGCCCAGCCTTTGGGACAGAGACATGGTGTGGTGTAGGGGATCAGGAGATGGCTTTCTGAGAGAAGGTCAGATACGCCAATGGGAGGAATTGCAGTTATTGAGCGTCACTCAATTGAAAGTCTTAAAAAAAAAAAGAAAAGAAAAGAAAGGCTTGACTTGGGGCGTCATGAGTTGATTGCTGGTTTCCATAACCTCAGCACTCTCCCAAACAGGTTCCACTGCCTTAAGGATGACAGTCCTAGGGCCCCCTAGAAGTTGGAACTGCCAGTGGTTGCCACTCCTGATGCTGCTGCTGAGCACAAGCCATGAGCCGGGGGTGGCAGGTGTGACACACTACAAAGCCGGCGACCCTGTCATTCTGTATGTCAACAAAGTGGGACCCTACCATAACCCTCAGGAGACTTACCACTACTATCAGCTTCCAGTCTGCTGCCCTGAGAAGATACGGCACAAAAGCCTTAGCCTGGGTGAAGTGCTGGATGGTGACAGAATGGCTGAGTCTTTGTATGAGATTCGCTTTCGGGAGAATGTGGAAAAGAGAATTCTGTGCCACATGCAGCTCAGTTCTGCACAGGTCAGTCTCTCTGCATTGGCTAGAACTTAGCCCTCCTTCCCAGGGACTAATAACAGTGCATCACATTTATGGTTTTCAAAGCATCTTTATGGAAAGATCTGACTTGATTTTAACTACAACCCCATGTGGCAGGCAGGGCAGATGGCATTATTTGCATTCAGTTGATGAAGAAACATAGTACTTTGCTCATAGTACTTTTCAAGACTACATGGATAGCGAATTGCAGAGCTGATATTAGAGCCCAGGGCTCCTGACTCAAGCTTCTCTCTGGTAGTTAGCTTCCAACTATCACTGCTACATAGTTATTTCCGTCCATACTTACCTTTCGGCCCTTCCATAATTGGCTCCTTTACACTCTTCTTAACTTCCCTGTCGTGCTATTTTATTTCTTTTTGTTAATCCTCACTAGGTATGTTTTTCCATTGCTTTTCAGAGACTGAAAGGGAGGGAGAAAGGGAAGGAAGGAGAAACATTGATGTGAGAGAGACACACCGACCGGTTGCCTCCCACACAAGCCCTGATTGGGGGGCAGGGCGTGAACCACAACCCAGGAATGTGCCCTTAACCAGAAATCGAACCCTTTGGTACGTGGGGTGATGCTCTAACCATTTAGCAACACCAGCCAGGGCTGTCATACCATTTTCTTTAGCAAATCTTATATTTGGACACTTTTCCTTAATCTACTCTAGACCTTCTTACACCTTGCCTCTCTCCTTTTTCTAGGTCTTAACCCTGTCAAGTCATACTTGCTCTTGGAGAATCACAACATACTTGGTTGGGTCTAACCCAGTGGATCTAGACAAGGGGCAGTTTTGTCTCCCAAGGGACATTTGGCACTGCCTGGAGTTTTTTTTTTTTTAATATATATTTTATTGATTTTTTTTACAGAGAGGAAGGGAGAGGGATAGAGAGTTAGAAACATCGATGAGAGAGAAACATCGATCAGCTGCCTCTTGCACACCCCATACTGAGGATGTGCCCGCAACCAAGGTACATGCCCTTGACAGGAATTGAACCGGGGACCCTTCAGTCCGTAGGCCGACGCTCTATCCACTGAGCCAAACCGGTTAGGGCTGGAGATATTTTTGATTGTCATTATTGAGGGATGTTACTCTAGTGAGAAGAAGCCAGGAATGATGTATCTTACATCATTCAACCCCAAATGTCAATAGTGCCAAAGTTGAAAAACTCTTCTCTAACCCTGTGCTAGGGAGGCCTTGTCTGATTCCTGACTTGCTCTTTGTAGGTGGAACAGCTGCGCCAGGCCATCGAGGAATTGTACTATTTTGAATTTGTGGTGGACGACTTGCCACTCCGTGGCTTTGTGGGCTACATGGAGGAGAGTGGCTTCCTGCCGCACAGCCACAAGATAGGACTCTGGACCCATTTGGATTTTCACCTGGAATTCCATGGAGATCGCATTATATTTGCCAATGTCTCAGTGCGGGACGTCAAGCCCCACAGTTTAGATGGGTTACGACCTGATGAGTTCCTGGGCCTCACCCACACTTACAGTGTGCGCTGGTCCGAGACTTCAGTGGAGCGTCGCAGTGACAGGCGCCGTGGTGATGATGGGGGTTTCTTTCCCCGGACACTGGAAATCCATTGGTTATCCATCATTAACTCCATGGTGCTTGTGTTTTTACTGGTGGGTTTTGTGGCTGTCATTCTCATGCGTGTGCTTCGGAATGACCTGGCTCGGTACAACTTGGATGAGGAGACAACCTCTGCAGGTTCTGGGGATGACTTTGACCAAGGTGACAATGGCTGGAAAATCATCCATACAGATGTCTTCCGTTTCCCTCCATACCGTGGTCTGCTCTGCGCTGTGCTTGGTGTGGGTGCCCAGTTCCTGGCCCTTGGCACTGGTGAGGTGATAAAAATTAACCAGTGATTATTTCTAAAGGATTAAATCCAAGTAGGTGGTTTGTTCAAAAAGAATCTGCAAGGTTTCTAAATCCAAGTAGGTGGTTTGTTCAAAAAGAATCTGTCCAAGGTGAGGGGCAGACTAAGGGTAAGATGACTCTAGCAAGGATGTATATATTCTAATTGTGGGTTTTCTGGACAACAGAACTGGGAGATAAGTGTTTTACTGGAGGCCTTGGGTCCGGGAGAAGGGGGCTAATTCCTATGAAATTGCCATAAGAGGGATAGGTGAGACCTAACACAGATTTTCCACTACCACCCTGCAGGCATTATTGTCATGGCGCTGCTTGGCATGTTCAATGTGCACCATCATGGGGCCATTAACTCAGCAGCCATCCTGTTGTATGCCTTGACCTGCTGCATCTCTGGCTATGTGTCCAGCCACTTCTACCGGCAGATCGGAGGCGAGCGTTGGGTGTGGAACATCATTCTTACCACCAGTCTCTTCTCTGGTGAGAATTGCTCTTTCCCTGGTGGGCCAACTTAGGAATTTAGAATACAGCATGGAACCTGGGATAGAGTCAGAGGCTCCAAGGGAATGAAAATAGGAAGACAAAAAACAAACAAACGAACAATAAGAAAACCATTCAAAAGACAAGAATGTATTTATTTTGCATGGTTAAAAATATGTAGCCCTTAAAATGTCCTAGGCAGTGTGGTAAGTACTCAACATGCAAATGTTTCATCCTCGGCATGCGGCCGCATGTCATCAGAAATAGCTATGCGTGTCAGTGCTGACACGCGTGTCATAGGTTCACCATAACTGGCTTAGTGGATAGAATGTTGGCCTGTGGACTCAAGGGTCCCAGGTTGGATTCGGTCAGGGGCACATGTCTCAGTTGCAGGCTCAATCCCCGCCCTGGTTGAGGCACATGCAGGAGGCAGCTAATCGATGTTTCTCTGTGTCTTCCTCTCCCTTCCACTCTGAAAAAAAAAAAAAAATAAAAATCAATGGAAGAATATCCTCTGGTGAGGATTAACCAAAAAAAGTAGTGAACCATCCCTAGCCAGTTTGGCTCAGTGTCAGTCAGTGGACTGAAGAGTTCTGGGTTTGATTCTGGTCAAGGGCACATACCTGGGTTGCAGCTCAGTTCCCAGTAGGGGGCATACAGAAGGCAGCCAATCAATAATTCTCTCTCATCATCGATGTTTCTATCTTTCTCCCTTTCCCTTCCTCTCTGAAGTCAATAAATATATATATTTTTAAAAAGTAGTGAATCAGATTTCAGACCCAAGCAGTCTAACTCTAGAGCCTGTAGTCTCAACTATTACATTGAGATAACACTCTTGAATTTATTTTTTGATATTCAAATTTTTTTTTTTTAGTTTTCTTATTTTATTATTAATATTTTTTTTGTTAATCCTCACCTAAGGATATTTTTTCATTGATTTTTCAGAGAGAGTGGAGGGGGAGAGATAGAAACATCAGTGTGAGAGAGACACATTGATTGGTTGCCTCTCATGGGGATTGAGGCTGCAACCAAGGTACATGCCCTTGACCAGAATCGAACCCAGGACCCTTCAGTCCACAGGCCGACACTCTAGCCACTGAGCCAAACTGGCTAGGGTTTAACTTTCTTATTTTTGAGGTGGGCTACCACACTTTAGCCTTCAAGCTGGTATAACCTTTCAAAGGCAGTAGTAATTTGCATTCTAAAACATTCATGTTCCCAATGCTGAAGGTCTGATTTATATTCCATCACATTTATGGTTGAACCAGGGCTTTCTGAAGGAATATTTCACGTTAGGAATCATTGAGACCACAGCAGGTCAGGCCCTTGGGGGCAGGTGGATTTATCCTTAATGATAATGGATGGGAGGGAAGGGGTGTTGGTAAGATAAGGAACAAGAAATGGAACAGGAAAGGGTGGCATCTGCCCGGGAGCAGTGTGAGTGGGTGCCCCCAGGGATGTAGCTCCTAGTGCTGACCCTCTCTCTGGGGGCCCATCCTTGCAGTGCCTTTCTTCCTGACCTGGAGTGTGGTGAACTCAGTACATTGGGCCAATGGTTCGACACAGGCTTTGCCAGCCACCACCATCCTGCTGCTTCTGACGGTTTGGCTGCTGGTGGGCTTTCCCCTCACTGTCATTGGCGGAATCTTCGGGAAGAACAATGCTAACCCCTTTGATGCACCTTGTCGAACCAAGAACATCGCCAGGGAAATCCCGCCTCAGCCCTGGTACAAGTCTACTCTCATCCACATGACTGTTGGAGGCTTCCTGCCTTTCAGGTATCCTCCCTTTATCCTATGGCCATCACTTTCAGGTTCCTGACCTCAACTTTTCCTTTCCCCACTCACCCAATGCCCTAACCCAATATCAGTGATAATCTCTGGTTCAGCTGTACCATTAAGAGATCACTAAGGGTTCCTCCTTTCTCCAAGCAGGACTCAGTTTGAATCAGTACAAATATGAGGTGTCTCACTTGTAAAGCTCTCCAGAGAAATTGCTCCTTTCACCAGCTTCCTGATTTCTGACTTTAGTGTTTGCAAATGCTATATGAGTTAAAGCCCATTTGATTACTCATTCAATTTGTTGAGTACCTCTTAGTGGTGGGCAGATAATACAATGGAAAATAAAAGTCAAGATCCCTGCTCTCAACCTATCAAAAATGTTCTTAAAATGAAAGCAGCTGATCATAGGCAAAAGAATCCCCAACAAACTATGAAACCCGGGGCAAAGTAGATTGGACCCAATTGCCACAAGTGACGCAGTAACATGGAGGGGTGATGGCTAGCTTTTGGCCTGACCACTGTGCTGGCAGTGCATAGCCCTTTAACGCAGTGTCTTGTCTCTTCTCTTCACAGTGCCATCTCTGTGGAGCTGTACTACATCTTTGCCACAGTATGGGGTCGGGAGCAGTACACTTTGTATGGCATCCTCTTCTTTGTCTTTGCCATCCTGCTGAGCGTGGGGGCTTGCATCTCCATTGCGCTCACCTACTTCCAGTTGTCAGGGGAGGATTACCGCTGGTGGTGGCGATCTGTACTGAGTGTTGGCTCCACTGGGCTCTTCATCTTCCTCTACTCAGTGTTCTACTATGCCAGGCGCTCCAACATGTCAGGGCCGGTACAGACAGTGGAGTTCTTTGGCTACTCCTTACTCACTGGTTACATCTTCTTCCTCATGCTGGGCACCATCTCCTTTTTTTCTTCCCTAAAGTTCATCCGTTATATCTATGTTAACCTCAAAATGGACTAGTTTTGGGTGGCAAACTGCTCTTCTCTCCCTTTCTTCACGCTTCGTTTATTTCCTACCATCTCCCCTGATTGACTGAACTGTGTGATGGCATTGTTGCCTTTCCCCTTGCCCTTTGGGCCTCCCTTCCCTGGGAAGTTCCCGAAATTATAAATCTCTATTATATAAGAAATATATATTTGAACTTTTTAAGTTGCCTTTAGTTTTGGTCCTGATTTTTCTTTTTACAATTATCAAAATAAAATTTATTAAGAAAAAGGATCCTGTAGTTGGAGGGTTTGGTCTGGATATAGGAACTCGAGACCTGCCTTTACAGGCCGTGTCCCTTAGGAAGCCGGGTTGGCCCCGGAATTCACGAAATTCTGTGTTCCACGGAGCTTGGGAACTCTCGGCAGGAGGAACCTACATCGGCTGGGCGCAGTTTCCGCGGCTCAACCGCGCTTAGTCCGACGGAAGTGGAGGAGCCGGAGCTCCTGTGGGAAGCAAGTTGAATCACCCAGGCGACGGGAGGGTCGCGGAGCAACGCCCTTTCCGCCGGAAGTGGGTTTCAGAGCCTCCACGTGCAGACCCTCCCACCTCCCGGCCAAGTAACGGCCGCTCGGCTGCTGCTATGGAGCCCGCGGGCCTGGAACAGATCCTGCGGGAGCTGTTGCTGCCGGACACCGAGCGCATCCGCCGGGTACAGGGCAGGCGGGGCCGGACCGGGGCGATTGGGAGGTTGCGGGAAAAACCCGACTCTGACCCCCAGCCTCCCTCAGGCCACCGAGCAGCTTCAGACCGCCCTTCGGGACCCCGCCGCACTGCCCGCGCTCTGCGACCTGCTGGCCTCGGCGACCGATCCCCAGGTGAGGCCCTCCCCTTCCCGCTGAGCTCCCCACAGTGCGCCACCGGTCAGGGCCCGGCCCCTGCCCAGACCCTCACGTGCCTGCTTCCTCGTCCCAGATCCGCCAGTTCGCAGCCGTGCTGACCCGCAGACGACTCAACACCCGCTGGCGAAGGCTGGCGGCGGAGCACCGGGAGAGGTGGGCGGGGCGGGGGCGGGGCGAGGCGGGGCCCGGCGGGGATGGGCGGGCAGAGGACCAAACACCTGCCGGCCCCTGTGTTCCAGCCTCAAGTCCCTGGTCCTGACGACCCTCCAGAGAGAGACAGAGTAAGTTCCCCCCGACCCAGCCACCTCCTCCCGGATCCTAACTGGCTCCAGGCTGATGCCCACTCTGGGTTTCTGCCCTCTCTTTCAACTCCAGGCTGGGAGTTGGGGGGCAGGGACTTCAGTTTTAGTCCAAGGGTAGAGCAAGGATTCTAAAGGTGTGTTGAAGACGGAAGTTCTTGAGAATGTGCCGTGATGTTCTGCTGAAGAATGGAACTGAAATTCAGTATGAATGAGGTCAAGCTCACCAGATTATACACCCACCATGCTGTTGATTTCCCCCTGAGCCTCTGTCTTATGTGTCTCCACCTGGAAGTTTCTCTCTTGGCCACCCCATGGAGGCAGGGCCAGCATGTGCAGGGGAGGGTATTGGAGGATGATGGGGGTTGGGGAATCTCTCCTGTTCACAGGCACAATGTGAGCCTTAGCCTGGCCCAGCTCTCAGCCACTATTTTTCGGAAGGAAGGCCTGGAGGCCTGGCCTCAGCTCATGCAGCTGCTTCAGCACAGTACCCACAGTCCCCACATCCCGGAGAGAGAGGTACTGTCACGTGGCTGCCAGGAGGGCGGGACCAAGAGGCTGGATAGACCACACACGTTTTTCCTTCTCATCCCTGCTCCTGGACAGATGGGGCTTATGCTGCTGAGTGTAGTGGTGACCTCCCGGCCTGAGGCCTTCCGACCCCACCACCGGGAGCTTCTTCGGCTTCTGAATGAGACCCTTGGTGAGGTGGGCTCTCCTGGGCTTCTCTTCTACTCCCTGCGCACTCTGACCACCATGGCCCCTTATCTCGGCACTGATGATGTGGTGAGATGTGGGCCCTCACCTTCCCTGGCCCCCTGTCGTCAAGCCTTTATGTCCTTACCCTTGCAGGACACAGAGCTACTTTAGATTCTTTCTCTGCCTTTTGTCCTTCCTAACGATTGGGAGGGGAGACTGGGGGGCTGTACCCGGGCTGCTCCTGTGTCCAGATTTCAAGGAAGCTGCCAGCTTCTGGGGCCTGAGACTAGGCTGCATCATGTCCTCTGTGACTCAGCTCATCCTTTGTCCTCCAGCCTCTAGCACGGATGTTAGTGCCTAAGCTCATCACGGCCGTGCAGACTCTGATCTCTGTAGATGAGGTGAGGACATTTGGGCAGGACCTCTGTTGGAAGGGAAGAGCCGGAGCAGCCAGCCTGGTCCACTGAATAATAGTATGGTAACCCTCTGGCTTGTCTGTCTGCGTGGCAGGCAAAGGCCTGTGAGGCCCTGGAGGCCCTGGATGAATTGCTGGAGTCAGAGATGCCTGTCATCACCTCCCACCTCTCTGAGATCCTCACATTCTGCCTTGGGGTGAGCCTGGGGTGGGCATGGCCCCTGCTGCTTGTTCTGGACTTTTTTTTTTTTTTTTGCCTGTTTCTGATTCACCTTAGTCTCTGGACAGGTGGCTGGAAACATGGCTCTGGGTGATGCAGTACGTGTACGTATTCTCTGCAGCCTCACCTTTTTGGTCAAAGTCAAGAGCAAGGTGAGTGAGTGCCCTCTGACACACACAATGCCACTCCATCCCTCATCTCACTCTTGGTGTTTTTTTTACAATCTTGGAGTATCTAAAGTACCATAGCTAAGATGCTTAAGACTTGGTCTGTCCTGCCGAAACCGGTTTGGCTCAGTGGATGGAGCGTCGGCCTGCGGACTCAAGGGTCCCGGGTTCGATTCCGGTCAAGGGCATGTACCTTGGTTGCGAGCACATCCCAAGTGGGGGGTGTGCAGGAGGCGGCTGATCGATGTTTCTCTCTCATCGATGTTTCTGGCTCTCTATCCCTCTCTCTTCCTCTCTGTGAAAAATCAATAAAATATATTTTAAAAAAATATATATATATATTAAAAAAAAAAGACTTGGTCTGTCCTCATCCTGGCTCCTGGCTGGGAGATTTGGAATCTCCTGCTGGACCCCTTTCTGGCCTAGAAGGCTAGAATTTTTAATGTGAGTCCATCTGGGGAGCAGATTCTCAGGGACACCTTTCCACCCTCCCTTTCAAGGCCTTACTGAAGAATCGTCTCCTGCCCTCCTTGCTGCACACCCTTTTCCCCATTATGGCTGCCGAGCCCCCCTTGGGCCAGCTGGATCCTGAGGACCAGGATTCAGAGGAGGAAGAACTGGAGATTGGGCTGGTGGGAGAGACACCCAAGCACTTTGCTGTACAGGTGGGATATGAGACAAGGGGGTGGGGCAGGGTGTTAGGTGACTGTGGGAGGTTGGGGGCCAGAGATGGGGGCCAGCAAAGTTTCCCTGTCATTTTGTAGGTTGTGGACATGTTGGCACTACATTTGCCCCCTGAGAAGCTCTTTACCCCGCTGGTAAGTGTGGCTCCATTCTTCTGGTACCCCAGTGCCCCTACCCCCAGGTGTGCCTAGTCCCCCAAGGTGGAGGACATTTGGGCCCTTATGGGTATGGAGGGCCTGTTGCCACAAGAATGGGCAGGCTTGTGCTGGGGTTTCAGGAGAATGTCCTGTGCTCCCCTAGATGCCCATGTTGGAAGAGGCCTTGCGGAGTGAGAACCCATACCAGCGCAAGGCTGGGCTCCTGGTACTGGCTGTGCTGTCTGATGGAGCTAGCGACCACATCAGGCAGAGGTGTTTATTTCCGTCTTACGGTGAGGGTAGACCGTGGGAAGGAGGACCCCATGGCCTATGGTAGTCCTGGCCTATGCTTGTCATTCATGCCTAATTATCAATAATGTTTACCCTCTAATCTCAGAAGTATTCTGATTTGAAAGATAAATTGCTATCCCAGCTATAGGGACCAGGGGGTGGTACCTACCGTCTGATGATGGAAAAAGCCTTGGTTTTCCCAGGGGAAACAGGAGAACAGCTCAGCCTAGGTCTCTCAGTTCCTGCCCCTCAGAATATGTTCTCTTGTCCTGCCTCATCCAGACTGCTGCCTCCACTACTGCAGATTGTGTGCAAGGGCCTGGAGGACCCGTCGCAAGTTGTGCGTAATGCTGCGCTGTTTGCCCTGGGCCAGTTCTCAGATAACCTACAGGTCAGCGGGGCTGCATGTGGGTAGCCACCTGTCCCAGGGACCATCTTCCTGTCTCTGCCATTGGCACTTAGGTAAAGTATGTGCCCTGCGGTTGAGCTGACTCAGGGCGCGCTCTCTCCCACAGCCTCAAATCAGCAGCTATTCACGGGAGGTGATGCCACTGCTCCTTGCCTACCTGAAGTCAGTGTCTCCTGGGCATACGCACCATCTGTCCAGGGCCTGCTATGCCCTTGAGAATTTCGTGGAGAACCTAGGTAGTGATGGCAGTTAGGGGTGCGAGGCAGGGGACAAAGCTATAGCTTTGGCTGAAGTGGGGCAGGATATGCCACTCCTAGAACTGCTGCCTGTGGTGGGAGAAGGGTGTAGCAGAGCTACAAGGAGTGTCAGCCTACAACCAGTTGGACCCCCAGAAGGGGAGACCTGGTTTGGTTGTGAGAGGGGTGCCCTTTCCCACAGGGCCAAAAGTGCAGCCCTACCTTCCGGAGCTTATGGAATGTATGCTGCAGCCTCTGAGCAACCCCAGCAGCCCCCGGGCCAAGGAGCTGGCTGTGAGCGCCCTGGGGGCCATTGGTGAGGAGGAGGAGGCAGGAGAAAGGGCGCGGGGTTCACCCAGAAAGCCTGTAGCAGTTGGTCCCGACACCCCCCACATCCCACATCTGATTCTGTCCTTCAGCCACGGCTGCCCAGGCCTCCCTGTTGCCCTACTTCCCCACCGTCATGGAGCACCTGCGGGACTTCCTGGTGCTAGGCCATGAGGACCTTCAGCCTTTGCGGATCCAGAGCCTGGGTAAGGAAGGGGCTCCCAGGCAGGGTTCCCCGTGCCAGGAAAGGGCCGGTGCTCACTTGCTGTTCACAGAGATCGCCCCAGGGCAGCCCAGGGCCTTCCTGCTCATTGAAGAAGGCATTCCCACTGTGTCTATGAGTAGGTGGGATTTCTCAATTGCCTCCAGCTGCCACCTTTGGTCCCCAGGCCTTGGCCCTGCATTCCTCTGTCCAGCTCCACGTGGTCAATGCTAACCAAGTCTTTGCCCCCACAGAGACACTGGGGGTGCTGGCACGAGCAGTGGGGGAGCCTATGAGGCCCCTGGCTGAGGAATGCTGCCAGCTGGGGCTGGGCCTATGTGACCAGGTAGACGACCCTGACTTGCGGCGCTGCACGTGAGTGAGGCCTCATTTGTCCCCACTCCAGACCTCAGTCCTCTGGTTCTGGACCATAGGTTTCCCCTGCCTCCCCCATCCTGTCTGGCTGTAGTAAGCAGGACTGTACAGCTTCCACCTGCCTCCACCAGGTACAGCCTGTTTGCAGCCTTATCGGGGCTGATGGGTGAGGGCCTGGCACCCTACCTGCCACAAATCACCACACTCATGCTGTTGTCGCTGCGTTCCACTGAGGGCATTGTGGTGAGCAGAATGGCAGGGCTAGGCGGTTGGGGAAGGCCAGCCGGGGGTGAGATTTATCTCCTTCAACCAGCTGAGCCAAAGTCCCTGCTGTGCCTCCTCTGTCCAGCCTCAGTACGACAGCAGCAGCTCCTTTCTTCTGTTTGATGATGAGAGTGATGGAGAGGAAGAGGAGGAACTCATGGATGAGGACGAGGAAGAGGAGGATGACTCAGAGATCTCAGGGTGCGGAGTGGTGCCATTATGGGAATCCTAGCTTTGGACAGGGGGCCAGGGCCAGACCTGTTCCTGCTGGTGCCTGATCGCTGCTAACCCCCTACCTTACTCTAGGTACAGTGTGGAAAATGCCTTTTTCGATGAGAAGGAAGACACCTGTGCTGCCCTGGGGGAGATCTCTGTGAACACCAGGTGCGTAGCGGCCCTTCCCTGGCACCGGGTTCCCTGACACTGGGTACTCTGCCTGGGAGCCTCTTCCCCACGGCCACGTGTCTGTTCACAGTGTGGCCTTCCTTCCCTACATGGAGAGTGTCTTTGAAGAAGTATTCAAACTTCTGGAGGTGAGTGGACAGTGGGTGAAGTGGGTGGACACTGAGTTAGGGACCCTGTGTTCCCCCTGCACTGAGCAGGCACATTCCACTCCTCCTCATCCTGCAGTGCCCTCACCTGAATGTGCGAAAGGCAGCCCATGAGGCTCTGGGACAGTTCTGCTGTGCGCTGCACAAGACCTCTCAAAGCTGCCCCTCAGAACCCAGTACTGCTGGTGAGAAGGGTGCCAGGGCCAGGCTGGGGCCTCTGGAACCAGAGGTTGGGGGGTAGAAGGGCAGGGCCTGACCAGGACTTCAGCCATTCATGTCCTCAGTTCTGCAGGTCATCCTGGCCCAGGTGATACCGTCCTACATGCAGGCAGTATACGGGGAGCGGGAGCGCCAAGTGGTGATGGCCGTGCTGGAGGCCCTGACCGGGGTGCTGCGCAGCTGTGGGACCCTCACATTGCAGCCCCCTGGGCGCCTCGCTGAGCTCTGCAACATGCTCAAGGCTGTGCTGCAGAGGAAGGTGAGCAAGGCAGGTGGGCTGCAGGATGAAGAGGTGGCCCAGCCCCAGGTGGGGATGGCCAGAGGCTACAAGTCCAGCTCCCCATGCCCTCACCCAGTGGAGAGGGGAAGGGGCAAGAGAGCTGACTGAGCTGAGCTACTTCCCACAGACAGCCTGTCAGGACACGGAGGAGGACGACGACGACGAGGACCAGGTGAGAGCTATGGATGCAAACTGTGAGACCAGGTAATTTGTCTGGTCGTCTCCACAGGGCAGGGTGGACAGTGCACTTGGGCTTGGCCTAGGGGAGCCAGGGCTACTAAAAGATTGGTAATGGTTCTGAATGATACAACCCCCTCCCACTCGGGCAGTGGGGGTTCAAGGAAGGCTTCCTGGAGGTGGGGATTTAGGGTGGGCTTGGATTGATAGATGAGAGTAGGAGGGCCAAGGAAAAAAGCTGGGCTACAAACAAGCCCAGCCTGGGAGGGACCGCCTTCAGCAGTGGAGCAGCATGGTGGGAGGTGCCAGTCACAGAGCTGGCCCTGGTGCTCCAGCCCTCACCTGGCCCCACAGGCTGAATACGATGCCATGTTGCTCGAGTACGCTGGTGAGGCCATTCCTGCCCTGGCAGCTGCAGCAGGGGGAGACACTTTTGCCCCCTTCTTTGCTGGGTTCTTGCCATTATTGCTCTGCAAGACGGTGAGTGCTCTACCCTCTGGCTTCAAACCCCATTCTGCCCAGCGCCCCCATTCTGTCCCAGTCCCAGGCTGATGTGCACTCCTCCCATCAGAAACAGGGCTGCACAGTGGCAGAGAAGTCCTTTGCAGTGGGGACGCTGGCCGAGTCCATTCAGGGGCTGGGTGCTGCCTCAGCCCAGTTTGTGTCCCGCCTGCTCCCCGTGCTGCTGAGCGCCGCCCGGGAGACAGACCCCGAAGTGCGGAGCAATGCCATCTTTGGGCTGGGCGTGTTGGCTGAGCATGGGGGCCGCCCTGCCCAGGAGTATCCTCAGCTTACAAAAGTGGCTGGGGTGGGATTGGGAGAGTGTCCCTGGGTTTGGGGAGGAGAGCGTGCCTTTTCCTTGACCACGGATCAGATACTTCTCCAAGCTGGTGGGGCTCCTCTTGCCCCTCCTGGCACGGGAGCGCCATGATCGTGTTCATGATAACATTTGTGGGGCACTGGCCCGCCTACTGATGGCCAGTCCCACAAGGAAACCAGAGCCCCAGGTGAGGGATAGGGGCATTGGGCAGTGGTAGGAAGCTGAGGTGGGTGCAGGGCAAGAGACCAGAGCCATCTGTCTGTCCAGGTGCTGGCTGCTCTGCTGCACGCCCTGCCCCTGAAGGAGGACTTGGAGGAGTGGGTCACCATAGGACACCTCTTCAGCTTCCTGTACCAGAACAGCCCTGAACAGGTAACCCCAGTGCTGGAGCCCTCAGGGGATCTTAATGATCCCTTCTCAGTGATAGGCAGAGTTGGCCTCAGTTGTAGGTGATGCAGAATGGTGGTTTAAGCTGCCCTTTGACACTCCCTATTCTGCTTTCTCATTGATCTGCAAGGATTGATAGCCAGGCCTATCATGTGAGTGGAAGTGCTATTCTTCCTGCTCTGAGCAGAGCTACTTCTCAGTGATAGGCAGAGTTGGCCATCGACAACATACTCTCACCACATAGCATTTTTCCTCAGGGAGCCTCCCTCTTCTGGTTTGATCCATTAGCCACAACCCCACTAGGCTTGTTTCCTAGAACAGGGCTCTTTCAGGCTATGCTTCATGGAGCTTGGGTACCAGTCTGGGCCACCTCACCATCCATTCCAGTCAGAACAGCTTTGCTTTCTGTTGAGATTTGACTGCACCAAGTAGCTAGGTTTGGACTGATGTCCTAGTTAGTGTTCCTGTCTTCCACCTTTGTGTGCACCTTTAGAAATTACTGTGTTGGTGGAGGGTGTTTGGGCTTTTGATTTTGAGGTCATGATTTCAATCATCTTTAGTCACAATCCCCTAATCCTCTCCACTCCCACCCCTAAAATAATCATCATGGTGTTTCATGGGTCCTTCTCATGTTTTACAATTATCTTGGATTCTTGTGAATTAGTGTCAGGCTCCAGCAGCCTTGTGGGAGGAGACTGTCTCCTTGGCCCCTCCCACCCACACCCGTCCTAGGGCTCAGGGGTGCTGCTGCCCAAGTTGGTCCTCCTTTCTCCACAGGTTGTAGATGTGGCTCCTGAGCTTCTACGCATCTGCAGCCTCATTCAGGCTGAAGACAAGATCCCACCAGGTGAGGGTGGCCTTCATGGGCAGGGCAGGGGGAGGCAAGAAGCAGCAAGGCTCAGAGGGTCTGGGGCATCTAGGGGTTGGGGGCCAGTCCTCCCTGGATCTCTCTCTTCACCCCAACCAGACACCAAGGCCGCACTGCAGCTGCTCCTGACGTTCTTGGCTGAACAGCACACCGACAGCTTCCATTCAGCACTGGGCTCACTGCCTGGCGACAAGGCTCAGGAGCTCCAGGCCATCCTGGGCCTCACCTAGACTGTGGGCTGCAGCTGGGCCAGAGAGAACAGCTTGCCTGGGCCCCAAGACTACCTCTCAGCCCAGTTCCACCTCATGCCTTACCAGATTCTGGAGTCCCAGCCCTGCTTACTCTGCGCCTTATGGAGCTGTCCCTGGGGCTGGATCTGCTATGCTATGGGACAACACAAATTGACCTGTGACAACATAATATAATAAAGGCAGTTCATTTTCTGCTTAAACAGTAGCTCTGCTCTGAGAGCATGAAGAATAGAGGTGACTTCCAGAAAGGAGATAGGCAGGGTCTAGTAAGTAAGGCAAGACAGGGTTTAACGTAGCTGGTTTCTTGGCAGCTTCTCAATTGGCTCTAACCACAGTGGAATCGAGGCCCTGGCTGGATCAGGAGGCGCCCGTATGGCTTCTCTTGTTCCATGCGAAAGATCTGCTGGGCTGCGAGCACTGTCAAGGCAGAAAGAGGGAGCTGGTCAGGGGGAGTCCCTACAGTGGCCTCTGACCAGTGTGTGTGTGTGTGTGTGTCTCTCTCTCTCTCTCTGTCTCACACACACACACACACACAGTGTGCCCACTCTCACCCAGGAGCAGGTAGAAGACCCGGGCAGCCATCCTGCGAGGGCTAAGAGGTGACACCAGGCTGCTGAAATCTGGCTTCCTGTTGGCCTGCAGCTCCAGTGCCACTGCCCTGTAGGGGTCAAGAACTGTTAACTAAGGTCCCCCACCAGGCCCACCCAGTCGAGGCAACCCCTCCCTGGTACCTGTACACATCCTCACGTGAGAGCAGCTCTGCCTCTGGAGGTAGCTCCAAAGGCATCTCCATGGGCACCTCAGGGAGTTCGGGCACCACAGGCAATACAGGGGGCTCTGGCTGCTCCGCCTCAGCCCAGGCCCTAGGAGAACATGCGAGTCAGGTGGAGCAGGGAAGTAGCAGCTGTGATTGATGGTGACCAGAGGCATGCCCATCCTAGCCACTACCCCTCGTGGCCAGGGCTGTGCCTGAGCTCACCAGGCCTAGCTGCTTACCACCGCTCTTCCGGGGGGATGAGGCTGACGTGAGACTTCTCCTCCTCAGCTGCTTCTATGGAGAGCTCTGTTGGGCGGGGGGCAGGGGGGATGCTGATTCAGTCTGCTTGGATCTGAGCAGCTGGGGCCTTGGGGCCACCTGGGTGAATTGGATGTCAGAGCTGTGCAGTGACTTGTTACAAGCACCCAGGAGGGAGAACTGAAAGAACCAATCTATGTTTGTTTGTTTGTTTTAATTGATTTTTTACGGAGAGGAAGAGAGAGGGATAGAGAGAAACCTCGATGAGAGAGAAACATCGATCAGCTGCCTCTTGCACACCCCCTACTGGGGATGTGCCCGCAACCAAGGTACATGCCCTTGACCGGAATCGAACCTGGGACCCTTGAGTCCGCAGGCCGACGCTCTATCCACTGAGCCAAACCAGTTTCGGCCCAATCTATGCTCTCTATGTTAAATACTCCCTCTGACAAAAACTGTCAGCAGTTGGGATACCAGTTTCCTGGGACAGTGGTTAGGGTGGTGGTCTTCACCGCCCCTTCTTCAGGTGCTTACCTGAAGACAGCATAAGGGGCCCACTGGGCTCCTGGGCCTCCCTCAGGACCTGTGGGTAAAAGAAAGAATTAAGACCCCAAACATCGCAGAAGCACTTGGGGCAGAAGTGGAACAGTCCCTGCCCAGGAACGTCCTTGGCTCTGGGACCACACCGAGCCCAATGCCGTTAGCTCGGATGGGCAGAAGGCAGCCTGCTGGAGCTTAAGCAAAGCAGGTCCTTCAGGAAGGAGTGAGGGCGCAGGTACCTCGATATCACTCAGGGTTTCTGTTTTTCTCCTTTCCTCCTCAGCTGCTGCCTCCCTCTCAGCAGCCTCTTCAGGCTCCAGGGGCAGCGTTCGTCTGAGTGCTTTTGGGGGTGGCTGGGCACAGCGGGTCCAGAAAGCCAGCAGTTCTGGGGGTAGCCAGCCAGCTGGGTAGGGACAAGGTGGCAGCAGGGACAGGGTTTGAGACATGAGGAACACCAAGAACGAGGATCCCACATGCCAACTCCCATCACTCTTACAGTAAGTTGGAGTCTGAAACAGCTCTGTGGGGCTTCTGATGGTCCTCTCAGGGGGCTGCACCATTGGCTGCGTGATAGGGAAGGTCAGAGCCCAGTTAAGAGTGAGTCACTCCACACTGCCCCTTCTCTACTTCTGCAATGCCTTGTGCCAGTGCTCTGGCCTTCCAACTTCAGGCTCATGCCCCTGCCTGCTGTGCTCATTGCTAAAAGTAGGATTTTTAACTGGTGCTGACAGATATGCTGGGCAGGGTCACTAAAGGAGTATGGGGAGTTGTATTATGTGCAGACCCCAATGCATGCATTTAAGGGGGTATTCCCAATGCCTCTCCAGGAGTTTACAAGGCCCAGCCTGTACCTACCCCAGGCCCTCCCTGCCTCCATCCCCTGCAAAATCTGGGCTGCACTCACACACTCCCAGCAGTGAGCTCTGGTTTGCAGTTGTTTCTGGAAATTCTCCCTGGAGATCTGAGTCTCCTTGTCCCAGAACAATAACTGGCGGCGGCGACTGCGGCGGCGGCGAGGAGGTGGGGAGGCTGGGGGCCTCCTCTGCAGAGTGGGGAAGGGAGGTGGGGGCAAAGCTACTGATTACTCCTTTTTTTTGACATCCTGGTGGAACTGCAAACGGGCCCCCAAGGCACCCTAGGAAAGGACTGGGGTGGGCACTCCAGGAGCATGTGCAGCTCCTCCCCTTCAGCTGGTGGAATTGTGGTATAGGTAGGGCCACCTTTTACTCATTTGCACAAAGGCTTTTTAAAAAATATATTTTTATTGATTTCAGAGAGAGAGAGAGATAGAAACATGAATGATAAGAATCATTGATAGGCTGCCTCCTACATACCCTCTACTGGGGATTGAGCCTGCAACCAGGGCATGTGCCCTTGACCTGAATCGAACCCGGGACCCTTCAGTCCCCAGGCTGACACACTATCCACTGAGCCAAACCGGCTAGGGCTGCACAAAGGCTTTTGTAGGCTAGCGTAGCCTGGGGCTTGGGGAAGCTGATTATGGGTGAGCAGCTCTGGGTGAGGAGGGTGAAGAGAAGGCTTAGGACTACTACTCACCTCTGGGCTGAGTGGGGCTGGGAGAGGCAGCTCCTGCGGTGGCGGGGGCGTCACCTCTGCAACAACATGCTAGGTCCTGGCTCTGCCCCATGCCCTCTGCCCCATGCCCACAGCCACCCAGGCAAGAAGCTAGAGGGCCCTGCCTTTAGCAAGTGGGAATACAGGGCCCCTGTCTGCAACAGCTGTGCAGGTGCCCCAGGAAGGATCCAGGCATGATGGCTACTCACCAGCAAGCAGGGCCTCAGGCTCCCAGACTGCTGGCTTCACCTCCTCTGGGGCCAGGACCTGGCCTGGAAGTGGCTCTGCTGCCTCTTCCACCCTGATGGAAAAATGGACAAGAGCGATGAGAACACTCCTCCCAGCACTGACCCCTTACTTGGCTCAGGGGTTCCTGCCCTTACTGTGGAAGAGCTAGAGGTGAGAGTGGGGGAACTGTAGTTTCCACTTCTGGGGCTCGAGGTTCCTCCTTGGACACTGCAGGGAGAGAGAGAAGCAGGGCTCAGAGCACAGAAGGGATGAGATGGCACTGCCCAAGCCCAGCTTGCCCATGCCCAGGGCCTGACTGTCCAGCACCAGGCCCGTCCCACACTGCTGGCCAGGCCTGCCTTGTTCCTCCAACAAGATAGCTTCATCTTCCTCAGCAATGAGCAGGTCCAAGTCTCGACGGCTAACCTCTGGGAGGTCTCGTTCACCCTGTTGTGAGAGGAGGAACAAGGAGAGGGAACTCAATTCCATTTCTGAAAAAAGGAAGTGGATCCAGGAGAGCGAGTCTAAGAAGCATGCCACAGGGCAGGGTCGAGGTAGCCCAATGGGCACTCAAGTGCCAGGGGCAGGGAGAGGGGAAATGGAGACAGAGAAGGCAGCACTCTGGGCAGAGAGCAGTAGATACAAGGAGGGCTGAGCTCAGAAGCAGGCCTCAGGCCTCAGGCTCTGTATGCCTGGGGACAACTCACATCGATCTGTAGCATGCGTATGGGCTCTGCTTCCTGGAGGGTGATGGCTTCCGGAGACAGCACAGTGACCAGCGTCCTGTCTGAAGGGGCAGAGAAGTCACACCAGCCACTCTGCTTCTTTCCAAGTTCCGACACCCACGTGAGGCAAAAGCATGGGCTCGGGAGTGAAGTCAACCTGAGTTCCAGTCAGACCCAGGCTAGCCACCGGCCATATGACCTTGGATACGTTACTTAACCACTATGGGCTTCGCTTTTCTCATCTGTAAAATGGGGATAAGAATTCTGATCTCATAGAACTGGCTCTTTTTAAAAATATATATTTTAAAAATTGATTTCAGGGTGGAAGAAGCAGCAGAGCTACTTCCAGGTCAGGTCCTGGCCTCAGAGATAAAAACATCAATGATGAGAATCATCGATCTGCTACCTCCTGCACACCCTCCACTGGTGATTGAGCCTGCAATCCAGGCATGTTCCCTGACTGGGAATTGAACCATGACCTCCTAGTTCATAGGTCAGTGCTCAACCATGAGCCACACTGGCCAGCTTTTTAAAAAAATGTATTTTTAATCCTCACCCAAGGATATGTTTTATTGTTATGGGGGTTGGGAGGGAGAGGAAGGCAGGGAGAGGAAATGAGAGAGAGAAACTCGATCGGCTTCCTCCTGTACGTGCCCCAACCAGGGATAGAATCCACAACCTTTTGATGTATAGAACCATGCTCTAACCAACTGAGCCACCGGCCAGGGCCAGGGCCTGGTTCTTAAGAGAAGCTCAAAGATGGTTATTTCTTTTTCTTTCTTTTTAAAAAAATATATTTTATTGATTTTTTACAGAGGGGAAGGGAGAAGGATAGAGAGTTAGAAACATCGATGAGAGAGAAACATCGATCAGCTGCCTCCTGCACACCCCCTACTGGGGATGTGCTCGCAACCAAGGTACATGCCCTTGACCGGAATCGAACCTGGGACCCTTCAGTCCACAGGCTGACACTCTATCCACTGAGCCAAACCGGTTAGGGCAAAGATGGTTATTTCTTAAGCTGTTAGAGCTTCTATGCCTCTCACCAGAAAGAAGTCCTTCTCTGCTTACCTGGCTTCCCAGGCTCTATAGGGACTTCAGGAGGGGTCTCCTCAGGTACTCTCTCTGGGGTCACAGCCTCCAAAAGGTGTCGAATCTTTGGAGAGGGATTGGAGACAAAATATAGGGGTCAGCTTCAACCCCGTTTCCCAGTGTCACAATCTTATTCACACAGTGGTCAGTAATACCTTTTAATGCCTAATTCTTATATTCACATGCAGTGAACCCACTCGCCATCTGGTCTCCTTTCCTCCCGTTCCTGCCCACATGATCCCCGTTCCCCCCACCAGTTATTTAGTCTTCGTCAATTAATCTGTGCTAGAAGCACTGCACCCTTATATCAAGTTGTGGGGGACAGAAGGAAAAAAAAGGGTTCTTGATCTTAAGGAGCACATGGTCTAGAGCAGTGGTTCTCAACCTTTCTAATGCCGCGACCCTTCAGTACAGTTCCCTGTAAGGCGACCCTGCTAGCGGTTCTCAACCTGTGGGTCGAGACCCACAGGTTGAGAACCACTGCTGTAGAGCCTAAGACCATCGGAAAACACAGATATTTACATTACGATTCATAACAGTAGCAAAATTACAGTTATGAAGTAGCAACGAAAAATAATTTTATGGTTGGGGGTCACCACAACATGAGGAACTGTATTAAAGGGCCGCGGCATTAGAAAGGTTGAGAACCACTGGTCTAGAGGGAAGACAAGTTTGTATATGACCCTAGCAAGGGTCAACACAAAGGATAAAACAAGGCTGAGTTCCCGAACATTTGGTTCTGGCTGGGAGTGGGATAGAAGCTTCATGGAAAAGGGTAGCATCTGAGTGAGATCTACAAGAATATGTAGGATTTGACTAGTAAAGAACAGGGGTAACCATTATCGACTTAAGCAAAGAACTGAATGTGGCATCTTTGGGACCAGGGGCCAGACTGGTGTGTGGGGAGACAAAAATGCCCAGAGAATGTGCTGAGATGTCTGGGGATGGCTAGCTCTGCACCAGGGCACAGAGCCCTACATGCTAGTATTCTGTCTGCAGTGGGGAATCACTGAAGATGTCTTTGAAGGAAGGAAATAACACTGTCTAAGTTGCGGGGGGTGTTAGGAATAAATGGAGAAGGACACGGGTAGGGAAACCTAGGGACAATGAAGGCCTGGATTAGTGGGGACAACGTGGAGATGAGTGGGGATAAGAGCTGCCTCTAGGTTGGTCTCGAGTAAGGGAGCAGGCTTGTCTCCTGTGGGGCAGAGCTGTGGCAGCTCCCTTCCCCCTAACCCCAGTGTCAGGCTGGTCCAGGAATAGCACTCCCCTTCCGTACTGTCAACTCATCATTCTGAGGGTGTCCTGGGAGAATGAGCCCCACCTGAGGTATATCGAAGGGGCTGGGAAGTCTGGGATCCACAGACATCATCCCAAAAAAGGGGTCCGGAGCATCTTCCAGGGTTTGCATCATGGCCAGGCAGTTAGGAAGCAGCAGGCTGGGTCTGAGAGAAAATGTGGCTATCAAGGACTGAGGCTGAGATGAGCTGAGGCCAAGCAGTGAGGTTCCCCACCAAAGGCTGCTGGGTGGTCTCAGTCCCAGGGCACACTCACAGTTCCGTCTCCATCATATCTATTCTGATCTGCAGCTGGGCACGGTGCAGGCGCTCCAGGATGTGCTGGATGTCCTCTGTGGGCAGGGAGGGCAAGGTAGAGGGCCAGCCTAGCTGAGGGCCACTCAGCTCTGCCCCACTTTTAAAAAAAAAATTTTTAATATATATATTATTGATTTTTTACAGAGAGGAAGGGAGAGGGATAGAGAGTTAGAAACATCGATGAGAGAGAAACATCGATCAGCTGCCTCCTACACACCCCCCCACTGGGTATGTGCCCGCCACCAAGGTACACGCCCTCGACCGGAATCGAACCTGGGACCCTTCAGTCCGCAGGCCGAGGCTCTATCCACTGAGCCCAACCGGTCAGGGCTCTGCCCCACTTTTGTGCAGCCTTCCCAGCCTTACCTACGAGGTACTGGCATTGCTGTGAGTAGACCCGGATCACCCCAATCTGGAGCTGGGCTGAGAGATAGAGGGAGAAGCGGGGGCGCGGCAGGCCGGGCTGCGAGGGTTGCACTTGTACCAGCACATAACGGAGGATTTCCTCGCTGGGGAAAGAACGTGCCCGGGTCACCGCTGTGCTTGCCCTAAGAGCCAGCCCCACAACCTTGCCCACCCCTAACCAACACCAATACCAGGTCACCCCTCTCTTTTCCGGGCCTTACCAGGTCTTCACCACATTCACCTTCAGGTATTCACGCTTTACCAACCGGCTGCCACGCGTGGCTGCCAACCTGGACAGAGTGGGAGTGGGGATGGAGGGGGCTGTCAGGTGGGGGTCCCAGGGCGCCCCTGCCAGCTGCCGCCCCCCCCCCCCCACAATCTCCCCCCCCCCCCCACCCCCGCCCCAGCCCAGCCGCTTTTACCAGATAGTGGAGAAGCAGCCCGTGTGGCGCTGAAGCACATTGGGATAGTAGAACATCGTCCCTCCGGGGTTCACCTTCTCGTCTTCACCGCTCCTCCTCTCCACCCGAATTCTTCAGGGCACAGTGTTTCCCAGCACCGTCAGAGAGAAAGAAGGATTTGGACAAGTGGGGCCGCAGATGGACCCCGAACGCCCAAATAAAGGAACCGATACACACGTGATGGATAAACGATTAAGGGGACAGGGACAAGGACACGCAGACTAGATACACAGGGATGCTCCCTTCGTCGGCCCCGAAGGGTTCGCACGCCACACGGTGCTTCGAACTTACTGGAGCAGGTCCGGGATGCAGAGCTGCCGAGAAACGGCTGCTCTCGGCGGAGACGCCGGGCTCTGGGGCCTTTGCTCTCAGCTCGGGCAGCGACACTCTCCACCGGGTCGCCCGCCCTCCGCGGGCCTCGGTCGCGCCGCAGCAGCACGCGCTCGGATGCCCCGCCCACCTCCCGGCACCAGAAGAGGGTGGTCCCCGGAGCAGCCAATGGGAACGGGTCGGCGCGGCTGAGCTCCTTCCAGGGCGCCAAGCTGCCGCCTGCGGTCGAGGCGACAGCCCTCCCTCCTCCTCCCCCACCCCCCGGGCAGAAACGAACCAATTGGCAGAACCTGCGAGCTGCCCGACCATTGTGAGGTGTCCTGACCAATGGGCTCTCGTTCTCTTCTCTAGTAACAAGGGTTCCCCGGGGTGCTTTTCGGCCGACCAATGAGGGGAGAGCAAATCTCAGCCTCTCCTGCATCCAGCCTGGTAACAAGGGTATTTCAACCCCAAAGGTGCTGCCTGGGGCTACAGCCTTGGCTGTGTTCCGAGGCTGACCCGCGGTTAGACCTTTCCCCCTCCCCCACCCCAAACATCCCACCAGGCAGCAATTGATTGGTCCGTCTTTGTGCCAATCGTGAGGAGCTGGCAGGTAGAAACGGTGTGAGGTGACCTGGGAGCCACCACAGGTTGATGGGGGGAAAACTCAGATCTCACAGGAAGTAATGACAGGACTTGCTGTGCCATTTCCTAAACTTGAACAGTTTAACTTGTGGGCATGCCTGATCTGGCTGTTTTCCAGTTGTAAATGTTCTCCTGGCTGGAACTGACCTTTAGCTTTGTTGGATGCAGGATACACTCTCAGCGCCCAAAAGCCATTTGTCTCAATTCTTCGTGTAAAATTGTTATGTTCTAGTTACAAATATCCCTTGTCTCCATGCCTCCTGCCTTTGCACATCCGTTTCTTAGATAGATGCCCTTCCCAGCCTCCACTCGAGGCCTCTTCATGACTCAGCTCCCATTGCAGCCCAGCTGACCCTATTTTATTTTGCTCTTTTAATCTGGGAGCTCTGAGATTGGGGTCTTGTGTTTTCAATTAGTGCCCAGAACCTAGTTCAGTAAATATTTGCCAAATGACTGTGCAGTTACCCTAAACTTACAACCACAGAATGTCAAGGCTAAAAGGGTTTTCAAAATCTAAGCCAAACCTTGTCTTTACAAATGAGACAATGGAGGCCAATACAGACTTTCTCCAGACCACACACTCCTTGGTCACAGCCTGGTTAGGGACTTGGCTCTCTTTCAGTGTTCCCAACCCCTATTTAACTGTGTCCGGCTAAGTTGGCTTATACAAGACTAGAGGCCCGATGCACGAAGGTTTGTGCAAGAATGGGCCTTCCTTCCCCTGGCTGCCAGCACTACCTTTGCTCTGGACTGGAGTCGCCTTTCTGCTTTTGCTCCGGCTCAGAGCCGCCTTTCCATCTTCCCACGCTGCCAAGAGGCCCGGAATGGCTGGGGCACCTGTATCATCCCCATGGCGACGATGCAGGGCCCCGCCCCCAGCTGCCCGGTGCCTGTGTATGCAAATTAACCCACCATCTTTGTTCGGTTAATTTGCATACTCACTCCTGATTGGCTGGTGGGTGTCCCGAAGGTACGGTCAATTTGCATCTTTCTTTTATTAGTGTAGTTACTTACAATTGTTTCAGTCATTCACATAAGCTGTCATTGTTCACAAGTGTTCACATTGGGACACAAAGATGATAAAACAGGGATGCCTTTCCTTAAGGTGCTTAGAGCCTAGTTTAGGAGATAATTTGTTCACCCATTCATTCATTCATTCATTCCACAAGTATTTATGCCGTATTTTATTTTTTTACTAGAGGCCTGGTGCATGAAAATTCATGCACTGGGGGGGGGGGGGGTGGTCCCTCAGCCTGGCCTGCCCCCCTGTCCCCTCTCCCAGTCTGGGAGCCCTCAGAGGTGGGAGATGATGCCCCATCACACCTCTGCTGCTACCACTGCTGGCAGCGCAAGCCTCGGCCAGTCCTGGTTACCTGAGGCTCGGGCGGCCCTGGGCAGCTGGGCAGCTGCCATCCGAGGCTTGCATGCTCCTCGGGCTGGTCCTGGGCAGCTGGGCAGCTGACATCTGAGGCTTGCCTGTGCCTTGGGCTGGCCCTGGGTGGCTGGGGGTCTAAGGAGACTGGGGAACTCCAGAGGCAGGCACGCCCCCTTGCTGTGCACCTGCTGCTCCAGCGGGGGCTGAGGGGACTGGGCGCCACCATCTTGTGGCTGTGGGCACCACCATCTTTGAGGGAGTGGCAGTCAATTAGCATATTCTCTCCTTATTGGCTGTGGGCGCCACCATCTTTGAGGGCGGGGCAGTCAATTAGTATATTCCCTCCTTATTGGCTGTGGGCACCACCATCTTTGAGAGCAGGGCAATTAGCATATCCCTTATTGGCTGTGATTGCCGCCATCTTTGCGCAGGTGTGAGGCTCAATTAGCATATTCCCTCTTTATTAGATAGGATATTTTTATTGACCAAAGAGGAAGGGAGAGGGAGAGAGATAGAAACATCAATGATGAGAGAGCATCATTGATTGGTTGCCTCCTGCATGACCCCACTGGGGACTGAGCACACAACCCAGGCATGTGCCCTGACTGAAAATCGAATCATGACTTCCTCCTGGTTCATAGGTTGATGCTCAACCTCTGAGCCATGCCGGCTGGGCACACCTACAATGTGCCAGGTGCTCCTTTAGGCACTGGGAATATAGCAACGAACAGAACAAGTCCCTGTTCTCAAAGAGCAAGGAAGGAGAGAAGCTAGGCAAGCTGACATATAGAAATATGTGAAGTGGTCAGTACTATGAAGAAAAATGAGACAGCATATGAGAATATAGAGTGCTATTTAGGTGGGTGCTCAGGGAAGAGAGGAGGCAAGTCATGTGCCTACCTGAAGGAAGAGTATTTTAGACAAAAGAACCAGCAAGTGTAAAGGTCCAGGGGCAGAAGTGTGTTTGGAGGGTCCAGGGAACCTGGAGCAAAGTGACTGAGGCGGAGAATGGCGAGGGGTGAGGTTAGAGAGGAGAGCGGCCACATCACAAGGACTGTGGAGGCCATGGTAAGGGTTTGGGCTTTTAACCCGAGTTGAGAGCCGATGGAGGGTTTTGAACAGAGGAGTAACATAACCAGACTTTTGTGTTGAGAACAGGCTGAGGGTGGACAAGAGTAAAAGCAGGAAAGAAGATGTGGAAGGAACCGGAAGAAGTGTATGAGATAACGGTGACTTGTTCCCAAGGGTTGGTGGTGAAAGCAAAGAGCAGCAGTTGGGCAGCTTTTGAAGGAATCACGTCAGGGCTCGCTGATGGGTTGGATGTGGGGTACGAGAGAAAATGGAAATCAAGGAGGTAGCAGGTACAAAGGTCCAGGAGGGAATTCAGCAAATTGAGGGCACAACAGGGCTTGTGCACCTGTGCACTCAGTACCTGATTTCTTCAATGCCTGGAGGAGGATGGAAAAGACTGAAGAGAAGGAAGGCCTGAGGAGGTAGAAAAACTCAAAAGCAGCACTCACGTTTGTCCAGTGAGCCAGCAAGATCCTCAAGGTTCTAGATTTGATCACATAGGCCAGTGGTCGGCAAACTGCGGCTCTTGAGCCACATGCGGCTCGCAAGCCGCGGTTTGCCGCTCTGTTGACTAATGAGTTTGCCGACCACTGCGTAAGGCATTACCCTTACCCAGAAGTTTTGACTTCAGGTTAAAGACATTAGTACATTATTAAAATGTTTTTTAAGTGTTTTTTCCTAAGGCAGTGGTCGGCAAACTCATTAGTCAACAGAGCAGCAAACCGCAGCTCGCGAGCCGCATGTGGCTCAAGAGCCGCAGTTTGCCGACCACTGACATAGGCGCTACATGAGCCCTGAAGGCTTATGAGTGACATGACAGGAAGGAATCTGGTCTGCTGGCCCCTTCTCTAATCTAGTGTCGTGTGCTGGAAGGGGGAAGCTGGAGGCCATGGCCATCAGGAAGTGGTGATTTAGGTCTGAACTATTCTGCTGGAATTGATTATACACAGGGAAGAAGGATGACAAGTGATCTTGTGAAGAAAAAAATGTCCAGTTTGATGGCAAATAAACATGGGGTGAGGGAAAGGATTGTCAGCTTATTTGGACCCCTCAAATCTGTGAACAGTGTTGGTGACACAGCAGTCTTGGCCAGACTGCCTTTTGTGGACTCAGGTGGAGTGAGGAAGCCAGTTTGGGAGTACCTTCAGTAGTGGGGTGACAGTGCATCATGTGCTGGGAGAAGAGGCACCAGGGCCTGGTCTGCCCTACGCACAGAAGGTTCAGCAACTCCTCCCTCTGATTTCCCCTCCCAGCAGGCCCCAAGGCCTCAGGCCATAGTGTCAGGTCTTCAAGTTCTCCTGTTCATTCAGACCTCCAGTCTAGAGTCCAACTCTAGGCCTGTTGTAAGGCCCAAATCAGACGGCTCTAGTGAAGAACTATGGAGCCCAGGATCTTCTCGTGTAAAGCTGGTGGCTATAGTGGCTGTAAACTCAGTGTCCCTTTGGGGGGCTGACCCTGACCCTAATCCTGGGTAGAAGGTACAGAGCCAGGCTGCAAACCCGCAGTGCTCAGACTGCTCCCCTGACAACCTGTGGGTGGGGGGGAGGAAAGGGGCCCAGGGATGTCGGCGGGAAGAAAACCCAAGTGCCCTCCTCGCAAGTTACATCTCGGTCATCTCCGTGACCCCTGCGACCTTATCCTCCAAACAAATCAGATCCGGATTCCTTTTTCAATAAAACTTTATTTTAAATCCTTAGTGAAGATTTAAAAAGAAAATATAAAGTGCTTGGCTTTAGGGTTGGGGGAAGAGGAAATGGTCTCCCTGAATTCACACCATTTAGACTTTCCCAGTTCAGTTCCTCAGAGATAAAAGAGGGTATATCTCAAAAATTAAAACAAACAAACAAAAAACGGCTAAAAACCAGCCAGGCACCATGAGTAGCTGAAGGACGGAACCATCACAGACAACCACTAAAATTCTCACCGAGGGAGGCAGGTCCACAGTGTGGAGAATGAGTCTCTTTCAGAGAAAATAGGAAGAACAGAGCAGAGGGGAGGAAGGTAGGTTTTCCAGGCTCTGCACCAGGGTCAGAGCGGCTGTCTGGTCCTCTGGACACTCTGCCAGTAAATGCCGAGCAAAGGCCTGCTCCATCTGTGCCAGAAGAGGTGGGAAGAGGGCATCATGAACACAGCAGAGCGGCCACTACCCCTGCCCACCCCAGGGCCCTTCTCCTGGACCTCCTCACCTACACAGGCAGCTATTCTCACCCTGCCCTGGACTCACCTGAACTGAGATAAGACTCTGTGGGGTGTGGCTGGGGTCAGGGTCCTCCTCCAAGAAATTCAGTGTCACCTGGAACTTGGGTGGGGGGCCCAGACCCCGGAAGTACCTCTCCAAGTCTGAAAGAGAGAAGGCCAAGAGTTGGAAGAATAAAAAGAGAATGGAGAGGACCATAGGCAGGGAGGGAGGGAACAGGGAGGAATCCATAATGGAGAAAGAGAGGTGGCAATGGGGCCACTTGGAGATGAGGCCAGAACAGGAGCTACAGGAGAAATGCTAGGAACTAAGTGGCAGTCACCCATGTGCAGATAGGAAAAAGTACTCCTTCCTCCAGTAGGAAGTACTTAGCGGTAGCTGACTCTGCACAACCTGACACGTTCGCTGCCGAGCTTAGGGTCCTCTCAGCAGCAGCCCTGGCTGCTCACACACCTTGGTTGTCTGCTCATACTAGCTTGCCTGTGCCAGGGCACCCATGGCCCAGGAAACACTCATGCTCTGTGTCCCTGTGCTCCTGGCCCCACTTCCAAGGCCAGATTTAGAGTTGAATGGAGGCAGGAAATGGAATTCCAAGTGTGGATGGGAAAGGGGCAATTTGAAGGGATGCCTGGAGTGTGGTAGGACCAGGTGTTTGCTGCTGAGGAACATGAGGCCCAGAGAGGAAACCAGGCAATTTGAGGGGATGCCTGGAGTGTGGTAGTGACACGTGTCAGCTCTCCTGAACGTGTGGGCGTGTGTGCCGGTGTGTGTGTGTAGGAGAGGGCCGCACGGCGCACCTTCCCACAATTACTGTGTGCGTCATGTGACGGTGCTCTCTGAGCTGTGATGCTCTTGTGCTGGGCTCCGCCCGAGCCTCTTCTCCCGCAGCATGGACGACGGAAGGAAGGCTGCCAGGCAGCTGCCCCGGCTGAGCACGGGGCCTCACAGGATGTGCACCCAGCAAGTGCAGGGGGCCACCCGTGGACTGTGATGGTGGATCTGCTGGAGGAAGTGCAAGGGGGAGGACTCATGGGGGGAGGTCAGGAGCTGGGCTGCAGCAACCTCACCTCTGCAGAAGTGGGCGGTTTTGAAGAGCTCCACACACTTGTTGCTGGGCAGCATATGTGGGCCTGGACCAGGTGGGAACAGGGGCGCGCTGTAGGAGATGCGGATGGGGCAAAGGCGCTGAACAAAGAGGCCTCTGGAGTTGCTAGCCACCAGGACACCTCTCTCGAGCTGGCTCAGCAGGCGTTGGGTGGGTCCTTGCGGGCCGGGCTTGGGAAATACCACTTGCTCCATGCTGCACTGGGAGCTGGAGGGCTCAGCCACGAGGCGGCAGTCCAGGCTCTGCACCTGGGCCTCACCCACCACGTGCCCATTGTAGATGAAGGTGAGCATCAGGGAGTAGTCTGTGGACAGAGAGCGACCTGCTGCACCAAGTGCCTCTCCCCAAGGGCGCATCCACCTGGTCAGCAGAGGCTCTGGGGAATCAGAGGGGCTCCTGCAAACCCAATGTCCTCGTTTTGCTGCTGAGGAACGTGAGGCCCAGACAGGAAACCAGGCCAGGGCTGGGGAGGGCAAGGCAGGCTGTGCAGTGGGAACAGCAGGTACACCTTCTGGGTTTAGAGAAGGCACCGTCACTCCTCATCCTCATGGCCCTTAGCCTCACCAGCAAGGGGCCTCCTGTCAGACCTTCCTGTCACGTGGGAGAGTAGCCAAATAATCAGATTCCCACTGGGGCCTCAAGGCTTAATGCTCAGGGTCTTACAGTTTACAAGAAAGTCCCAGAGATTTGGTCTTTCTACAGAAATCAATGTCTCAAAAAGTGGATTTCCAGGGATAGGGGGTATTTCTGAGAAGCAAGCTGTTTTGGAGTCTGTAGCTGGCCAGGTACACTGCCTAGAAGCCAGTGCCTCTGTCTGGGTAAGGTGAGGCCAAGTCGCTGCAAGCCTGACATTAGATAATGCACGTATAGCCACAGGAAGGTGACCTGTGGCGACAGTGAGCAGGGATAGTTAGACGTGCTAAGTACCTGAGTCTGGAGGGGGCAGAAGCTCCAGAGACACCAGATCTCCTTGGAAAGGGGCCTCATTTGTGCCTGCACCTGGAAGGGAGAAGAGGCACTCATTTCAGAGTGGGACTGGAGTCCCAGGGCCAGAGGGTGTGGCATGGGGGAGGAGGAGAGGCACGGAGGTGGTACCTTCCTGAGGCTCAGGACTGTTGCTGTTGCTGCTGCTGCTGCTGCACCCAGAGTCTGAATGGCCTGCTGCTCCATTGGCCTCCACCTTCTCCTGCAAACATGGCATCTACGGTTGGCCCCCGTTCCCCCCAGGTGTTGTCCTGCCCTCAGGCCCACCCAGTTCCCTCCCCCAGCTCTTACGTTTTTGAGGGGGTCCTGAAGCAAGGCAGGACTGAGTATACAGTTCTTTGCGGTGCCCTCATCCTCCTCCCTCTCAGGGGACACCGAGCTGTGGTGTCTCTTTGAGGGTGATTTCTGTGGTGCTGATGAAGCTGTGAAATGTTGTTGAGGGGGAGAGAGAGGTCAGAGCCTTAAGTGGGGACAGAGGGTAGGGGAGAGCTAGGAGGCAGTGAAAGGATGGGCAAGACTGGGCAGGGGAACCAGGTTACCAGAGTGGCAGCTCTCTGAGGATAGGGACAAGGTAGAACTGGGACTGAGGGGCCTGGAGGGAGTCCCACCACGCTCCCAGGAGCTCATCTCCATCCTTCCGCCCTACGCTGCTTGTTCTAGGGGACACTCACCAGGGAGGGTTCCCGGTGGCAGCAGCCGATACACCTTGTAGGGCTCAGCCCCATCCCTATGGCTATTCTCAGGAACCTCCTCAAATTCAGGGCTCTTGTTGAGAGCACAGCGCAGACGAGTCTTCCAGATAGCGGGGCCTTCTGTGTCTCCCTCCTTGTACTTTCCCTTAAATATTGCCCAGGCCTAGGAAACAGACAAAGTGCAAAGAGGCAGCATGTTACAGACCGCAGCTAACACGCCACCAGGGCCAGCGTCATGGATGTGCGGCCTGAGCAGCTGCACAGGAAGGCCTGTGCCGGTTTATGCTCCGTTGTTGCCACTTGGAATTCCTTAGTAATTTTTGCATTTTCATCTTGCACTGGGCTCTGACAGTCACGTAGCTGGTTCAATCCTCTACTCTCCCCTCTATCTGACACTCAGGCAGGCACAGCCCTTGGGCATCAGTGTCCACTCCATCCCTCACTTGGAGGCCCATTCACCTTGAAGAAGGCAGCATCCTGGTCCTCCCGGAAGTCCTGCTTGCCAGCATGCTTCCAGGGAATCCGGAACATGGTCTTAGCTTCATCTTCCCAGCACACCCCTGGGAACTGTCCGCTCTCCACTTGCTCCACCACCCAGTTCCGGAGCTTTCGGGTGCAGCGTGCCCGGCCTGATGCCATCCTGGGAATAAGAGCAGCGGCAGCATCAGTAGAATCAACCAACCGTTTGGGAGGAAACATAGGCTGAAGTCTTGGCCATTTGGGTTGTATTCTGGCAAGGGCCCCCAAAGAGCCCATCCATCTTTTTCTCTAGCTCAAAATACTCTGAGGTCAAATAGTTTTGTTTCTGCCATTACTGGCAATTACCAAAAATTATGCCTTTTTTTTTTTTTTTAACACCCCAAGCTGTGACTCTGGAAGGAAACCTTAGGTACTGGTCTTAATTTTAAGACTTTTCAGGAATCTGCCCTGGCTGGGTAGCTCGGTTGGTTAGAGCCTAGTCATTATACACGAAAGTTGCAGGTTCAGTCCTTGTCAGAACACAATCAATCAACCAATGAATGCACAAACAAGTTGAACAACAAACCGATGTTTCTCTCCTTTCCTCTTTCTCTAAAACCAATACATTTTTTAAAAAGCACTTTTCGGGAATCTACTGTTTGGAAGAGAGAATTTCCTTGGTGTTCTGTTCCTGGTGAGAGGCTCATTCTAGATCCCTAAACCTTTGCAGAGGCAGTATCTGCTTCAGAGATACCTCACCAACTCTCTTCACCCACCATCCTCACCTGTACTATGACCCCACCCCACCCCATTGCTTGCCTGGTGGGGCAGGGAGCAGGGGGCAGGGGGCGGAGCCAGAGCACAAGTAGGCAGGGCCAGAGGCAAGAAAACAAACGGAGCCAAGCGCCCTGGACCAACAGCCTCCTTCCCTGAACCCAGCAGCAGGTCCTCTGGGCCTTCGCCTGTAGAGCTTGGGACACAGACCCTGATCAGGTCAGTCTCTCACTCAGGCCAACCTCCTGCTTCCTGGCTCACAGGCCTTTAGTCTACCCCTCAGTCTAGCAGAGGGGGACCCCATCCTCCTCTAATGTGGCTGGGCCTTCCAGCTATATACCCAGGCTACCACCAATTCTTGGTTGATCTTACCTGAGCGGCTGTGCAGGCTGTCCCAGGGCTCAACTGACCTCAGCTCAGCTCCAGGCTAGGAAGCTTCCTGGTAACTCCGCCCTGTTTCTACAGTCCCCTCCCTAAGTTTCAGTTCTCCTCCTGGGAGGTCCGTTTCCCTGAAATCACGTGGCCTGAGTTGCAGGGCAATGAGTGGCCACCAGGGGGAGCAGCGTCTAAAGATCTCGGATGCAGGAAGAGCCATCAGAGCGCAGGCTCATTCTCCTTCCTCCCTCAGCTACTCCTTGCTTCTGTCCATTTCTGTGACACTGCCGCTTCCCCAGGGAGGTCGCGGTGTGCTGGTCTGTCCCCAGGGCGTCTGTCCCCAGGGCGTCTAGATAGCTCTGCACCACCTAAGCATCTATGTTCCCTGACGGTGCCTGCTTAGTACCTATTAGGTGATCTCAAGTATCAGCTGAATTTAATGAAAGGAAGAGAAGCAGGGATGGAGGCAATCAGCCCAGGCCAAGTGGCTGGACAGGGAGGACCTCCCTTTGTCAGCCGTGGTATCAATTCCTTTCTGGTCCTGGGTCCAGGGAAGATCAAGCGGTGGGCTGTAGGGGCCCTTTCAGCAAAGCTCTGTTCACCCCCCTTTTTCCCTGGTGCCCCCAGGTAGTGGGGTCAGGAAGAAGGACCACCAAGAAGCCTGGGCAAGGAGATGCCTCTTTATTGGTGCTGGAGCTGTTCCTGAGGGCGTGGGACCCTCATCAGGACCCCCGCCCTCAGCTACTTCCTCCTGCGGGGTATACTCTGTCCCAAGGGTATCTCTTCCATCAGCTTCTGCAGAGAGAGACAGAAGATGATGATGATGATGATGATAATCACGGAGGCCTGGAGCGGACACAGACTGGACAGGGGACTTTCAGAGCATAGGGTCAGAGGTGAGGCTGTGGGGGAAGCTTCACCTGTAACAAGCGGGCGTGGTAGGCAGGGGCATCCTCCCCAGCCAGTGGCTGTGGGCGCACATGCAGGTAGCGCTCGACAGCTGTCTCCAGCTCCTCCACCTCATACAGCGTGGCTGGGTCCAGTGAGTGGGCATTGATGAGGCTTACAAGATACTCTTTGTAGTGTGCCCTGAGGAGATTAGAGGGTGGAATATTTGTTCTTGTTTGGCTAATGTTAACTGTGTGTGCCCAGCACCTTATGGGACACTGGCATACTTGGATGAATAAGACTGACAACCTTCACCTGTGTATGCATGCCAACCTGAGCACATTGCTTGCTGCTACCCATCCAGGCCCTTGTCCAGAGAGCCCCTCCCTCTTACTCCTTGCAGGACCTATTGCTCCCAGAGACCCACTTCATTGCCTGGGCACACCCTCAGTGCTCCCCAACATCATGCTCCCAGCCTGGCACTTACTGGCAGAGGCCCGCATAGCCAGCTGGCGTCTCCTTGCCACAAGCTTCGTCCCGGAGCCCATTAGGAACCTCCTTCTGCTCCATCACTCGGCAGCCACCTATGGGTAAGGGCAGAAAAAGATCCTTTGTTGGGAAAAGGCCACTGACAACCAAGCCTTAGGAGAACTTGGATGGAAGCAAGGGAGGCAGCCTTCAGGGAGGGGCTGGGGGGACAGAAGCCCCTGCTCAAACAGCGGTGGTGGGGGGAGGGGTACTTAGAGATGCCATCACGGCAGACCAGCTCTGATACAGAAGCAGGGACCTTGTTGCCCTGCTTTTATCCAAGCTGCCTTTTAGCCTATAATCACACACTCCCTGAGACAGTTCTTTTGTGATTTAGCTCTTGCATAGTTAACTTATTCTGTGAAGGTCTTCCTCTGTGTAGATGGTAAGAAGTAGGGTATATTAGAACCACATGTAACATCTTTCTTTTTTTTTTTTTTAAATATATTTTATTGATTTTTTACAGAGAGGAAGAGAGAGGGATAGAGAGTTAGAAACATCAATGAGATAGAGACATCGATCAGCTGCCTCCTGCACAACCCCCACTGGGGATGTGCCCGCAACCAAGGTACATGCCCTTGACCGGAATCGAACCTGGGACCTTTCAGTCCGCAGGCCGACGCTCTATCCACTGAGCCAAACTGGTTTCGGCCACATGTAACATCTTTCTGATGCCCTCATGGAACCTAAGACAGTGTAACCAGCAAGTCTCAGTAAGTACCCATTGAACTAATGAATCATTAACCTTTGGGAATGGGAGAAGAAAGTTAGTATCAAGGTGCTTTAATGTGGCCTCATGTAAAATAGCCGAGCTGGAAAGTGAATATCACCCCGTTTTACAGAGGAAGAATCAAGGCTCAGGGAGGTTAACTCGCCAATGGGCACAAAGTCAGCACAGGATGAGTCTTCAGCTCAGAAGCTGAAGCTTCCCCTTTACGCACTGCCCAGTGTGCGCCCAGCCACCCTCTCCCCTTCTGCAAGGCTTGTCCCGACACTCACCTCCGGGGACTGCCCGGGCCCCCGCTGGGGGCTCTGTGTTGAACATGACCTTATTGTCCTGAGAAGGAACAGATGGAGGGTGTTAGGTTATCCTTGATGCCAGCCCACTGGATCCTAGGCCCTGCCCCCTCTCCTGGGCAACCTGCAAACCCTGCCCGGTTGGCCACCCCTCACCTGTAGCAGCTTCTGGAGCCGGAGAGCACTCCAGTCCCGCAGGTAGAAGAGGCAGTCTCGGGGATGGTGTCCGTGCAGGGACTTTTTCACTCTGCAGTTAGGGTCTGGACATTTCTGGTGGAAACCCAGATAGGAGAGGGGAAGTTGGAGACTGGGGTCCTGGCCTCTCAGGAACCCCTGCAGAAGGGGTGTAGGGGTGGGGGTAGATGGAGACACTGGAGGGTCTGGAGCAAGCAGAGGGGAAAGGGGACAGAGAGAGGTAATTTACACCCACCAGCCTCCTCTTCTCTTCCCCTGGGCTGCTCCTCAGTGGCCTCTACCCCTCATACCCATTGGCAGCCCCCTACCCTTTTATCCCTTCCATCCCCATTCTCTAGGCTCACATTCTTGGCGTAAAAGGTATTGTAGCATCCACTGCAGAACTGATGGCGGCACTGGGTGCAGTGAAAGTGCATGCAGCCTCCTCGGGCCAGTGCATACGAGAACTTGCACTTGGGGCAGTCTGCAAGGGACAGCAGGTCAGGGCTAGGGCTGCCACTGATCCTCAAGGCTTTCAGGAAAAGAGCCACTGGCAACGATAGGTTACTGGGCACATAGGGCTAGTGGGGCAGCCTTACCAATGCCATTTTCCTGAAGGTACATCGCCAGGCCCTGGGCCTGGTATTCCGGGTCATTGTTGCGTTTCCAGTTCTGGAAATCCTCACAGCTCCGGCCCCGGTGCTGCTCCTCCCACTGCGAGAAGGAAACCAAGAGTCACTTGGGAGCTCCTAGGCCCTTCTTGCTGGCCCTTCTACTCATATCGTGTCCGGGCTTCGTTTATGGCACTGCCATTCACCATTTGCTCTAATCCCAAACTGAGGGGCCAGCCTTGGTGCTTTCATGTCCTCCTACCACCAGATTCACCAGCAAGTCTTGTTTCCAACACCCAAGCCGAGCTAACATTGTAACCATGTCTATTCACAACCCTGGCCTTTCTCTTCATCCCTACTGTGACCATCTTCCTCTGGGCCAGGTCCGGTCTTGCCTCAATTACTTGCCTCGGTTACCAGTTTCTCTGCCTCCACTCAAGACTTCCCTATGGTTCATCTTCAACCTTGTAGTCAAAATGCCTTTGAAAGTCTAAGTCAGGCAGCCCTAGCTGGTTTGGCTCAGTGGATAGAGCCTTAGCTTGTGAACTGAAGGGTCCCGGGTTCAATTCAGGTTAAGGGCACATGCCTGGGTTGCGGGCTTGATCCCCAGTGAGGGGCAAGCAGGAGGCAGCCTATCAATGATTTTTTTCTCTCTCTCATCATTGATGTTTCTCTCTCTCTCTCCCTCTCTGAAATCAATAAAAATACACTAAAAAAAGAGAAATCAATAAAATATTCTAAAGACCGTCTCTAAACTCTTCAAAAAGAAAAAAGAAAAAAAAAAGACAGTGTAAGTCAGGCAGCTTCAACAGAATTAGGAGTGTCCTAGTTTTGAGGTTTGATGGTAGGATCTCAAGGTTTTTTGTTTTGTTTTAAATTATTTATTAATTGATTTTAGAGAGAGAGGAAGGAAGAGAGAAACACTGATTTGTTGTTCTACTTAGTTATGCACTCATTGGCTGACTCTTGCATGTGCCCTGACCAGGGATCGAACCCACAACCTTGGCGTATCAGGATAACACTCCAATCAACCAACCGAGCTATGCAGTCAGAGCTCAGGGGCTTATTTTATTGTGTCTCATAATATCGATGCAATTTTTTGGTATCAAATATTAGTTTTTAAAAGGTAAGTGAACTCGTATCACCCCTTGCTTGGCCTTAGGATGAAAAGCAAATTCCTTCCTCACTTGGCCCCAGGCCTCTCCTGACCTGGCAGCTAGCTCCTCTCCGACTGCCTGCCACTCTCACCCCTGCTCTTGAGGCTCCAAGCACACACTTTCTTCTGACTTTGGCCTTCCCATGTGTTGTTCTTTTTGTCTCAAATAATCTTTGCATAGTTGAATTCCTCTTAATTTTCAGGCCTGAGCTTAAATTACACCATTTTAGAGTAGACTTAACCTCTCTATCCTAAGTAGGTCCATTCCATTATTCCTAATCTCAGATTCCTGTTTGTTTTCTTCAGAGAACTTATGCCCTTGTATAATTATGCTCTTTCTCCCTCCTTCATTTTTTTTTTTAAATGTTTTATTGATTTTTTACAGAGAGGAAGGGAGAGGGACAGAGAGTTAGAAACATCGATGAGAGAGAAACATCGATCAGCTGCCTTCTGCGCACCCCCCACTGGGGACGTGCCCACAACCAAGGTACATGCCCCTGACCGGAATCGAACCTGGGACCTCTCAGTCCGCAGGCCGACGCTCTATCCACTGAGCCATCCGGTTTCGGCTCCCTCCTTCATTTTCTTTCCTTCCCTCCCTCACTGCCACCCTTCCTCCTTTACCTTACCTTTCACCCCTCCTCCCTCCTTCATCTTTCCTCCCCTTTCATCCTTCTTCCCCCCTCAGGCTGCTTCTTCTATCTCCCTCATCCTTCCTTCTCTCACCCTTCCTCCCTCCTAGTCTGTAAGCACTCTGAGCCCAGAGCTCATGTCTGTTCTGTTCTCCAGGATCCCCCGAGTCTAACAGAGTACCTCCAGCAGTTCAGCAAGTATTTCTGGAAGGATGGATGTGCCTCACCTGGCGCTTACAGCGTACACAGAAGGTCTGGCGACACTGGGGACACGTTGCCTCCAGCTGCTCACGCTCGTATATGAAGCCAAAGGAGCACTGTGGGTGCAAGAGCATAAAGCTATCCGAGGCCTGGCTTGGCACCACCCCTGACCCTCCAGTCAGCTCGGCTGGGCAGGCCACTTGCCTGGGCACACCACAGGAACTTGGGGTCCCGCATGAGCACAGCCTCCGTCAGCTTCTTATGGAACAGGGCATAGGCATCCGGCTCCAGGCTCTCTCGAAGCTGGGGACAGAGTGCAGAAGTGGTGGGTGGGCAGGGTTCCTATTCAGAGCCCAGGGCACCCCGAGTCCCAGAATCTGCAGTACCTGGATGTCAAGAGTAGAGAAGTAGCTGAGCAACTGTGTGTCATCGGAAAGGTCCGGGCGGCCACAGGCAGGGCACACCATGTCGGTGATGTGCTTCTCCTTCAAGGCGATGGTGAAGTGCTGACGGAAGCAGTCAGGACAGATGGTGCATTCACAAGAAGTCAGAGCCTGCATCTAGAGGGTGAGCGGGGAGAGAAAGGGGTCAGAAGCCACAGCTGCCAGCCTGGGGAAGGGGAAGTAGCCAGGTGTTCACTGAGAAACCACTAGTTAACAACTGGGCAGGGGTAGCAACCTCATATGCCAACAAGTGCCAGGCAGGCAACCTAAATGTCTGAAGACTGTCAGGTGGAGGAAAACAGACAATGGTAAACCTAAGGTAAATTAACCAACGTCTTCTAAAGGCAGTCACATCAATTAAAAGCTGACACATATGCCCAGCCAGTGTGACTCAAGTTGGTTGAGCATCGTCCCATGCACAAAGAGGTTGCTGGTTCAATTCCAGGTCAGGGCATATGCCCGGGTTTGGAGTCTAATTCCCAGTGTGGGCATGCAGAAGGCAGTCGATCGATGTTTCTCTCTCATTGATGTTTCTATTTCTCTCTCCCTCTCCCTTCCTTTATCTCTAAGTCAATAAAAACATTAAAAAGCCCTAGCCCTAGCTGGTTTGTCTCAGTGGATAGAGTGTCGGCCCACGGACTGAAAGGCCCCAGTTTTGATTCCAGTTAAGGGCATTTACCTCAGTTGCAGGCTTGGTCCCCAGCCCTGGGTCAGGGTGCTGCAGGAGGCAACCAATAGATGTCTCTCTCTCTCACGTCGATGTTTCTCTCTGTCTCTCCCCGTCCCTTCCATTCTCCCTAAAAATTCGATGGGAAAAATATCCTCGGGTGATAATTAACAAAAACATTTTAAAAAAAGCTAACACACAAATAATCTTGAAATGACAAAATGACTGAGATGGAGAACAGACTAGTGATTGCCAGGTGACAGGAGAAAGGGAAGAAGTTGTATATATACAACTACTAAAGGGCAGCATGAGGGAGTTTCTTTGTGGTGATGGAACAGCCTGTACCTTGAATTGTGGTGGTGGTGGTGGTTACATGAATCTCTACATGGGTTAAAATAGCATAGAACCACATCCTCACATACATCCATGGAAAAAACTAACTAGGTCTGCAGTCTAGCTAACAATGTATACATGTCTATTTCTTGGACTTCATCTTGTACTATAATTATACCAGAAGTCATCATGGGGGTGAGTGAAGAGCACAGAGAACTCTGTACTATGTTTATAACTTCCTGTGAATCTATAATTATTTTATATATACACTATTATTTTAAAATAGAGTAAAATCAAAACAAAAAATATACCGAGTGAGCCTAACTAAATTGGACTGTATTTAGCTAAAGAACTGCCAGTTTTCACCTAAAATAAGTGGAGGCTCAGAGACGAGAAGGGGCCTTTTTCTACAAAATGGATTTTTTTTTTAAGTTACTCCTGTTAATTTATTTTATTACTAGTGGCCTGGTGCACGGATTTGTGCACATTGAAAGGAAATTAATTAGAAGAAATATTTTAATATCACTATTCGCCCTTTCTCTATAATAGAAGTGTCAAACAAATTCACGATCAACAATGACAGATCAAAACACACGTGTGCAATTGGCGCCAGTGAGAGCGTTATATGTATTACGCATGTGCAAGTCAACTTAGCCTTTTATAGATATAGAATAAATTTGCTTAATTAGACATGCTTTCTGATTTAGCTAAACTTTTTCCAGTCCAGTGAAGCACCCCAACTTCTCTTTCAGGTAATTGTCAGCAACACAGCAGTAAATATCAACACAAAGCAGATTATTATTGTAGATCACGTAGGGAGAACAAAGGGTAAAATATTTAACTGCATCAGTGTTTGACTATATTCTGCACAGTGAGACAACCTAAAGTCATTTTCAAGGTCCACCATTTCTTACTTTCCAGTCCGGCCAAGTTTCTAAACTTTGTAATCTCCATTTTCCGGTTAATGAAAATAAAATAGGATTCCACCGAATCTCCTATCTGCCTACTCCAGGACTTCTGTGAGAATCAAATGAGATGAGGCATGGGAAAATGCTTCACAGACATTTGGTTACAGTGAGAAATGTTTCCACCTGGCTTAAAGCAGGTCATGTTCCTGGGCTGAAGAAACTGCAAGGAGGCTAGTCATCGCTAGGAAGAGGAAGCCGTCCCTAGGGAGAAGCCGGGCATTGCTACATGACGTCATTACCGGATGGACACTTAGCATGTTAGCCTTTTATATATATATATATATATATATATATTTATATATATATAATTGTTTTTTTAATCCTCACCCAAGGATATTTTTTCCATTGATTTCTAGAGACAGTGGAAGGGAGAAAAGACGGAGGGACAGAGGGAGAGGGAGAAGATAGAGGGAAAGAAAAGAAGAGAGAGAGGGGGAAAGAGAAAGAGAGGGCGAGAGAGAGAGGGAGAGAGAGAAACATCAACGTGAGGGACACACTGATTGGTTGTCTCCCACAAATGCCTCCAGTAGGGAACCTGTAACTGAGGTACAAGGTACAAGGTCTGTGCCTTTGACTGGTATGTGCCCTTGACCTGACTGGGAATCAAACCTGTGACCCCTAGGTTTGTAGGCCGATGTGCTAACCACTGAGAAAAACAGGCCAGGGCCAAAATGGATATTTGATGATGATATCAAAGAATTACTGTTAACTTTTTGGATGTGACATGGTATTTGTGGCTATGTTTTCAAAGCATTTTATATTTTAGAGATACATACTGAAGTATTAGAAGATGAACCATATGATGCCTGAGATTTGCTTCAAAATAATCCTCTGTGTGTGGAGATGAAATAAATATTGGCCATACATTTATAATTGCTGAAGCCTAGTGATGAATATATGGTGGAGAGTGGAGAAGAAAATCTGTGATACAATTTTCTCTACCATTGTATGTTTGAAATTTTCCATAATAGAACATTAAAAAATGGGGGTTGGAGAGGCAGCCTATTTTTGCCCTCCCCTTCCCAGAAGCTTTCAGGGGCTCATGGGCAACTGCAGAGCAAAAGACGATCAGAGACAGGCTGGAGCAGAGTGGGGGGTCTAAAGGGAATAAGAGTCATTCTGAGGCCAGGTTCAGTGTGACAGGCTTACCCGGTTGCGGGGCAGGGTCCAACCACACACAGCACATTCTTGGGCAAGCAAGCGACGCAGAAAGGCCCGATCTTGGCTCTGCCTCACAGCTTCTACCACATCCCCTAATTCATAGTTCCTGGGTGTCTCCTGCAGCAGCGCCAGCGCCAGCTCTGCCCGGCCCCAGCTGGGGAGTGTGTAGACTGCCAAAAGTCGTCTGACCAGGCTCTGCAATATGATTCAGGTGGAGAGGGAAGAAGTGGCTGTCAGACCCAAGGCTCCTACCCTCCAGCCTTCCCTCTCCCCCTCCATGTGTCTCTTCACCTCCTCCCAGCACCTGCTTATCTGAACTGTCCCATGAAGGGGTGGGCTCCGGGCCACTGTCCCAGAGGCGCTGATGGAAGGGCTCTAAGCGTTGACGCTGTAGCTCAGTCAGGGCCCGAGTCACATCACCCCCGTGTTGGAACAATGCTTGAAGAGACCCCTCCTCAGGCCCAAAGCCCAGGGATCGGAGCTCCTGCACCTGAGAGTTGGGAGTGGAGAGGAGGAATAAAGAGGGAAAAAGCAAGCAAAGGAGAGAATATGAGAGGCTCTGACCCACAACCTTCAACCCTATCCCACTTCCAGCACGGCTGGTACCTTCCTGCGCCGGACTCTCACACACTCTTCCACAGCTTCATCAAGGTTGCCATGACGATCCAGCCAGGCTTTCTGGGCCTCCTGACAGGAAAAGGCACCTAGCCCAGGGTCCTGTTGTCCAGCCAGTTCAGCCACCATCTCCAGCACGTAGGGCAGCTCTGAGCGCAGCCACTGCAAGGGCACCTCGGTGCCAGAGTACTGCAGAGCTGAGAAGACCTCCTCTGGACAGGCGCCTGCGGCTTCTCCTTCCTGAGGCACAGTCCACCCAGACAGAGGGTCATCAGGAAGGTGCCCTCCATCCACCCTCAGACAGCACCAAAGCGCGGACAGTGGTTGAGCTCAGACTATGATCATGTGAGCGGAGCTAAGCATGACACCTGTCATCTGGGAAGTGTTCAATAACAAGTAGCTGTGGCTAACAATCACCAGATTTATAAGAATTCATATTATATGACTGCAGCCTCTCCTTCCCCCACCAGCTCAGCCCCACCTCATCCCAGGCCCAAATCCTCACCCGGATCTTGATCACCAGCTGACGACCTTCCTCCCGCATCTTGTCTTGGCGCTGCTTCTCAGGGTCCCCACAGGAACTGGGCAGAGGGGCACTGAGGCGGCGTAGAGGCTCTGGATTGGGGAGTTGCTCTTCCAAAGAGCTGGCATTGGGCTGGGAGGCATGCTTTGCTGGGATGGGGCTGCTGGTCCGGTGACACATAGCACACACCCAGCCAGGGCCCGAATTGCAGAAGGTACAGTGAGTACAGTACCAGGTTGCAGTCTGGGCAGAGGAGAGCAAAGTGTCTCTCTGCTGGGAAGGCAGAAAGAATTATCCCATTGAAAGTTGGCTGAGGCTCAAGATGGAAATGTAGGGAGCGGGTTGGAAGACAAGGGGAAACTGATGGAAAACCGGGGATGAAGGGGTAGAGAATGGCTTATGGTAACAGGTGCAAATGAAGAGCTTGGAAAGCCAGGAACAGGTTACCTGAAGGGGCTGCAGGCAAATGCCACCATCCTGAGACTCCACCACCAAGCTCGGAGGCTGAGCCAGCCGAGGTCGCTCACACATGGCACACAGCACAGCCGCCGCCTCATTCTCAAAGGTGCAGCTCTGGCAGGCCCAGTGACCCCGTGCAAGTTCAGGTTCTAGGCCTCCAGCTCCTTGGGGACCTTCGATCTCCAGCCCCAACCCCTTACAGCCTCTGGGCCGATCACAGGCCTCACAGAGCACTGCCCAAGGTTTATTTAGCATGGAACAGGTGGCACAGTGCCAGGACAGACGGGCACTTGCAGGATCAGGGGACGAAAGAGTGTTGTCTCCGAGGGCCAGCAAGGAGGTTAGCTGGGGCAGTGGTGGAACTGAGGCAGGTAAGCTGCAATGGAAAAAGCAGACACGGCCTGCTGAGGAGGGGGGTCCCCTGGTGCTTGGGTCCCCCACCCTGGGCATCCCTTATTCCCTGCATGATGATACATGGCTCTCGCCTTTGCACATTTTGTTCGATCTGGAACACTCCCATACCCAGAGCCTATTAAACATTTAAATGACAGCTTAAAGTTTACATCTTGCTGATAGAGATCCCTAACATAGGGCATGACCCATTCTAGGTGCTTAAAATACTGTCAGCTGATTGAGCTGATCTTCAGACTGGGTTGCACCCTCCTATTACTTATTTGCACACCACGATAATCTATCTTGTTGTGACTGCCACTTGCTTAATATGTATGTCTGTGATCTCCCGGAGGGCAATTACTAGCTACTTGCCCTCTATAAAACAGTCTTTAGCACAGAATATGGTACGTAGGAAATCCTCAAATAATTGTAAGTTCTCTCAATTTCACTCCCTCTCAGAAGAGAAGGCCTCTCACCTAGGGGTCAAGTGGGCAGCGTGAGGGGCCCAGGTCTGGCGGAGGTGATGGGCACGGGATGGGTGCCCATGGAACAGGCGATCACAAGCTGGGCACAAGGCCTGTTTACAGGCTGAGCAGTGCAGTGTGCCTGGGGCAGAACCACAGAGGAAGCAAGGACCAGGATTGGAGCCTGGAAAACAGGAGAGAAAGAATAGAACATCTTTCTGAAAAAGGCCAGGTTACATCTGAATGTGCTTTGGAGGGGGGACCAGTCACAGACTACTTTTCAACATATCTGGACTTAAGGAAACCATTTTAATCTCTTTTTAAAAAAAGAAAGATAACCAAGAAGGTAGACAGAAAAGGGCTCCAAATTTCCATCAATACGGTCTACTACCCCTGCCCCTCCCAAGATAGGACCAATAATACCTGGGGCAGAGGGTGTGATGAGGGGGCCAGGAGCAATCTCTCTCAGTAGGGGGGCAAACTCTGAGAGCTGTAGCATCTGAGGAAAAAGGGCAGGGAGTGGGCAAGGGTTTGGAGAGTCCCCAACCCCTGTCCACTTGGTTCACCAGGCCCCAGAGCCCCATTCCTGCCTTCCTTGCATCATCTTCAGCCTGGTCGTTCAGCAGCTGCTCCAGTGCGTGCTGTCTTGGATGGGTATTCTGTACACAAGAAAAGAAGAGTTCCCACCTACAGCCCTAGAACAAGGCCCTCCCTCTGAGACCTGGTCCCCCAACATTCACACCAAGAACCGTAAGGGGAGCTCCCACATTGCTGAGGGGACTATGCCCAGGGCTTAGTAGCTTGGGAATCCCTAGGCTGGCTTTGGAGTCAGGCAGATCCTCCCAGCCCTGGTGCTTAAACCCTCAGGACCAGAGACACCTCACCTGTAACAGCAGACTGAGCTCAGTCCGAAGTAACAGCACTTCCAGTGTGACGGTGGCAACTTGGTGCTCATCTGGATCTTCTTGCCCCTCAGGGAAGCTCAACCCATCCGGCTGCTCCTTTGTGTAGCCATACAATCGCAGAACATCCCGGCCCCCCTGCCACACATTCACCATCAGTCAACACCCAGCAGGCCCTCTTCCCAACAGGGGTGCACCCCTTCCCATTCTGCTCAGGCCCTTTCTAGCCACCCCCCCCCCCCGCCCCCGGAACCCAAGCCAAATTCCCTTCTCCTATAAGGGACTCCAGGGGCTTCACCTGCACAGCATCCACCGTACTTCGAAAGACCGGGTTATTAAACTTGACCCCGCGCCAGTACCGTGGTCTCTGGGGGCTGAGGAGGTTGCGGCCATATTTCTCTAGGATGTTCAGGGCCGTGGAAAGGGTGCTGAGGTAGGTTTGGGGCTGAGAGCAGTCACAGAGCAGAGAGCTGTGAGCGTCTAGCTCGGGCTCAGATTCTCTGTCCCCCTCCCCGGCGGTGCCCGGCCTCACCTCTCCGTGAGCATTGCAGCGGATCAGGCGTGCGGCGTCCAGCTGCTGGTAGCGGGCGGAGGGCGGCAGAGAGGTGACCAGGAGCGGCCAGAGCTGCTCCACGGAAAACGCCTGCCCGGAATCCTTCCTTAAGGCGCTAGCCAGCTCCTCGCGGGCAGCCAGGAAGGCCCGCTCCTCCTCCTCGCCCGGCATCCCGAGACGGCAGTCGGTCCCAGCCCCGCGGCCCGCCTGGACCCGCACGGGCTGCGCGTGGCCCGAGCGCCGCCCCTCCGGCCTGATGTCCGCGCAGCCTTCCCGGGTCACTCAGGCCACGGTCACTCTAGGGCCCCCGGCCCCCAGCCAGGAGTAGTCGGGAACAGGAAGCACTAGAATAGAGGGCGGGACTGTCACCAGTTTCAGAGGAAGAGGCGGTGGTTAAGGTTAGGAGAGGGCGGGGTCATGAAACGATGGGGCGTGGCCAACACGGGAGACTTGCTCCTAGCCAATGAGGAGGGTAAATGGTCTCTGGCTCCTCCCCTAGGGCGTCTCTACTTCTAACCCCGCGCCGGCGTTATTCCCCGCCTTCCTCCAGGCTGGCCCGCCCCTTTCCGGACAGCCGAAGGAGCGGGGGTACCTCATTTCCCTCCAAGCCTTCCTCCCTACCCGGACCAGCAGGCCTGGCTCCGGTCTCCACGGGGGAAGTCCCTCTCTGCGCCTGGGCCGGGCTCCAGCGAGTCTCCTCCAGTCGGTGCTGAAGGCAGGGAGCCCCACGCCTGCTCCCCTTCATAGCCTGCTAGCGTGCCCCAGGTCCAGGCCCTCCCTCCTACTTCTTCCAAAGCTCTGATGCCTGTCCGGTCTCTTCTCACAGTCGCGCCTTCTAGGGGCAGCCCCACCTCTGAACACCCGCCTCCCACCTGTCATTCCAACACTGACTTCCTGTAAGCCCCGCCCCTTCTCGGGAGGGACCGCCCCGGTTCGGTGTTCGCGGTTCCGCTCGCCCTAGCTCCTCCCTCGGACCTCCCCTGGCCTCGTAACCGAGTCAGCACCGCCTCTCCTAGTCTCAACTGGCTGAGTATGGCTCAGGGGCTCCCTACGGTTGGCGGCCTGCCAGGGGGAGGGGGGAATAAGGGAAGGGGGTGGGGTTAAGGGGGGCGGGCCTGGACGTGGGGAGTGAAAGCGAAAGCCCAGGAGTCGAGCCCGGAGACCCGAGATTTAGCTACTGGAGCAGCATGGCCAAGCCTTGTGGGGTGCGCCTGAGCGGGGAAGCCCGCAAACAGGTAATGTGGACCGGGAAGCTAGGAGGGGGCCGGGGAGCCCTCCTGGATAGAGGCGAAGCTGGGTGTTCCAGGGGACCAAGGCCGTGCCGGAGAACCACCCCAACCTCTCTCTTTAGTGCTTTCACTTCTGCCCGGGGATTCCCAGATTCCTGCCCTCTGGCCTGTCTCTGCACTGAGCAAGGACTTCCAAGGAAATCTGGCTTGTGGTGGGAAAGGCCAGAGCCACGTTGGAGGGCATTTAGTTGGGGATGGGATCTTACTGTTGATAATTGAGACCCTTAACCAACATTCGGGTACTGCTCTCTATGCAGGTGGATGTCTTCAGGCAAAATCTTTTCCAGGAGGTAAGTCTTCTGGATTCAAGCTATTTGACCCAGAATCTTAGGTCGATGCTTAAGGATCACAACCTCTCAGAGTGACCCCCAAACCCACCCTAGACCTGGGCCCTACTTCCCTTATCAAGCCTTCACCCAAGATAAGCTCCTAATTGATCTCTACCTCTAATTTGGTATCTTTTAATATTGTCCCCATTTCTGCCACTTCTCTCTCCTCTTTTGGTGTGGAGGGAGATGCTGTGGCCCTGAAGCAGGAATACCACAGCCCTAACCTTGGATCTGCCACTTCCCAGTTGGGCAAGTCCCTTCACTTTTCAGGACTTCAGTTTCCTCATTTGTAGGTCTTGGATTCAGTCCCACTTCTCAGACATCTCATTGAGTGTTTTCTGTGATTCCCTACCCTTGCAATATAATCCACAGGCTGAGGAATTCCTCTACAGATTCTTGCCACAGAAGATCATACACCTGAGTCAGCTCTTGCAAGTGAGTAGTATGGACCCCTTTGGCTCCATCCCATGACCTCTGTCCTCTCCACCCACCCTCTCTAACTAAAACCTGGGCTCAGCATGTAGAGAACAGTTGTGAGTGGTGGACTGGGAACTTTAGGATGGTGTGAGGCCTGAGCCTAGGTTGGGAGGGAGAGGGCAGGTGGGATGTGTGGAGGGAAGGTCGGGCAGCCCCTGACAGTAAGCTTTGTGCAGGAGGACTCCCTCAATGTGGCTGACCTGACCTCTCTCCGAGCCTCACTGGACATCCCTATTCCAGACCCTCCACCCAAAGATGATGAGGTGAGGCACTCAGGGTGTAGGGTTTAGACTATGTGCAGATGATGGCTCTCTAATCTCCATGACTTTTCTGAAGCTACTTTCACCCTTTCTACTTTAGATGGAAACAGATAAGCAGGAGAAGAAAGAAGGTAAGAGAAGAACGGGTAGCTAGGGAAAGGGAAATGGCACAATACTGCCGGATAAAAAGGGGCCTAAATCCCTTCTTTTTCACAGTCCCTAAGTGCGGCTTTCTCCCTGGGAATGAGAAGCTCCTGGCCCTGCTTGCCCTGATTAAGCCAGAAGTCTGGACTCTCAAAGAAAAATGTATTCTGGTAAGCCTGGGAACTGAGAGAAATAGAGAAGACAAGCCAGGCCAGGCCCTGGTGTCCTTCAGAAATGCAAGTCCTTCCTTCAGGAACCTATTCCTGAAATAGGAAACTTCCTTCTGTGACATGGGTTTAGATACCTTTTGTTCTGCTAGACCTCTCATATCACAGTGGTATCCCTGAAATCAAAGACCGTGCTATATTCACCTCCATAACCTCAGAACTCACTGCTATACCAGGTGGATAGTGCAGATGCTATAATATAGTGAGTTGATTTAAGAGTTTGGGCCCTAGAGGAAAACTGCCTGGATTCAAATCATGACTCTGTCACTTACCTAGCTGGTTATCTTAAGTAAGTCATTTAGATGTTCTATGGTTCCATTTTTTCATCTGTTAAGTGGGTATAATAAGAATATATAACTTGAGCCCTCGACAGTTTGGCTCAGTGAATAGAGCATCAGACTGCGGACCAAAGGGTCCTGGGTTCGATTCTGGTCAAGGGCCCGTACCTCAGTTGCAGGCTTCTCCCTGGCCTGAGCCCTGGTCACTGTGTGTTTAGGAGGCAACCAATCGATGTGTTTCTCTCACATCGATATTTCTCTCTGTCTTTCCCTCTCTCTTCCACTCTCTCTAAATACCAATGGAAAAATATCCTTGGGTGAGGATTGAAAATAAATAAATAAATAAATAAATAAATAAATAAAGCAGTTTTTTAAAAAAAGAATATATAACTTGAAAGATTAAATGAGATGTATAATACATAACACAGTGCTTGGCACATAATAAATGCTCAATTAAATATAGCCATTATTTTGAAATAGCAGAAATAGGAAGAACCCAGTAAGTTTGTTGAATGATTCCGACATGATACCTCTTCATGTAGGTGATCACGTGGATCCAGCACCTGATCCCCAAGATTGAGGATGGAAATGACTTTGGAGTAGCAATCCAGGTAAGAAAAGGGTGTATGAAGACATTAAGACCTGGGAGAGACTTGGAGAGTAAGGGATAGGAGCTAGACATAACTGGGAGGAGGAGGAAGATGATGAGTGAAGACGGGAGGAGATGAAGTGTTTTCTTTGCCTCCCATCTCTTTTGTCACCACAGGAGAAGGTGCTGGAGAGGGTGAATGCAGTCAAGACCAAAGTAGAGGCCTTCCAGACAACCATTTCCAAGTGAGGGCAGCAAGAAGGCCACCATGGGGCATGGGGAGTAGGGGAGCGGCTATGGGGACATTTTTGGGACTCCCAAAGCTAGGCAGTCCCATTAGGATGATGGGGGGCTTTGGGGAGGGAGGGTCTGAGGGAATATATCTCTCGGAATGCCCATTCTTATGGTTACTCCCCTTGCTTCTGGCAGGTACTTCTCAGAACGTGGGGATGCTGTGGCCAAGGCCTCTAAGGAGACCCATGTAGTGAGTGTATTGTCTGCTAGCCTTTCAGCTGAGGCTGGCAGCTGGGAGGGTGAGGAAAGGGAGACAGAAGTCCTCTTTGTCTTGTTTGTGACCTTCCCAATATGGGGAATATTAAGGTAAAAGCATTGCCTAGGAAACTGATTTGGGTTTCAACAATATTGACCCCTTTTTTTGTTTGGCACTGTGGGAATCCCGTTTCTTGTGCTAAGGGCTCATCCTCAAGTTACCTATTCCCTGTATGAGGAAACCAGACTATGTCTCAACCTCCTGACTCAGCTTTGCCTTCCACATCCCAGATGGATTACCGGGCCTTGGTGCACGAGCGAGATGAGGCAGCCTATAGGGAGCTCAGGGCCATGGTGCTGGACCTAAGGGCCTTCTATGTGAGTATGGAGTAAGCCCCCAAGGGATTTGGATGAGGGGGTGCAGAGGGAGAGCCAAGAACCTGACTGCTGTACTTCTGGCCTTCTTTCAGGCTGAGCTTTATCATATCATTAGCAGCAACCTGGAGAAAATTGTCAACCCAAAGGGTGAAGAGAAGCCATCTATGTACTGACCCCAGGGCTAAAAGGGAAATAAATTACCAATACTTTGTGTGGATTACCTCTGGTGTGTGTCATTCATTCAGAAAGCATTTACCGAGTGCCACCTTTGTCCAGACACGGAATGTGAATGTGGTGGTGGGAAAGGTAGGGGGTTCCAGGAAGACTTAGGATGAATTACATGCCCATTCTGTTCTTAAGAAGTCATCCTAAAGAACAGGGTGGGAACTGTTACTTGCCACGAAGGCCATGAAGATAACTTGTATTTGGGATTTGCACAAGATTATTTCCATCTGGGAGTTTCATGAGTGCTTCTTGGAAGAGGTGGCATTTGGGCAGAGCCCTTATAGGAAGAATCAAGGTTTGGACAGACAAGAGGAAAGCTCTTTGGCTGAGGTCAGGGAATGAAGAAAGGAAAAGCCTTTTATCGCTTCATCAGCTCAGAGCAAGCCTGGAGAAAGAATGAAGTTTCACTGGAAGAATTACAGGTTAATGGTTGAACTCCTCAAAGGCTGGGAGGGAAAAAAAAAACCTCTCAAGACATTATGCTAAAGCAAATTACAGCACAGGACATTATGGGAAGGATAGGTCTGTATAGTTTTTTGTGGTTTTTTTTACCCTCCTTCAGCCAATTGCTGTCTTTGTTTCTGCAGATATTACATCAAGGAAACCAAAGGCCAGATAACCTGTAGTTGGCTCATTAAATGCAAGAGCCGGTCTAGAGTACAAACCCACTCATTCGATAGTAGGAGCAAGGTAATTGGCTACATGCCCAAGTTCAAAGATCTGCTGCTGCGGGACACCTAACGCGGGCTGCCTCTGCGGGCCCCTTGGCCGGCGGCACAGGCGACCGAAGGAGCCGTCCTGCAATCACGAGTGGAAGTTGGGTAGCCTAGCCAGTCAGCGTGCGGGCCCTTCTCTCCACGGCGGTGGGTTCTTTCCACTCCGCCGGAGACAAAGGTGGGGCAAGTTTTGGATGAGGCCGGTGATTGGACAAAACGAGACCTCTAAGCCTATCAAAGAGCACCATGTAGGCAGTCTAGGAGCTGGTCTGGCTTGGAGCGGGCGGCTCCGGGTCTGCGGCCGCCCCCTGGGGGCGGGCGGACGCGGGCTCGGCACTGCGGCGTGCCATCGGGCCGCCTACGTTCCCGGCTCGGTTGGAGCCGGGCTCCAGAGCCAAGGCACCTTCGAGCCAAATCAGGGTTACCACCGAACCTAAGCGGGGGGGCTCAGGAAGGACCAGGGAGAGTGTCGGGGCGCTGGAGGAAGCTTCGCAGACGCGAGCTGGGGCCGGGTTTGCCATGGGGGAGGTGGAGATCTCGGCCCGGGCCTACGTGAAGATGTGCCTGCACGCCGCCCGGTACCCGCACGCCGCCGTCAACGGGTTATTGTTGGCGCCGGCGCCGCAGTCGGGGGAATGCCTGTGCCTCACCGACTGTGTGCCGCTGTTCCACAGCCACCTGGCCCTGTCCGTCATGCTGGAGGTCGCCCTCAACCAGGTGCGGCTGCTGGACGCCCACCAACCACCGTGAAACCCCCGAACACCCCTTGCCCAAGCCCATCCCCGGCCTCCAGCAGCAGCGAACACCCACAGGGCGGCTGCTGATGGCCCCTTTCCCATGGCAGGTAGATGTGTGGGGCGCGCAGGCCGGTCTGGTACTGGCTGGGTACTACCATGCCAATGCAGCTCTCGGGGACCAAAGGTGAGTCGGGTAGCCAGAGGCGCCAGAGGCGGAAGGCTAAGGGTTATGGGGTGGGGGTGCGGGTGCGGGTGCGGGTGGTGTCAAGAGAATTCCTCTTGGTCATTCCTTCCATCTTTCCTTAATCAAACGCTTAGGAGCAGGGACTGTACACCAGGCATGAGGTTGGGTACCGGAGGGAGGAAATAGAAATGTAAAGACTCTGCAGGAGCTGCGGCGGCGGTGGGCAGGATAAAACTGTGTGTAAGAAAAGGCTGACGCTTGTTTTAACCGAGGCGCCCCTCCCCCAACTGCTAAAAGAACACCGGAAGCCCAGCAAGCAACTTAAATAAAAACCACAACATTTCTTTTCTAGAAGTAGAAAAAAATTATCTACTTATATATTAATTGTATATCTGGATCAAAGTATACGTGGTTTTGTAATGTACTTTTCTCTCATTTAGTGAATATCTGACATCTTTCCATCTCTACACCAGGATCTACCTAAGCTAAGGCTATGAATAAGGATGTACCCTAATTTATTTAATGCCTATACTGAATATTGAGGTTGTTCCAATTTTTTTATTATAGTGCCCTACTATTATTACAGTAATTTCTTTATAAGTGGAATATCTGGGTCAGCATATGTATAGCTTACAGTTTACATCTGGATGGTTATGCCAACTTACCCCCCCCCCCCCCAGACCACCTTTGATTTCCACTCTCACCAGCAGTGCCTGAGCACCTGTTTCCCACAGCACGCAAGCATCACGCAGCCCTGCGGGAAGCATCAAGCAGACCTGAACCCCCCAGGTTAACTACAGGGAAAGGCAATCACTGCATCCATGTCCGAAATCTGGGAAGCACAGCTCAGATGGACGGGGTCTCTCCAGTCGGCTCCTCACTCCTCTGATCTTCCCTCTACACAGCCCTGGGCCCCTAGCCTTGAAAATCGCTGGGCGGATTGCAGAATTCTTCCCTGATGCAGTACTTATTATGGTGAGGCTTGGGTTTGGAGAAGGGGGTTGGAAAGAAAGTAGGGGAAGGCGGATCCTTGAAGCTCTCACCTGCCCTTCCTTATCTACACAGTTGGATAATCAGAAACTGGTGTCTCAGCCTCATGTGCCCCCAGTCATCGTTCTGGAGAACCAAGGTCTCTGCTGGGTCCCCAAGGACAAGAACTTGTGAGTGCCCCACTCCCTCTACCTCTCCTTGGAAATCCAGTGCCGGGGCCTCTGTCCTTGGTCCTGTCGTCCCAAGGGTCATTCTCTAGACCAGTGGTTGCCAACTGGTGGTCCGTGAGGTCCGAAAGGTTGGCGACCACCGCTCTGGACTTAATCTCTGTTATGTCTGGCCCCACTGCCTGCTGAGTTTGACCTCCATGAGGGTTATTATTTCAGAGTGATGTGGAGGGACTGGGAAGAGTCACGACAGATGGTGGGGGCACTACTGGAGAGCCGGGCCCAGCAGCACCTTGTGGACTTTGACTGCCACCTTGATGACATCCGGCAGGACTGGACCAACCAGCAGCTCAACACCAAAATCACGCAGTGGGTTGGTCCCACCGATGGAAATGCCTGAGCCATGGCCAGAGGGGGGTGTGCGCGCCAGGATCCAATAAAGAGACTTGAGCTAGTGGATACCATTATGACTATATTTATTGTGCCTAAGAGGCAAGTGAGGGAGAAACCTCCAATGGCAGAAGGTGGCACAAAGTCTGAAGTTCCCTGTCAACGACAGGAAGGTCTCTGCTGGACCCACTACAGTGTAAGAGGAAGCTCTCAATAGATCATTCCCTTTGTCTCTCCCCTGGGCTTCTTGAGCTTCTCAAAGTTCTTCAGGATGATATCATATAACACAGCCTATAGGACCAAGGAGGAGTGGGAATCAGCCATAAGTTCCCAGTGGCTCTGTGCCTCATTTCTAACCTGGTAGAGACACGGAGCTTTGTCACCCTTCACCCCCCAGTTTGCAGAGTCAGGGGATGGGTGGCCTGGGAAAGCTGCCTCTGCCCACCCCTGCCCCACCCTCTCCTCCTCACATAAGCGTTTCGGATCTCCATGACCATCAGCCGGATGTCCCGGTACTCTGCTTCATCCAGCTCATGCACCAGCTGCCTATAATCACCCTGTGGGAGACCTGGGTCAGGGCTGACTTCACATGTGTCCTTCCCTTCATACTCCCCAACCTGGGTCTCACCTACCACGTGGGGCTGCTTGGCTGCTTTGGTCACGGCATCACCCCGTTCAGAGAAATACCTGTGGGAAACAGAAGGGTATGGAGTGGGAGAAGGAGAGAGACGAGGCCTCTATCCAAGCCAAAGGCAGAATGTGTAACGGGTGCAACTGGGCAGACACTCACTTGGCGATTTGAGTGTGGAATCCTTCCAGCTTGGTGTGAAGGGCGGTCATCAGCTCAAACACCTTCTCCTGGGGACAGAATTCAAGGGGGAAAGTGGAAGACAGCGTGGACTAGAGAGGTAAGGAGGGCAGAGGAATGAGGCAGCGCTCTAACCTGGACAGCCACTCCAAAATTGTTTCCATCCTCAATCCGAGGGATCTGCAGCTGCAACCAGGTGGTGACCTGGGAGGAGGGAATAGCATCAAAGCCACATCAACCCCTCAACCCAATTCCCGAGTTCCTGTCCTTCCTTGCTTCCTGCCCACTTTGGGTGGAGGTATGCCAAGACCATCCTGAGCTCCAGGGCCTAAGCTTCTGACTTTGTGGCTATGCCCTCTCCTGCTAAGGCCTGGCAGGTGCCATGCCCTCAATGGCAGGGGCCAAGGAAGACAAAGGGTTTGGCCTAAAACCTGGAGGTGGAAGTGAAGGAGGAGGGCTCACCAGGTTAAGCTGCTCAATGACATCCTTGATCTCAGGCTTTAGGCGCTGCAGGAGGATCACGATCTTCTCGTTGCAGCTCACTGGGCCACAGGGAGGACCTAGAGAGTGGGCAATAGGTCAGTCACACGGCTGGGACTGAGTGAGGGGTGGGGAAGAGGAATCCTGTAGGAGGAGCTCCTGGGAGAGAAGACTCAAGATCCTTCCCACCATAGTGGTACCTTTGTCTTCATCTTCTTTCTTCTTGTCATCCTTGTCTTCCTTCTGCAGGGAAAGAATGGCACTTGGGAGTCGGGTGTAAGGCTAATTTTCCCCATTGTTGGGTCCCTCCTCCCAGCTCTTCCTGGCTTGCCTCCTGCTGTTTCTTCCGCTCCTCCTTCTCTTTCTCCTTCACTGGGTCAGGCACAGGAATGTCCAACGGGGCCTTCAGATTGCTCAGGTTGGCTTCATTGAGATCTGGCTCCTGGCACAGGGTAGGAGGAAGGCTGGAGGCAAGGGCATCCTTGTGGCCCCTTAGCCCCTACTCTTTAGCTCCCTGCTCAGCCTCAGTACCTTTAAAAATGCATCCAACTCAGAAATCTTCTTGGGGAAATAGCTCCCAAGCAGGTTCTCTGCCTGTGAATGCGGTGGAGGAGGGAGAAGTTGTGGGGAGGGGGGTGTCAGAATCAAATGTCCTCCTTCCTAGGCAGCAAAGCAGGGCTGACGCTGCTCAGCAAGGAAGGACTAGGCAGTGGGAACTGAGTAGGGATGGGGTGCTGATGGGGCAGGTCTTACCTTGGTACACAGGTCTTCACGGAACACATCTACCTGTGGGACACGGGCAGCCTTTCAGACACCTGGCTTTATGGCCAGTTCATCTGAGTACTGTTCCCTTAGGGTTGTGTAGGGCCTGGCCTGGGGAAGGGTGGAGTGGATGCCCTTGGGGCTGGATTTTGGGGATGAGAACCTTCCGGGCGGCGAAGGGCGAGTGGTTCAAGTGAGAACAGGTCCCTCGGGTGTCCTGGGCTGTGTAAGGAGAGGGGTAAGAGCCTTCTGCGCCGGGGCAGGGGCGGAGTGCCCTGTGGGGTGGGCCCCGGGCCCTCCCCGTGGAAAAGGCAAGGTGGTGGCCAGACAGGCCCCGCACCACGCCTGTGTGTGGGCCCGGCGCCGGGCCAGCGGACTTCCCCTCCACGCTAGCTCTCCGCTTCACCTCACCCCGCTGCACCCCGCCTCCCCTCTCCCGGCGGCCGAACCCCGCGGGGCTCCTCGGGGCTCAGGTGCTCCGGGCTTGGAGGCTCACTAGGGCTCGAAGACTGACCCCAAGTGTCGGGGGAGTGGGGGGCCGGGTCACCTACGCCCTCAGCCTTTCGGCGCCACGCCTCCCTGGTGGGTCCTTCCTCGAACCCGTAGCGCTCACCTTGGCTTGGGCTTCAGGCTGGACCCTGAGCGTGGCCATGGCCGGGGCGGGCGGGGGTCCTAGCGCCGCACGAGGAGCGAGGACTGGGCTCGGGGAAGGGAAAGCGAAAGCAGCGCGCGCAGCCGGCCGGCCTTCCTGAGTAGCGGGGAGTGGAGGCGCTGGAGGAGGCGGGGACAGGCCCGAGAGAGGGGCCGGGTGGGGATGGGGGGGGCGGGGGGGGGGTGAGGCGTGTGCAGCCAGGCGGCTCGGGCGGGCTCCCCCTAGAGCCCGAGGGGAGCGTTTCCACTGACCTCCTCCGCCCGCCCCCCGCCCCGCCTCCCTGCTCTCGACGCCCCGCCTCCTCCCTCCTCCTCCCTCCTCCTCCTCCTCCCTCCCCTGTCTGCTTTCCACGCCTGTGCGCTCTGCGCTCGGATTCTCGCCTCTCGGCTTCACGAGCCGTGTGCTGCCTGTACCCGGCCAGTGCCCGCCTTTGGACTCCCTCCTCCCCCGCCCCCCGCCTCCTGACTTCCCACTGGCTCTCTTTTTCATCTGCTGGCCCTGGGACAGGGATAAGCCTTACCTGGTGCTCTACCATCTTTCCTCAGCTGTGGAACAAGCCTGGCTTTTTCCCTCCAGCCCTGCCAGCCTGGGTCCCTGATTCCCCCCAGCATCCTCTGGCCAATGCAGTGACATTCAGACCCCAAACCAGACTCCAGTCAGCTCTCTCCTGACCCTTGTTGTGGACTCCATTCCTCTATAACCCGCTCTCCACACAGCAGCAGGATCTGGCTCTTTCTTGCTTAGAACTCTTTGGATTTTTAAAATATACACACATATATATATTATTATTATTTTTACTGATTTCAGAGAGGAAGGGAGAGAGGGGAACATCAATGATGAGAGAGAATCACCCATCGCCTGCAACCCGGGTATGTGCCCTTGACTGGCACTGAACCCCAAATCCTTCAATCTGCAGGGCCACACTCTATCCACTGAGCCAAACCAGCAAGGGTGCCAAGTCTCTTACAAAGCATCCTGCTTAAGTACCATCATAGCACTTATCTCTGACTAGAGGCCCGGTGCACAAAATTCGTGCACGGAGGGGGATTGTCCCTCAGCCCAGCCTGTGCCCTCTCCAATCTGGGACCCCCTCGAGGGATGTCCGACTGCCCATTTAGGCCCGATCCCAGTGTGATCGGGCCTAAACGGGCAGTCGGACATCCCTCTCACAATCCAGGACTGCTGGCTCCCAACTGCTTGCCTGCCTGCCTTCCTGATTGCCCCTAACCGCTTCTGCCTGCCAGCCTGATCACCCCCTAACCACTCCCCTGCCAGCTTGTTTTTCCCCAACTGCCCTCCTCTGCCGGCCTGGTCACTCCTAACTGCCCTCTCCTGCAGGGTTGATCACCTCCAACTGCCCTCCCTTGCAGGCCTGGTCCCTCTCAACTGCCCTCCCTTGCAGGCCTGGTCCCTCTCAACTGCCCTCCCTTGCAGGCCTGGTCCCTCTTAACTGCCCTCCCTTGCAGACCTGGTTCTTTTCAACTGCCCTCCCTTGCAGGACGGGTGCCTCCCAACTGCCCTCTCCTGCTGGCCATCTGTGGTGGCCATCTTGTGTCCACATGGGGGCAGGATCTTTGACCACATGGGGGCAGCTATATTGTGTGTTGCAGTGATGATCAATCTGCATATTACTCTTTTATTAGATAGGATAGAGGCCTGGTACAGGGGTGGGGGCCAGCTGGTTTGCCCTGAAGGGCCTCCCGGATCAGGTGGGGGTTCCCTTGGGGTGTGGGGTGGCCTGAGCGAGGGGCCTGTGGTGGTTTGCAGGCCGGCCACACCCCCTGGCAACCCAAGCGGAGGCCCTGGTATCTGGAATTTATTTTCCTTCTACAACTGAAACTTTGTAGCCTGGAGCAGAGCCAAGCCTGGGGCTCCCTCCCAGGCCGGCAGCCATTTCTGTTGGGGTTATAACTGAAACTTTGTTGCCTTAAGCGGGTGGGCCCGGCCAGGGTGTGCAGAAAGCTTTGCTTCCCCTGTTGCCGGTGGCAACCCTGGCCTGCTCTCTCAAGCTCCATCCTGCCGCCATTTGTTTGAATTTGTTTACCTTCTATAATTGAAACTTTGTAGCTTGAGTGGAGGCTTAGGCCTGGCAAGGGCAGGCGGAAAGCTTGGCTTCCTCTGTTACCTAGGAAACCTTGCTCTCTGTGGCTGTAGCCATCTTGGTTTGGGTTAATTTGCATACTCGCTCTGATTGGATGGTGGGCGTGGCTTGTGGGTGTGTAGGAGGTATGGTCAATTTGCATATTTGTCTATTATTAGATAGGATATCAGTCAGTTTATTTTTTGAGGCTTGTGTGGTTTAGACGAGGATTTGGCAAACAAACATTTTCTGTAAAAGGCCAGATAGTAAATATTTTAGGCTTTTTGGGCCATATAGTGTCTATAGCAACTACAGTACTCAACTCTGCCATTGTAGCAGGCAAGTAGCTATACTTAAATGAATTAGTGTGGCTAGGTTCCAATAAAACTTTATTTATGGACACTGGAATTTGAATTTCACATAATTTTCACATATCATGAAATACTCTTTTAATTTTTTTTCAACCATTAAAAAAATGTTAAGAACCTTTCTTAGCAATCAGACAATACAAAAAGTGGCCACAGGAGGGCTGTAATTTGCTTATACCTGGTTTAGAGACAGATAATAGACCCATAGTGCCTGGGTTTATAATCCTGATTCTCATGTTTACTAGCTGTGAACAAGTTACTTACTCTGTGCTTCAGTTTTCCCAACTGTACAATGGACACACATGCCGTGTAGCCAGGAACACCACCAGGGCTAAATGTGTTAATTTATATGAAGAACTTACAGACACTTAGAATGGTGCCTGGCACAGAGTAAGCACAATACAAGTGTTAGCTATTGTTATTTGTGAGCTTATCATCTGCCTTCCCCAGTAACCAACCCATTAGCCCCCAAGCAGCAAAAACCTAGTGAATATGGCAGCAATCATCTCAGGTAGAAACTGCTGTTTGGGTTCTGTACTTATTTGTTTGTTAAAACAATAGAACATTATTTTGATTTTCTGAACTTATGTATGCTATCCCAATACTCCACTGATGATGGTTTGAATATCCCATTGATTGTGATCTCACTGGTCATCGAAGCACATTCTTCTGGGACACAGGACAGTTCAATTATCCTAAATTGTCTCAGTACCTACAGAAAACTGAGTTGCGGTTGACTCAGTGGTCCTGGAATCAGAAGAGCACAAATTATCCTAAATTGCCTCAGTAGCTACAGATAGTGCATTCCTGTTGACTCAGTGGTCCCAGAATCTGGACAGCACAATTATTCTAAATTGCCCCGGTGGTCCCAGATAATGTGTTTCTGTTGATTCAGTGATTCATAGATACTTTAGATAATGAATTTGCTCACGAAACAAGTTCCTTATTCCAGACTCAAAGATGTAATCAATACCTTTGTGATATTCTGCCAATATAAGCCAGATGTGGCAAGCTGTTTGGGGCTTCGAGATTTGGAGCTTTAGCCCCTCGTATGCCGCTGGCTTTTAATAAATGACTCTATAATTTGACTTTTTGGGGCGTCCTTTGTAAGATGGGGGTTACACTACAACACTAGTCTTTCTTATTCACCTGGCATGGAACTATGCTTGGTTCAATAAACATCCGTTAAATAAATGAGCACACATTGACCCCTATGAGGAAGACAGGGTAGAAAGGGTCTCTGGACAGGCAGGCCCCTGCGGAAAGCAGGGGTAGGATTCAGTGGGAGAGGCAGGAAAAATAAATCAGCCAGGCTGGAGATGGAGCACCTGCTCAGCAGGAATGCTGCCCATACCCAAGGGAACCGTTACCTGCCTAGCAGTGCCACTCCCTGACATCAGAGCCTCAAATAGCTCAAAGTCTGCAAGGACTAGGAGAATAAAAGGACAGCAGGAGAAATGGCCATCGAGCATAAGGGAGGACATTCAAAGTTGATAACAGCAAGGAATGGCTGAGGAACCTCAGTGACCACCAGCCTCTCTTTTATTTATTTCAAATATTTATTTATTTTCCAGCCTCTCTTTTTGCCCTTCCCACCCTTTCCAGGTCCCCCCAACCAAATGAGGAGAGGGGCCAGAGCCAGGCCGGACGTGCCTTTATTTCTTTCAGTTACGCTTGCGGCTGGAGTGGGGGCGAGGGAAGAGCCCATGACCAGGGCTCCCTGGAGACCAGGGCTGATGATACCAGCTGCCGTAGGTGAGGTACCAGGCAAAGGTGCCCACGGCAGCGCCCACCACCTTGTGAGTATACTGGTGGAAATAGATGACAGTACAGAGCAGCAAGAAGTTCCAGAGGCCCAGTAACAGCACGTTGAGCAGGAAGACAAGGCGCAGGGGCGCACCGGCGGGCAGCCCGTGGGCCAGGTACTTGGCAAACACTGCCGCTTCCTCAGCCATGAGCAGGCAGCAGAAGGTGAGCAGGAAGGTGTGGGAGGAGACCGTGTAGCCCCGCCACTGGTGGCCGGCTGCCAGGCAGCTGCGGCGGTCAGGCAGCTCATGGAGCAGCAGGCCCTGGGGCAGAGGCTCGAAGCAGGAGCCGGTCAGGTCCTCGATGAGCAGGAAGGCCCGGCCAGCCCCCCGCCACACGGCTGCCCCCACCACCAGCCGGCTCAGGTGCCGGGCAGTCACTGCCACACGCCGCGTAGCCAGGAACACCACCAGCAGCACGAAGCCCCCCAGGAAGGTGCATGTCCAGCCCCACGCGGAATTCACAAACTTTCTGTGGGCAGACAAGAGGGGAGATTACTGAAACCCCTCTGCCCCATCTCCCCACTCCGGTCTGTGCTCTCCACGGCTGTCCCCAGTCCTGCATTTCATCTCTGGCCGTCTATTTCCCGTGTCTTATACCTCCCACCCCACCCACTTACAGGCCCATTCAGCCTCCGAGGGTCCATATTTCCTCTTCAGTCCTGCTCCCGACTTGCCCTGTACCCCCACAGTGCTGTCCCCCTCCCCCTTCTCTGACTTTCTCTTCAACCTCCTAGCCTATTTTTAGTGTTTGGCCTGGCAGGAGGACAGAAGCCTGGAGGGAGCTAGGATCCCAGAGTGCAGGGAGCCGGCGCCCCTAGCCTCGAGTGGACTCACATGTTGAAGAAGTTTCCGTGGCTGGCGAAGATAGTCCGAGGGTTGACATGGAACTGAAGAAGGGGCCCAAAGATGACCACTGCTGCCAACCAGGCATGGTACAGGCGCCGTAAGCAGGGGCTGCCCAGGAGGCGGGCAGCCTGTTCACTTCCAAAATACAGCACGGCAGAGGCCACCCAGAGCAGCACCCTGACCAGGCAGCCCAGCAATGCCCGGATTCGGGCCCTGGCCCCCAGCCCTGCCCCCACCACCGGCCCCCGCTCCATGTTCCCTCCCCTCCCCACTAACTGCTTGCTCTGCTGGGCAGCTGAGGAGGGGCTGATGGGGCCCCCCCCCTGGGCAAGGACAGGCAGTGACAGGTGTGGCAGACACAGAGCAGAGCCCTGAGCCCTGTTGGCAGCTGGCAGGCGGGGGAGAGGGGCGGGGGGCAGTAAGGGGCCAGGGCAGAGGGCTGCCACGTCAGCAGGGTCCCAGCCTCGGGTGTGTCTGGATTGCAGCCTGTGTCCTTTCTATTAAGGCCGTGTCCCCTTGGTCCTCTCGGTCTGTCCCCAGCTCTATGTTCTAGTTCATGCCTTAGGGCCAGGCCTGCTGTTTAGGGTTCTTTGACCACAGTCTGCTTGGATCTGCCTATTACTGTTTGATCAGCAGGTCATCCCCACTTCATCCCAACTTTACTATGTGTTTGATCCACAGGGAAATTAGGGGTCAGAAAGATAAAACTAACCAAACCTTGGGATTTATTAAAAAATCTGTGTCTCCCTCATCATCAGTGTGGTCCAGCCCCTCCCCTCAGGTCTGAGCACAGGAGCCCGCCACTGAGCATGCAGCCAGGTGGCTATGCACTGTGTCCAATCAGGCCACTTTAGGAGACTATGACCCCAGGGTCTGAGGGGCTCTGAGGGGCTAGTTTGGTCCCAGGGCTGCTGTGTGAATGCACAAGACATTAGATCTAAAGGGGACCCTTCTTTGGTATGTTTATTATGATGGCCGACAGATGAAATTCAAGTGACCTGAAAGAGGCATACTGTATGAGATGGTGATGGCCCAGATTGGACTCTCAAAGACCCAAAGATTAGGTTTACTCCCAGGTGATGGGGAAGGAGGGGAGGAGACCTAGAAGGAAAATCCCCAGCCATCAAAACCTTAGGTTGTGTCCTCTAACCAATTACTCTGGGTCTCAGCCACACATAAGATTTGGCCTCCCGCCCTGGCCGGGTGGCTGTTGGTTGGAGTGTTGTCCCACACACCAAAAAGGTTGTGGGTTCGATTCCTAGTCAGGGCACATACTTAGGTTGCAGGTTTGACCAGTATGGGAGGCAACTGGTCAATGTTTCTCTCTCACATCAATGTTTCTCTCTCTCTCCCTCCCTTCCTCCCTCTCTCTTTAAAAATCAATAAAAACATATCCTTGGATGAGAATTAAAAAATAAAAAAAAGACTTGGCTTCCCAACCTGACCACTGAGGCTGGAGCCATAGAGCAGGGAGCAACTACCTAAACAAAATCATTGTTACTCAGTAACTGTTTTGCGACCCCTTTTTGTCTTCCTTCCTCATTCCTCAAAACTGGTGGTGGGACTTCAAAGCACAGTAGAGACCAGCAAAGTAGTGAAAGGAATGAGCGAGCAAGCAAGGACACCTGGGTTCTGGCCCCAACTGTATGACTTTGGGAAAACAACTAACCCTCCTTGGTCCTCAGCACCCTCACCTGCAAACTGATCAAGATGGATTAATCAGCCCAGCCAGTGTGGCTCAATGGTTGAGTGTCCCCCATAAACAAGGAGGTCACAGTTCAATTCCCAGTCAGGGCACATGCCCAGGTTGTGGGCTCAATCCCCAATGGGGGAGCATGCAGGAAGCAGCCAAACATCAATGTTTCTCTCTCTTCCTCTCAGAAATCAATAACAATATATTAAAAAAATAAAGTTGACAAAGAAGTTTTCGTTGTAATTGTAAATAGTTATAAAGGACATAATCTTAAAAACTGCCTTGAAATGTGGGGAAAGATGGATCAGAATTGGATGCGAACCCCAGTTCCCAGTGGCTGCACCATCGGCTGCTCTGGGGCATGCTGCACGCCTCCACTTCCTCAACTGTGCAAGGGGGGCTGTGGGGGTGAAGTGCCCAGATGGGGGCTGGCATCAGTGACCACCAGGTTCTCTGACTCTGGGCGATTTTTTCTTGCAAGTATGCTGACCTAAGATGTGCTTATTTCCTGCTCTCTTGATTTCTACTTGCTGGGGAGTTTCTAAGTTGGTGAGGGGCTGCCTACTGAAAGGCTCAATTAAATTATTTTGGTATTTCCTTACATCTTGGGCATCAAAGAGATGTTTTTTCCCATAGAGAAACAAACCTGAAGGCTTCGTTGAAGCTATTTTCTTGATGTGAGAGTATAAAAGGCCTCAGACAGAAAAAAGAGAGACAGAGACACCGAGCCAGGTTCCCACAGAGAGTTTATTGAGGGAGCCAAAGCCAGTGAGAGGACGGAGTCCTATTCAACATCCCTCCTTGAAGCTGCTGGCCTCTGCAAGATGGACCATTCTGGGAGGGAGGGCCTGCCCTGTGTGAGGAGGCCACATGGAGCCTCTCATACCACAACCCGGCATACCCCAAAGACCCGGACACAGGAAAGAAACGACATAATTCCCACCCTAGGAGGGTGCTGAGGACATGCCTTACCCATCCCACCCTCCCCCAAAGGGCTGCAGCTCTAGCCATCAGGACCTCTGGGAGAAAGGCCAGGATGCCTGGCCCTCTGATTGGCCAGACTAATCCTTAAGGTGAAGGCCAGGCAATGGGCCTGCCTGACTGCTCAGGTCAGACCTGGCCCCAGGCATCTACTCTAGGAGCTAACACCTAACATCCAAACATGATTAAAAACACTCAGGACAGTTCTCTTGCTGACAAAGGCCACACCCAAAATAAAGGCAGTCCTGCCAGACCTTAGCCAAAGATAGAGACCCAAGCTGAATGAGGGGTGAGATTGTGAGGAGACCCACGGGGAGGATTTTCCAGGGCTCAGTTAGGGGCCCCGAAAGTCTGGGCTTCTGTTTCTCCCCATCCAATGCCAATGACTCCCCAAAGATCCATCAGAAGGGAGGAAGGGAAGAGAGCTTATCAAGAGGCTCAGCCACGAAGGGCTGGAGGTCAGATCTACTGGGGCGAGGAAAAGGCCGAAGAGGGGTGGGGCACTGAGGCAGGAGCACTGGGGTGTTCCTCAGACTCTGGCATGTCATCCTGGAAGTACTCAGCCTGGCGGTACTGCCACAAACGCAGGTTCCCGTCCCACTGCAGGGCAGAAGGTGGCAAGAAGTCAGGGGGTGCTGCTCACTCCCAGGTCCAAGTCCCAGACATGCAAAGCCCCCCCTAACTCTTGCAACCTCACCGAACTGCTGACAATCTTCTCCTCAAAGGGGTGCCAACTGACGTCACGCACACAGGCCTTGTGGTTGGTCAGCTTCTTCACGATGTGCCCACTGAGGAGGTCATACACTGTTCACAAAGGCCAGAGTGGAGCGGCTGCCACAGGACCTTCTGGCCCCCCATCTCTCTCCGAGCAACACCACTTCCTACCTCCCAGCAACTTCCCACTTGCACAGAGTAACAAAACCCCCAGCAGAGGATGGGGCTGTTTCTCAATTTCTTTCCCCTTTTCCCTACCTCAGATAGAGGGTATGGTCTAGCAGAGCTTAGATATCTCTGGCCCTCAGCTACATTTCACAAGGTCTACACTTAAAATGCAATGTGGCTTTAAAGCTTTCAGCAGCCATTTTCTAAAAAGCCCACAAGATCTGGAAGGCACCAGATCTAATAATAAATGTCTCCACAGGTATGAGAACCTGTTGTTCCTTGTCTGGACGGGGCGCACCTTTCTCTCATTCTGGTGGGTCTCCACCTGAGTGCACGGTTTCAGGCTCCTTATAGCTGTAGCTGTGTTTGTGCATTTCTCCTGCTCTAGGGGCTGAATGTCTTTGTGTCATTCCTTTTTACCTCTGTTCCCTCCTACCTTTCATCTGCAATCTCTCTTCTTGACTGGCTACAAAACAACCGTGTATATTTTTGGTAATCTGTTATATTTACTGACGAGAATTCTGTGTTCCTTGTCTTAATTTAAAATCCTGATGAATAGAATGTTTTCTGTTTCTGTTTAAGCCTCCCTGGCTCCAAGCTAAATTCACTCCCACTTGTAGTTATAACCTAAGAAACATCACTGCCCTTCCCAAGACTCCCTGTTCTGACACAATCCTTACCAACCACTTTGCCAGTGGAGCAGCCACTATAGATGAACTGCTGGCCGGTGCTATGGGTGGGGGAGAATCGGCATCGGATGAGGGTATGCAGCACCCCATGGCCCCGGTAGGTCATCAAGGAGCTGTCCCCTGGGAGCTTCAGCTTTCGCCAGGCTGGGTAGGGGTGCAGGGAGAGCCCTAGGTTAGGAGTCTGGATTCTCCCAAATCACCAATCCTTAGCAAAGATCCATGCTCACAATCATTTTTCCAACCCCCAACTGGTGGCTCTTTCCCCACCTAACAGTCAACTGGTATTCACCAACCGTCAGCTGGGCTTCCTGCTGATTGTTCAGATACTGAAATACTTTCAGATTGGTTAGTTCTGAGTGATCCCCATCCTCCAACCCTGGGAACCCCTGGCTCTCCCCATGGTTCAGCAAACAAAGAGTTAATGCTCCAGGCCAGAGCATATTCACTGTGCCCATGACAGGCCTCTCCAGGGGTTAAATATTTTAACTACTATTCCTGAAACCTTCACTCTCCATATCTCAGGCTCTACCTTCCACTCTCACCTTTTTTTAAAAAGTAGTATTTTATTTATTAAAAATTTTTAAAAATGTTTTCACTGATTTCAGAGAGAGAAAGGGACAGGGAGAGAGAGAGAGAAACATCAATAATGAGAGAGAATCATCAATCAGCTGCTTCCTGTACGCCCCCTACTGGGGATCAAGCCCACAACCCGGGCAATGTGCCCTGACTGAAACTGAACCTTGACCTCCTGGTTCATGGGTCAACGTTCAACCACTGAGCGGCACCAGTGGGCCCTCTCACCTTTTTTGGGCACCTGCTGCCAGCGGTAGTCCCAGTTTTGCTGTGTGGCAGCCTGGCGTGAGGCTTCCATGCCTTCCCGGCTGGAAAAGCGCCGGATATCCCAGAGCTTGATGGTCTGGTCTTTGGAGTTGGAGATGAGATACCGGGCATCACCCTGTGAACCCCAAAATAGATGATGAAGTGTCAGATCTTGCAAATGTTGGTGCTGTCAGTCCAGCTCCCCTCTCCAGTTGAGGAGTAAAAACGCCAGTCCTCTGATTTTGCTTGCCTCTTTCCTCATCCAAGTGGGCTCACATCTTTTTTATTGTTGTTAATCCTCACCCAAGGATATTTTTTCCATTGATTTTTAGAGAGAGTAGGAGGGAGAGGGAGAGACAGAGAGAGAGAAACATCGATGTGAGAGAGACACATCAATTGGTTGCCTCCTGCATGGGTCCTGCCTGGGGCTGGGGATAGAGCCTGCAACCCAGGTACGTGCCCTTGACTAGAATTGCACCCGAGGCCCTTCAGTCCACAGGCAGATGCTCTAACCACTGAGCAACCAGTGAGGGCTCACATCAGTTTTCTCCCTCAGATCCCATCCCCTGGTTAGGCTTCAGCTTCTCTGACTGAGGCACTGGCTGGGTCTCCTATTCTATCCTCGACTAACTGTCTTCTACTTTTCTTATACAGAAAGCCCTGCCTGCTCCATTGGTACCCATCAGTGTTGAGTACCAATGGATCTCATGTTTCCTGGCTTAAGCCCCTTCCCTAAAGTCCAGCTCTTGCAAACTTGGTTAATAAGGACCGTGGGCGAGTTTCCACACCAGTCTACTTTGACATCCTCTCCTGGACAACTGGAACCTTAGTAGGAGCCCAGTTTGGGAGGGCGCCCCCTTCCGGCTACCCAGCACATCGCACCCCCACCGCGAGCCGCCCTCCCGCATCTCGCCTCTCCAGGAAGCTCAGAAGGCAGCTGAGGGCTTAGCAGGGAGAGATGTGGTCCCTGCGAGAGGGCGGGGCCTGGCTTCGCAGTGCTGCCTCCCTGCCTACCTTGCTGTCAATGAAAGTGATGCCATCTTGATGTCCGGCCAGTGCACCCACGGGCTTGGGGTCATCCTCCCGCATGGTGCGTCGATCCCACACTTTGCAGATAGCATCGTCACCCCCGGAGAACAGGATTTGGGAGCTTATGTCAGCAAAGGCCACTGCATTCACATCATCCTCATGGGACTCAATCTAGGGGAGAAAGAAAATAGGAAATCTAGGACTTCTTTCTGCGTCTTCTAATAGTCAAGGACCAGGAAGCAGAGACGCTAAGTCTCAGAAGCAGTACCTGAAGGGTGCGGCGGTTCTGTTCTCGATCAAAGACATACAGGCAGCCGTCATTGGCCCTGAAAAGGAGGGGATAAAGAGGGTCCTGGAGACAGGACCAAGAGTCCCTGTTGTGAATCCTGCTAAAGGGAAAACCCTTGTCTCTTCTTATATAGGAGGTAGAAGGAGTGCTAGCTGTGTGTGCAAGGAGGTTTGAGACCTCCCATCTCATTCTGGGTGAATGGTGAGCAAGAGGTAAAGCGAGTCGTAAACCTTGACCTTGGAGAAGGGCTGGTAGTTCTCCACAGATGCCTGAGTAGGGGTATCCAGTATAGTCTCTGTAATAGCACAGCTGGTCTCAGGGAGGACTCTGTCTCATTAACTGACGGCAACATCCCCCATACTCACCCTCCTAGCACTTCTCGTCCATCTGAGGAGACAGCAATGGAGAAGACAGCAAAGCGACGTTCATCTGGCCTGAAAAGAGCAAAGGAGGAGCTGATTAAGTGCACTTCCCTTCAGCCTTTGTTAATCCACATAGAATCTGATGAGGGTTGTAAGGCACACTTCTCAGGGGAAAAGAAGTCCTGCCAACACAAGCCAGAATGTGGATCACCTCAGGGAGAACCCCGAAGTAATCCTGCAACTATCTATTTTACCCTGGTCCTCTGCTGACAGGATGGGTGGGTCCCTCCCAGGAATCCACACAGAGAAACTCGCAACCAGTGTACTTTTCCCTCTAAGCAGGAGTTCCAGTTCAAGAGATTTGCTCCTGGAGAGCCTTCCTTGAGAAGTTTCTGATGAGTCTGACCAGGAAGGGAAGCCAGTACCTTAGGTCCAGGGCAGTGTGTGTGTCTCCCTCCCCGTAGATGTTGCAGATATGAACTAAGAGAAGAGAAACAAGAATCTTTCAGGGCTGGGGGAAGACAGGTAGAAGTGAAACTAGAGAGGAGATGGAACAAAGGGCCAGGATGTCAGACCCTGGAAGTGATCTTTCCAGGAGAAGGTGCAGAGTCCTGGCACAGAGGAGGTGGGCATTTGGAGATCTCAGGTCCCAGGCTGGAGAGACAACAGAAGTCTGGGGCATACTCACTGTAATCAGACCAGCTGGAGTATAGGAAATGGTTCCCATCAGGGGTGAAGGCCACATCCAGGACACTCCAGCCTACATCCCGGGCCTTGATGCTCTTGAATTTATGAAAGCGGCCATACCGGCAGTCATACAGTCTGATTGTCTGGTCTGTGCAAGTGGAGACCAGGCAGAATTAGGGAACAACCTCCTCAAATCCTCCTATCAGACCTCTATCAGTATATCTGAGAAATGTGCTCTCACTAAGCATCCCTAAGTCAGGGTCTGGGCCTTTCTAGCCTCAGCCGTAGGGAGCATTCCTTGTTCTAGGACAGCTCATGGGAGCAGGGTCTGGTACCTTGGCAAGCAGACATGAAGATTTGACCATCTTTGCTGTAGATGCCACAGAAAGCCTTCTGAGAGTAGGTGTCAGTGAAGCCCAGATCATTGGGCAAGAAGCTGGGGAAGCAGAGGGAAAGTGAGGGTTAAGGGGGGCTCGGGATGAGAAGCATCCCGGTTAGCAGAATCCTAACAGAGCTGGACGTGAATACAAGGGCATTCTTCCCGTTTGGCCGTGGGTAAAATCCCCTTTCATTTATTCTATCATTCTCTCATTTCCATACTTTTCCACTTTGTTTACTGTCAAAGCATTAACCCCACTTAACCTAACCTTAATATCCCTGAGGATCCTTTAACACTTATACCTTCAAAATTTAGGAGATAAGACCTATCTGGCCCTTAGAGTGTCTCCACCAAGCCCCATACTCACTGAGACATCACTCGAGACTGTTCTCCAAGGGAGAAGCTTCCCCGGTGGCAGAGGCCCCGTTCTCTCTAAAGGAAGGGATTGGGAATATTGCTAGCAGAAACACAGGGCCACTTCGGCCGCACCAGGCCCCCTCCTCCAAAGTTGTTGCTCTTGTTTCAGAAAAGGACACCACATACAGGATGTCCCACCAAACTCTGGAGCAGGCTGGCTAAGAACTCTCCAGCTCCAGCACTTGAGGCTTCTTTGGACAGTTTACTTCCCTCTTCTCTGGGGATGGCAGCGCTTCTGGCTACCTTGATAGGCCTGCTGCTAGGCTGGCGGTGGGTGGAGAGGCCTACCTGGTACAGCATTTGAGGGAAACTGTGCTCCCGGGCTGCCCGCCTAAGCCCCAGCCGCCCTGTGGCCAATTCCACTTGCGTCTTGATCTCATTGCATTCCAGCTCCCGGGTGTCAGGGGTTGCGTCCACTGTGAAGACCAGGGAGAAATTTCATCCTAGGTCTTTCAGCCTCAGAGGACAGTTAGCAGAACTGTACTCAAGCCCATTCAATGTGGCTGCATATACTGAGTCTTAAAGGACTCCCTCATTCCCTGAATTATCTCATCTTCTTTTGACTTAACCTATTATTCTTTGTCAAAAGAAAAAAGATTTTCTGCCCTGGCCGATTTGGCTCAGTGGATAGAGCATCGGCCCGTGGACTGAAGGGTCCTGGGTTCAATTCAAGTCAAGGGCACGTACCTCGGTTGTAGGTTCCCTGACCCTGGTCGGGAGTGTGTGCAGGAGGCAACCAATGTGTCTCTCTCACATCTCTCCCTCTCCTTTCCACTCTTTCTAAAAATCAATGGAAATATATCCTCAGAGGAGGATTAACCAAAGTAAGTAAGTAAGTAAGTAAATAAATAAAATGAAAATAAATAAAGTAACTACTGATAAGGAGATACTTACTTCTAAAAAAAAGAAAGAAAGGAAGAAGGAAAAAGATTTTCTCATGGAAGTCTGCTGATGTTAGGGTCTCAGTCTGCCTTTCCTCTTACCAGGTGGGTTGTATCTGTCTCCAAGACGCCCGTCCCAGGCACTGTCATGCTCTTCCTCGGAGTCCGAGAGGGCCTGGATGAGTTGTAAATTTGCTGCACCTCCTCCCTGCACCAACCTCACTTGGCCCCTGTGGAGATATCCCACCCCCCATGATAAAGGGAAAGGATTCCTTTCCCAAACCAACCAAATTCAGTCAAGGGCTATCCAGTGCTTAGACTACCTGGTACTCAAACCCTTGTACTGTCCCCATTTTGAGATCTGAGGTTGACTAGATCTTGGCTGTTATTTTCAGTCTCCTATAATTCTCACGCTTTCAGCAGGAGTAAAGAACCCCAGCATTACATGGGGATTGACAGACCTACTAAGTTAACTTCCCAGAGAGTTAAAAATTCTGAGAGCATTTCCTTCTGAGCCTCTGCCCACGTAGTCCAGTATAGAACACAGTATTCTGAAGGGACCCCCAAACTTGTCTTCTCCTCAAGAAGCCACAGCTAAGAAACAAAGTCAGTTTCACTCCCTTTCCAGTCAATTCCTGGTGGCCACTTCCCTCAAAGCATTCTTTCTTCAAAAGCAGGGTTATATTAGGCTAATTTAAACTTGTTTTCCAAGAAAATCCACATGGTCTCATATCACATGCAATTAACTTCACTAAAGTTCAACACCCACCTCCCCAACTCTTCAACCCCTCACATCACTCCTTTTCCACCAGGGCCTTTTATTTTATTTTTAAAATTTACTTGGAAAATAGATTACATTAGTGTAGTCATAGCTAGAGAGGCTCCCTTGAACAATTCCCGAAAACAGAAGAGTGGTCTTTTGGTGACCCTCCCTAGGCAAGAACCACTCTTACTGGGTATGAAGCTCAGTGCTCAGTGTCCAGCAGAAAAGGCTGTTCTGCTCAAACAGAACAGCTGTACTGGGCTAACCCCATTCCCTATCCTCTGTCTGGAGTTGGGATCAAGGGTACTGTGATGGCGCCTGGTGGGGACACACCAGAGGGCAAGTTACCTGCGAAGGAGATAGGCCAGTACCTGGGCCAGATCCACATCTTCATCCTCCTCTTCCTCTTCCTCACTCCGACGCAGACCAGCCCCTCTTCGGGGCAAGCCCTCGGAGGAGTCTCCAGACCCAGATCCTGCGCTGCTGCTGTTCCGTGATCCCATCTTCTGGTCACAGCATCCTTAAGTCCGGTGCAGGGACTCCTCCTGTCACCTCCTTAGGTTTGGTGAAAGCAAAGCCTGCTCTAGAAATGCTAGGGTCTCCTGAGAGAGGGGTAGCTATCTCTAGGAGGGCGACAGTTCTTAGGGACCCAGGAGATCCCTTTTTCTTTAGCCTGTGACAACTCCCCACGCTTCAGGAACACAAAGCTTCCCCGATCTTGTGAAGCCAAAAAAAGAAGAGAGAAGCCTAGGGCACTACCCTGGCTCACCAATGAGAATCCTTGTGAAGAGGAATTTCTCAGTTTTCTACCTCAAACTCACCTATCAAAGTCCCAGGAGGGGGTGGATTCCCAGGTAACCTCTCTGGCAGACCAATCACAACCCCTTGCGGAAGAACGCGCCTCATTAGCTTATCTCATCTAGCCAATCAGAAGCCTATGGACTCAGAGACCCCCGACGCCCCCCTTACCGACCAATCAGAGTGCTTCCTTGTGAAAGTGGGCAGCAGTGACAACCAATGACGTTAGAATTCAGCCTAACACCCCCCCCTCCCCAGTCTCACGCCCACGTGTGTGCGGGGCGGGGGGTGGTGGTGGTGGGGGTGGTGGTGTGTACGCCGAGGAGAGGAGGCAGGGAAGAGGCTGGGAAGCCCCTCCCACTGGAGCCGGCGGTTACCGCCTCGCGCGAGACCACCCACCAGCCTGGAGCGGTCGCAGGAGCCGCAGGGCGCGAGGTCTTGTTTACCCCGACTGCCGCCACAGCGTTGGCCAACGGCTCCTCCGTCACGCGCCCCCTTCGTCACTCATCTCCCGGCTTCCCGGTCCGCGGACTGTTGACGTCACGCGACGCCCCTGACGGCCCCGCCTCCTTGGCCCGCTAACTGGACAGCTGAGCACGGTGATTGACAGGCGGCTGGGAGAAAGTGCGTGGGGAGTGAGGGGGCGGAGACTGCGCGCGACGGAGGAAGGACGTTCGCTACCGGTTGGGAGGAGTAAGTGGGGCACCGGTTGTTTCCCGTATCAGAGACAACGGAACCACAATTCATAGGTGAGGGGTGGAGCTTACAAAAGGCGTTGGTGGTTCGCTACCCAGAGGTGTCTTAGCAAGGAGTACAACTTGATGTCGGTCCCTAAAATTCATGTGGCTTCGCACTTTTCAGATGATCTCTGAGGGCCTCCTCTCTCTTCCCCCTCCCCCACCCCCTCCCCCCACCCGGCTCCCGCCTTCCTCTTGTCGTTGGTTGAAGCTTCAGTCGGCCCTACTAAGGGGTGTGGGCCCTATAGGGTGTGTTTAGATCTCTGGTGGGAGACCCAGGCCTCCATACCTCCTTTCTGGGGTTAGCTTCCGGAGCCTTGTTCTCGTGGGGAGCGCCCTTTCTAGACCTCCCCTTAGCCGCTCTGAGAACTGTTTAGATGAGCCCTGGCTCCCCTCCGCGCTCTTTGTAGACGCTCCCTAACACACCAGGCGCTCTCTGCGGGCTGTCAGGTTCCGCCAGTTCCCCTTAGACACCCCCTTGGCCCTCCAGGATCTGCAAACTTTCCCTAGACCTGCCCTTGCCTTGCCTCTCCGTCCCCGACCACCTGGCTAGGGTGTGCAAGTACTCCGCCTCCTACCCTCTCCCCCGGGTTTATCAGTAACCCGTTTGAGTCCAAGGCCCGGACTTGCCAGGTCTCGGGATCGTCGCCCAGCCTGGGGGGCGGGTGACCTGGCTCGAGTGACTTGGCTGTGCCGGGCGCAGAGGTCCGGCGTTCAAGCTGCACTCGGCATCCCCGGCCCGCACTCCGTCAGAAGTGCTTCGAGTGGGGAGCGGGTGTCAAGCAGGGAAAAGGGGCACATAGGTAAAACTTTAGACAAAAAAAAAAGTGCTTCGAGCTGTCCCGGGTTTAGAGTTCCCTGAAGATGGGGCGGGGGTGGGGGGGGGTGGGGAGCGAGGGCTAGTAATTCCCCCGGCCTTTCCTGCTGGGCCTCACTCTCCCTGGGAGGGCGAGGGTGTGGTCAGTCCTTTGAGTCAGACTGCTAGACCCGTGTTTATCTCTGGTCACCAGGGCCGGCTTTCAGGGCGTTTCACCTGTACAATCGAACCCACACTTGTTTTACTATTGATAGCAATGCACTCTAAACAAATATACCCCAATATGGGACCGGATTGGTTAAATAAATTATGGTCCATGTGATAGGACACAGAAATACCAGACAGACATTAAAATGGTGTTGTAGTCTTCTACTTTTATGCTATGGAAAACTGTTCATTGTTAGGTTTTAAAAACAGCCTTAGTTCTCCTGGTGGCATATTATGGTGGATACAAAAACAATATGGTTTCAATTTTGCATAAAAAAGTATGAAAATACCCAGGCTCATTATACCATTAAACAAGTAACAAAATGCATGAATTAGTGACAAAGGTATATCATGACCATTACATTATGATTAATACACCTGGAGCACCCGAGGTCCACAAAAAACACACAAATAACTGTTCAACTCATCTTAATAATGCATTTTTGGCCCCTTTCCACTTCTTGGCCCCTTCTACTTAGCACTTACAAATCCAGTTTAAAACGGAATGAAATCCAAATTCAAGCCTTTGAAATATGAAACTTGTATATTATTATTTTTTATTTTTTTGGAACTTGTACATTATTGAATAAACATATAAAAGTCATGGAAATGGCCGAAACCGGTTTGGCTCAGTGGATGGAGCGTTGGCCTGCGGACTCAGGGGTCCCGGGTTCGATTCTGGTCAGGGGCATGTACCTTGGTTGCGGGCACATCCCCAGTGCGGGGTGTGCAGGAGGCGGCTGATCGATGTTTCTCTCTCATCGATGTTTCTAACTCTCTGTCTCTCTCCCTTCCTCTCTGTAAAAAAATCAATAAAATATATTTAAAAAAAAAGTCATGGAAATGTAAAAAAATCTGAGGTTGTATGATCAAAATGAGTCTTTTCTTTCTTTTTTAAATCCTCACCTGAAAATATTTTTCCATTGATTTTTAGAGAGAGGGGAAGGAGAGGAAAAGACAGAGAGAAACATTGATGTGAGAAAAACACATCGATTGGTTTCAAGATACACCCTTGACCAGAGTCAAATCCAGGACCCTTCAGTCGAAGGCTACGCTCTATCCACTTAGCCAAACCGGCTAGGGCAGTCCTTTCTTTTTTAAAAAATATGTTTTCGTTGATTTTAGAGAGAGGAAGGGAGAGGGAGAGAGAAACTTCAGTGTGAGAGAGAAACATCAATCGCTGCCTCCTGTACACTCCTTACTGGGGATTGAGCCTGCAACCTGCCCATTCACAGGAGTCAAACCAGTGACCTTTTGCTGCAAGGGACAACACAACCAACTGAGCCACATCGGCCAGGGCAAAATGAGTCTCCGAACCCCCTAATTGATTTTTGTATTGTAAGATTTTTAAGCCTATGAACATGATTATGTCACTTGTGACTTATAATATTTAAAAAATGTATATGCAGTTTATCTTAGGGTATACTATGTATTCCATTGAAAGAAAATCACATTTCTTTTTCAGTATCTTTTTATTGATTTCAGAGAGGAAGGGAGACAGAGTGAGGGATAAAAACATCAATGATGAGAGAGAATCATTGATTGGCTACCTCCTCCACACCCCCTACTGAGGATTGAGCCTGATACCCAGGCATGTGCCCTGACCGGGAATCGAACCACTATCTCCTGGTTCATAGGTCGACGCTCAACCACTGAGCCACCATGGCTGGGCAGCATTTCTTTTTTTATTATCACACTTTGCATTCAATATTATTTTGTACTAGAGGCCCAGTGCACGAAATTTGTGCACAGGGGGTGGTGGGGGGGTGTCCCTCAGCCCAGCCTGCACCCTCTCCAATCTGGGATACCTCTCACAATCCAGGACTGCTAGCTCCCAACCACTCGCCTGCCTGCCTGCCTGCCTGATTGCCCCTAACCACTTCTGCCTGCCAGCCCGATCACCCCCTAACCACTCCCCTGCCAGCCTGATCGACGCCTAATTGCTCCTCTGCCAGCCCGATTGCCCCTAACTGCCCTCCCCTGCCAGCCTGGTAACGCCTAACTGCCCTCCCTTGCCAACCTGGTCGCTCCTAACTGCTCTCCCTGCTGGCCTGGTCACCCTCAACTGCCCTCCCCAGCAGGCCTGGTCCCTCCTAACTGCCCTCCTCTGCTGGCCTGGTCCCCCCCAACTGCCCTCCCCTATAGGCCTGGTCCCCCCAACTGCCCTCTCCTGCAGGCCTGGCCCCCCCCCCCCAACTGCCATCCCCTGCAGGCCTGGTCACCCCCAACTGCCCTCCCCTGATGGCCTGGTCATCCCTAACTGCCCTTCCCTGCAAGCCTGGTTCCCCCCCAACTGCCCTCCCCTGCAGACCTGGTTCCCCCCCCAACTGCCCTCCCCGCTTGGTCCCCGCGACCCCTGGCCAGGCTGACAGGCCCAAACACTCCAGTGGTGGGGCTGAGGGGACTGGGCGCCGCCATCTTGTGGCTATGGGCGCCTCCATCTTTGTGATGGAGTGGTGGTTAATTTGCATATTACTCTTTTATTAGATAGGATTAGTTTCGGGTGTACAGCATAGTGGTTAAATATTTATATAATTTACGAAGTAATCTGCCTGATAAGTCTAGTATCCATCTGACAGCATACTAGTATATAGTTATTATAATACTAGAGGCCTGGTGCATGCAATTCGTGCATGGTGTGTGTGTGTGTGTGTCCCTCAGCCCAGCCTGCACCCTCTCTAATCGGGAATCCATCGAGGGATGTCCGACTGCCCGTTTAGGCCTGGTGGGATCAGGCCTAAATGGGCAGTCAGACATTCCTCTTACAATCCAGGACTGTGGGCTCCCAACCGCTCACCTGCCTGCCTGCCTGATTGCCCCTAACCACTTCTGCCTACCAGCCTGATCACCCCCTTACCACTCCCCTGCCAGCCTGATTGCCTCTAACTGCCCTCCCCTGAAGACCTGGTCCCCCCCAACTGCCCTACCCTGCCAGCCTGGTCGCCCCTAACTGCTCTCCCCTGCTGGCCTGGTCCCCCACAACTGCCCTCCCCTGCCGGCCTGGTTGCCCCCAACTGCCCTCCCCTGCCGGCCTGGTCACCCACAACTGCCCTCCCCTGCAGTCCTGGTCTTCCCTAACTGCTCTCCACTGCTGGCCTGGTTCCCCCCAACTGTCCCCCCCTGCAGGCTTGGTCCCCCGCAACTGCCCTCCCCTGCTGGCCTGGTTGCCCCCAACTGCCCTCCCCTGCAGGCCTGGTCCCTCCCAACTGCCCTCCCCTGCTGGCCTGATTGCCCACAACTGCCCTCCCCTGCCGTCCATCTTGTGGTGGCCATCTTTGACCACATGGGGGTGGCCATCTTGTGTGTTGGAGTGACAGTCAATTTGCATATTACTCTTTTATTAGATAGGATTACTCACTATATTCCCTATGCTGTACTTTATATCCCTGTGACTATTTTGTAATTACCAATTTGTACTTTCTTTTTTTTTTTTTTGAATTTTTAATGGATTTCAGAGAGGAAGAGAGAGGGGGGAGAGAGATAGAAACATTTTCTTCCATTGTATATATGTACCACAGCTTAACATTTTTTCTTTTTTGTTAATTCTCATCTGAGGATGTTTTTTTCCATTGATTTTTTCCCCCCATTGATTTTGAAAGAGAGTGAAGGGGAATGGGAAAGAGAGACATAGACATCCATGTGAGAGAGACACATTGATTGGTTGCCTCCTGAACATGCCAAGATGCCCCAACCAGGCTGGGAATGAACCTGGAACCTGCAACCCTTGACTGGGAACTGAACCGATGACCCTTCAATACTCTGGCTGATGCTCTACCACTGAACCACACCTGCAAGGGCAGTCTTTTTTTTTTTTTTAATGATTTGGTTTTCTTTTTTAAAAATAATATATTTCTTCATCGGTTTCAGAGAGGAAGGGAGAGAGAGATAGAAACATCAATGATGAGAGAGAATCATTGATTGATTGCCTCCTGCATGCCCCACACTGGGGATCAAGCCTGCAACCCAGGCATGTGCCCTTGGCTGGAATCGAACCTGGGACCCTTCAGTCTGCAGGCTAACGTTCTATCCACTGAGCCAAACCAGGTAGGGCCAAGGGCAGTCTTTAATCCATTTTTAGTTTATTCTTGTATATGGTGCAAGAAGGTGATGCAGTTTCTTTCTTTTTTTTTTTTGCATGTATTTGCCCAACTTTCCCAACACCATTTATTGAATAGACTGTCTTTATCCCATTGTGAAAATGGCATTTCTTTTAAAATAATTATAATTAAGTCGTTTTGATAAACTCTATTGGCCTTTCCTCTCATGATTTTGAAATTTGGTGTGTTTCTTGGTGACAGTTTATAGTGCTTTTCATTTGGATGGCTCTATTCTCCTGGCTACACTTAAAGTCACTGAGAGGTTTTCTACCTTTAGCACCCATTTTAGAACCAATTCTGGTAATTGCTAAGTAAATGTCATGACCTGCCTTGGGGTTTCCTGCTCATTAGCATCTCCACTAGAGGGCAGGCTGGGCTAAAGAGGAGAGAGAAAAGCAAAATTTCCTTTCTCTGGATGGCACTGTCCTCCCTCTCCCCATCCCAGCTCCTAGCTGGTGATTGCACAGAGCTCCAGGCAACACAAGGGAAAATTCTGAAGTGACTGATGATGTGTTTATACATTATCTTCTTGCAGCATTCTCTTTATAGAGGAAAGGAGGAAGTATGGTAATTTACCCAGGACTTAAAATGTGTTGATTATAAAGCAACTAGTGGTCCAGTGCATGAAATTCGTGCACATTAAAAGGGGATTAATTAGAGGAAATATTTTAATATTGCTATCTGCCCTTTTTCTATAATAGAAGTGTCAGAGATGAAAGAAAATTAGTAAAATGTATATGAAAATCTTCCTCCTGTCAGTGTCTGGGGTGCACCACAGGACCCAGAGTCAACTTCCCACCCACCCACATGCACCTCAAAAATCACACGAGACTCAGACCCGACCGGCTGCCCCCCATTGGGCTAGATCCAGAACCGGCCAGTCCCATTCTTGTCAAGCCCCGCTGGGTGGAGGGCTCAGCCTCAGGTCCTCTGGCCCGGTGTCACGGCGGGGGGCACTGCCTGAGGTCCCAAGCCCAGGCCGGAGCGGGGGGCGTGCTTTGAGGTCCCACGCCAGGCCCCGCTGGGTGGGGGGAGTGGCCTGAGGCGCCCCCGTCAAGCCCCACTGGGAGGCGGAGGAGCGCAGCCTCAGGTTCCCCATCAAGCCACTCTGGGCAGGGGGTATGGCCTGAGGTCCCCTGGCCTGGCGCTGGGGCAGGGGTGCAGCCTGAGGTCCCCTGGCGCGGTGCCGGAGTGGGGAGCGCGGCCTGAGGTCCCCCAGCCTGGTGCCAGGGTGGGGGGCATGGCCTGAGGTCCTCTGTCAAGCCCCACGGGGCAGGGGGTGGTGGGGCGCAACCTCAGGTCCCTGCTGATTGCTCGTTAAGGCTCATTAAGGGAACTCAGCCTCCACTGTGGGTGCAGCCATCTTGTGCTACGGAAACCCCGCCTCCGCTGTGGGCGCAGCCATCTTGTGTTACAGAACCCCCCCCCCCCCCACATCCGCTGTGGGCGCCACCATCTTTGTGGCAGAGTGACGGTCAATTTGCATATTTCCGCTTTATTATATAGGATTGCGTAATTATGGGTTTTCTTTTTTTAAAAAAAATATATTTTATTGATTTTTTACAGAGAGGAAGGGAGAGGGAGAGAGTCAGAAACATCGATGAGAAAGAAACATCGATCAGCTGCCTCCTGCACACCCCCCACTGGGGATGTGCCCGCAACCAAGGTACATGCCCTTGGCTGGAATCGAACCCGGGACCCTTCAGTCCGCAGGCCGACGCTCTATCCCCTGAGCCAAACCGGTTTCAACAATTATGGGTTTTCTAATACTTTCATGTCCTGTGTCCTTGAGAACCAGAATTTTTTGTGTGGCAGACAGGAGGTACACATGGGATACAGAAGACGTTAAAAACCCTTGAGCCCTGAGTTTGAGTAGGAACTATCAGTATGAGGTGTTTTATTTTTCTATCCCTATTCACTGTAAAGGTCTAGAAACAATGATTAATTCAGTATCAAGGAATACTCCTGCCACCTATATCTTTTTGTTGTTGTTCTGCCACTTATATCTTAAAATACCATTACCCACAGAAAGAAACCACAGCTTGGAGAAATGGCTGATTCTAGATTTAGGGAAGGAAGTGTACAAGATGAGCATGGAATAACTTAGCAAAGAAGCCAGCTAAGGGTAATGCCAGAAGGACTCAGGAGCCTAGTCCTCAGGGTCAAAGATGGAACAGTTTGAGCATTAATAAGGATAATTTAATAAACATTATGTTTAGGGGCCCTGGCCAGGTAGTTCAGCTCAGCTGGTTAGAGTGTCCTCCTGATAAGCCAAGGTTGCATGCTTATCCCCAGTCAGGACACATATAGAGTCAACCAATGAATGCATAAATAAGTGGAACAACAAATCAATCCCCTCCCCCTTCCTCTCTTTTTCTCTAAAATCAACAAAATTTTTTTTAGAAAAATAAACATTACATTTAAACCATGAATTCATAATGGGGTTTGTGTGTGTATAACTAATTGGTCATCTTACTTTTTTTTAAAAAAAATATTTATTTTATTTATTTCTGAGAGGAAGGGAGAAGGAGAGATAGAAACATCAATGATGAGAGAATCATTGATTGGCTGCCTCCTGCATGTCCCCTACCGGGGATCCCACAATCCAGGCATGTGCCCTGACCAGGAATTAAACTGTGACCTCCTGGTTCATAGGTCGATGCTCAACCACTGAGCCACGCCGGCTGGGCTAATTGGTCATCTTTTTGAAGGATAAGAAAACAAATCATTATTATGAAGATGGTAAATAAAGAAAAAGAAGCAGTTATATTGCTGTTCATATATAAACTGTACCCCAGTGTAATGGGTAAAAGATAAAGGGAGTGTTCCTTTGTAAAAGTATTCCAACTACCGAGCTTAGATATGGCTGCTTTGAAATCCCTAATAAATTAATGAGTCTAAACATTGAACATCTAGGCCTGAATTCTTCAATGGTTAAATTGAGGTAAAAGAAGGAAATGGAGGAGGAACCTATAGTTTGAAAGAGACTTAAAAAGTCTATGAAATTTTTGGAAAATGAGCAAGTCTAAACTATAATGATTAGGGATTCACATTTGGGTAATAAAACTACAGAAGACAAACAAATAAAGCAAGGAAGTGATTATGGTGCACCATAGTATTCATTTATGCCAGGAAGGAGGGACTGTGATGGAGATGATGAACATGGTGAGGAGGTGTGTGTGGTGGTGGTAATGGGGGATTACTTTTGGTGTCTGGCAAAGTTCTCTTTTTTTTTTTCTTCTAGGTGATAGTTTCAAGAGTATTCACTTTAGTTTATTAAGTTATACCTTTGCTTTGTTTTTATATATCTTTTAAAATTAAAAGGTTAATAAATATGTGTTATTTATCTTTTATCATTCACCTGGCGCTATAGGCATACAACCCCATTTTATTTTAATTGACACAGTCATTTTTAAGGCTAACATAGTCACATCACTGTGCATTTAGATACCAGAAAGGTGCCTGGAACCCCAATTCCCTGCCTCTTTCCTGAAGGGACTTACTTCCAAATTGATTTTCTTTCTCCTCTAAGTTTTATTTACATTGCTGATTTTACTCTTAAACTGCAGAGTTAGTAATCCTATCTAATAAAAGAGTAATATGCAAATTGACCGTCACCCCAACACACAAGATGACTGCCCCCATGTGGTCAAGATGGCTGCCCCCATGTGGACACAAGATGACTGCCACAAGATGGCCAGCAGGGGAGGGCAGTTGGGAGGGACCAGGCCTGCAAGGGAGGGCAGTTGGGGGCGATCAAGCCTGCAGGGAAGGGCAGTTGGGGGGGACCCAGGCCTGCAGGGGAGAGCAGTTGGGGGGGACCAGGCCTGCAGGACAGGGCAGTTAGGGGTGACCAGGCCTGCAGGGGAGGGCAGTCAGGGGTGACCAGGCCTGCAGGGGAGGGCAGTTGGAGGGACCAGGCCTGTAGGGGAGGGCAGTTGAGGGTGACCAGGTGGGCAGGGGAGGGCAGTTAGGGGCAATCGGGCTGGCAGGGGAGCCGTTAGGCATCAATCAGGCTAGCAGGGGAGTGGTTAGGGGGTGATCAGGCTGGCAGGCAGAAGCGGTTAGGGGCAATCAGGAAGGCAGGCAGGAGAGCAGTTGGGAGCCAGCAGTCCTGGATTGTGAGAGGGATGTCTGACTGCCCGTGGTAGGATCGGGCCTAAAAGGGCAGTTGGACATCCCTCGAGGGGTCCCCGATTAGAGAGGGTGCAGGCTGGGCTGAGGGACACACTCCCCCGTGCACGAATTTACTGCACCGGGCCTCTAGTATATAATAGGCTTACATAGCCTAATTTAATCAACATAGAGTGGAAAAGTCAGGACAGCTAACATATATTCAAAGGTTACTCCATGCCAAGTATAGTTTTGAGTGTCTGGCACCACTGACTCTTACTAGTAATCTTAACAATACTGTAAAGTGTGGGCATATCTGCATTCTACAGATAAAGAAACTGGCTTGAGTCTACTATGTGCCTAACATCTGTTATGCTGCTTCTGATCATATTGTTTTAGTCATCACATGCTATTTATGAAGCTGAGGATTTGTCTGTATATTTTTAAGTGCAATGGACTCCATTGCTTACTGTATTTTAGCATGTGATCCACTCTGACCTTTAGAGTCTTTTCTGTTCTTACAGACTTCTATCTTACCCACCTCAGTTTATACACTGACTCAGCTTGATCCAGATCACAGATGAAGTTATCCTCAGCTGATGCCCCTGCTTTATGTAGGATCATCTCTCTCTCTCTTTGTAGTTTCCCTCAATTTGATTTCAGAGTTTAGGCCAAGGTCTTGCTACTCAAACTATGGTCCCTGGACCAGCAGCATCAGCATTACCCAGGAGCTTGTAAGAAAATCAGAATCTCCAGACCATCCCGGACTTGCTGAAAGAGAATCTGCATTTTAGTAAGATCCCCAGGTGATTCATATGCACTTTTACGTTTGAGAAGCATGAAATAGGTGACTTCTAAGATCCTTACGGTTCTACAGTCTATGCTGTTGTGAGAGACATGGCTCTGCAGTTATCATTTACCTTTGGCTCTACTGCTTACTGTGTGACCTTGAGTAATTACTTAACCTCTCTGTGCCTTTGTTTCTTCATCAGTAACCTGCCTCAAAGGGTTGTTTTGTGTGTTTAGGACAGTGCCTGGCACACAGAAAAGGCTATAGAAGTGTTAGTTGTCCTAATATTGAATAAGCTTTCATGAATACTTTGTGAGTCCCAATTTCAGGTCAGGCAGGAGGAAGAAAAGTTTTGAGAATTGACAATGAACCACTTCACTGGAAAATGGGCTTATAGAGGCTTCTGCTAGTCTGAGTGGAAGTTCAGGAATTTTAGGCCTGGAGGCTGTACTGAGCAGCTGGCAGAGGACTCCACTTTTTTAAGACCTCAGGACACAGAGTAGATAGCGCCTACTCCCAGGAATTCCTACTTAGATGGCCCGAAGATAGAGCTGTCTATGGCGCATCAGCTGCTTAGAGGAGTTGGAAGAAGATTGTGAAATTGGTGTTAGAGGGAAGCTGTGAAGATAAGTGGGAAATGAAAACACAAGTGTTGTGTAAAATAAATGAGCATCTCTTATTGGATAGCATGTGGGGAAAGGCCTCTGGCCTGGTCTCAAGTCACCCAGAAGTTGTTATATCAAATTGCTCATGTTTTCTGCAAGCTTAGTTGCTCTCCTAGTCCTAGATGGCAGTGGGGAGTAGGGGGATGCTGTGCTGCTCTCTGGCTAGACTGGAACCTCAGGTCACATTCTGCGCACACGTTTCTCCAGGGCCTCCAGCTCAGTCGATACCTCCTTGGGCAGATCCTGGTTGACCTGCTCTGTCAGGTAGCTCCTAATTTCACGAACCTCCTGTTCCCAGAAGTCCTTAGGGAGCGAGAACAGCTGGGCAGTATCTATGGCTCCCAGGCCACTGAGATTCAAGGCACCTTCCTTTGGCACCAGCCCGATGGGTGTCTCTCGGGCACTGTCCTCCCCCTCTAGCCGCCGGCAGATCCAGTCAAGAACTCGAGCATTCTCTCCGAAGCCTGGCCACAAGAAGCGTCCAGCCTCATCACGCCGGAACCAGTTGACATGGAAGATGCGGGGCAGCCGGGCCCCCTTGCGTCCCTCCATGCTCAGCCAGTGTTCTAGATAGCGCCCAAAGTTGTAGCCAAAAAAGGGCCGCATGGCAAATGGGTCATGCATGATCACCTTCCCTGGGGAGGGGAAAGGATGGGTAAGGAATCTTCCTGCTTACTGGAAAAGAGAAGGGCACCCGGCATCCAGCTGGAGGAAGTTGTAAAATGTTCATGGTTCTGGAATGTCCTCAGGGCAGGGTGAAAAGGGATGGGGAAAGGGCTTGGCAGGAGAAAGGTCTGGCTCAGGCAGGGAGAGAAGAGGCAATGTGGGCACATGGGAGAGGGACAATGGAAGGTTCTCACCTTTGTGTTCAGCTGCAGCAGTGGACTCGGAGCGCATAGCACTGCCCACAAACACTCCGTGGCGCCAGTTGAAGGCCTCGTATACCAGGGGCACCCCTAGAACACCATGAACGGGGTCACAGGCAACCCTTTTTATTGGTCTCACGCCATCCTTTCTGGTGATTCTGATTCCTAATCTCTCTCCGAGAACTCAGGAGAGGTTGGAAATGTCCCATTTTCAAACCTCATGCTTCCCCCCACCCCCAATTTTGCATTCTCCAGGGGAGAGCTCTGGAGACAGACAACTACAGTTGGCAACCTGAGCTTTAAGTACAAGAGGGAGGTCGGCCCTGATGTAGACTCAGATCCTTTACCGACACGGCATGGCACCCACACAATGTTTACCTTTGGGTCTGCGGCCTCCAAAGATGATGGCATCAATGGGGACACCCTCCGGGGCCTCCCAGGCTGGGTCCATGATGGGACACTGGCGAGCCGGGGCACAAAAGCGAGAGTTGGGATGTGCACAGGGTTCCTTGTCACCTGGCAGAGGAAATACAAATACTATCACTTCCAAGGGCACATCCACCCCCAGCACACACATGCATGCACTCTTGCACAATTTCTTTTTGCCTCATCAGCTCCCTACAACCTCATGTGATAGGGAGTAGGGAGTTAGGACATTTCCCCTAAAAGATCAGGTTATTTATCCATAATAGTACTGACAGCTGAGCTGTGTGAGAAAAGAGTGAGAGAGGAATTGGGGTTCAGCAGGACACTAATGTTTATGCCAAACTATGGCCATGTTGCATGGACCAGTGTTCAAAGAAATGGAGTTAGATGTTGGCATAATCCCCCCCACCCCCGCCACAAAAAAAATATTTCTTTCTTTATGGGATATTATTTAAATAAACACTCAAACATAAAGCAAAAACTGAATCTGTCTGGTGAGTATTTCAGACAATTGACTTTTCATCAACACCCCTGAGCTATCAAAATGCAAATAGGAATTGATTTTAAAGCTAATAGAATTTTGGTGACTTCCCTGAGACGCCCAGTCCCTGATGGAGTGATAAGGCTTGAAGAACTCAGGACAAGGATATAACCTGGGCAGGCATAACCCGAGGAGCCCAGGTATTTGGCCCCTTCAGGTGCCCTAGAGATGCTCTGGGACCAAATCGGGGGCAAATGTATACTAGTATGTAGGGCACTATCATGGGGACCCCAAATGGACATGGTGCCTTCTCTGCTGGAGGTTGCTGGTCAGACCTAGGGGGCAAAGAAGTCAAACAGCTGGTTATCCCTGCCCTTATTCCACCCACCAGCTCCTGCCTCCACTCTAGGATAAGAGCTATCCTTTACCCTCTGTCTTACATTTTCATCAGCCCCTAATTCAGGTCCCTAGCACAGGGTGTTATTCTGGGAACTGAAGCTGGGAACAACATGCTCTAGTTATAGCCCTGAATCTAGAAATGATGAAAGGGTTGGGGAATCAGCCTGTAGGGAAATATGAAATTTTCTTGGATTTCTCAGTTGGGTAGGAAGACTGAGGAGGGCTTAATGATGATGTTGAGGAAAATAAAGGGTGATTAGATGAGGAGGGTGACTGCTAGGCCAGCATGGAAAACTTGAATATAGGCTTCAGTGACCACAGGGCCACCTTCCCCCACCATGCTCTTCTTTGCTCCCATCCCTAGGTCTCTGGGCTCTCTGACTGCTGAAGGCCACAGAAAACTGAAGGCCAGAGTGCAGGGTTGTGGGAGGGGGCAGGATTGCAAAGCATGGGGAGAATTGACAGGGTTGAGAAACTCACTTCTAGGAGAGGCTAAAGAACTAGTCTGATTCAATTTGGAAGAAGAATTTGAGTGTATGTGTTGGAGGGATAGGGAAAGGGTAAGGATTACAATACTGACCTGTATTTATTTATTTAATTTATTTTGGTAATCCTCACCTGAGGAATTTTTCCATTGATTTTTTAGGGTGAGTGGAAGAGAGAGGGAAAGACAGAAAAACCTCGAAGTGAGAGAAACACATCGATTGGTTGCCTCCTGCACAATCCTGACCAGGTACATGCCCTCGACCAGAATCAAAACCGGGATCTTCTGGTCCGCAGGCTGATGCTCTATCCACTGAGCAAAACAGGCTAGGACAACAATACTGACCTTTAGACAGTGGTTATTATATAGGGGGATGGTGAGAACCAAGTGGCAGGCGGAGGGGAGGCTTCCTCCCTTACTAATAGGTCAAACTTTATGAGTTATGTTGTGAACCCTATTCCTTCTATAATAATTTTCAAACAGTCCTTCTTTTTCCTTTTTAAAAAATACCCAGCCGAAGCCGGTTTGGCTCAGTGGATAGAGCGTTGGCCTGCGGACTGGAGGGTCCCAGGTTCGATTCCGGTCAAGGGCATGTGCCTTGGTTGTGGGCACATCCCTAGTGGGGGGTGTGCAGGAGGCAGCTGATCGATGTTTCTCTCATCAATGTTTCTAGCTCTCTACCCTCTCCCTCTCTGTAAAAAAATCAATTAAAAATATTTAAAAAAATACCCAGTTTATATTTATGGTGGATTTACTATGTGTTTGGTACTGTGCTAAACCCTTTGTATGCATTTAATCCTTCAACAACTTTGTGATAGGTGCTATCCCCATTCAACTGATGGGGAAACTGACACTCAGGAAGTTCAGCAGTTTAACCAAATCACAAAGCCAGTACGTGATGGAGCTGGGATATGAACTGAGACCTTGCCTGGGGTTAGAAACTTCAAACATTCATAACTTCCTGTGCCTCCTGGAGGTCCTGGAAGATGCCTGTGGGTTGTGAAGGATTTTATATCATCCAAGTGCTGAGCCCTGGGAGCTGTGTCATGACTTCCTCGCCCCACATACCAGGTTTCCAGGCCTTGCCCAGCCAGGAGGTAACAGTGACGCCAGGTGGAAGAGGCTGGTCAATGCCCTCCCAGTACACGCCACCATCGCTGGTCTCAGCCACGTTGGTGAAAAGAGTGTTACTCTGGATTGTGGCCATGGCATTGGGATTGGTGGTGGCAGAGGTGCCAGGGGCCACCCCAAAGAAGCCATTCTCAGGGTTGATGGCCCGGAGTCGACCTGTTAAGAGAAGTGAAAAAAAGGAAAGACCAACCAGGAAAAATTGAGGGGTGGGCCAGGGTAGGTCCTGCTTTGTTCCTCTCTGCCTTAAGCTGGACCCTAGATCTGACAAGGAACGGTTTGTGTCTCTGCCAGGATTTTCAGGGGAAGGTCAACTATTCAGGAAGTTTCTTACTGACAAAGCTCACCATGAGCAGTGGAGGGGAGACCTCTATGCTCTGGTAAGAGCCAGAATCAAGAGTATGATCCAAGGATCACTCACCATCACTGTCAAACCTCATCCAGGCGATGTCATCCCCCACACACTCCACTTTCCAGCCTGGCAGTGCTGGCCGCATCATGGCCAGGTTCGTCTTGCCACAGGCACTGGGAAAGGCGGCTGCCACATAGCGCTTCTTCCCCGCAGGGCTGGTGATACCCAGGATCTGCATGTTGGGGAGAAAGGGAACAAGGGGGAGGTCACCAAAGGTCAGGGAATGGTCTGCACAGGAAGGGCAGCTACAGATTAACAGGGAGGACTGATGTTTATTCACTTAACAGGTGCACTGCCTTGCCACTGGGCCAGGGTTGGCAGCAAGGGGAAGCCCCCCAACATTTAGCAGCTTGGGTTCAAAGCTTTGGGCTTTGGGCAGAGTCCCTGCCCACCAGCCTGGCACCTGGCAGTGGGGAGGCAAGGCTGAGGCAGACTGGTCAGGCCCCACCACTGCCTTGCCCCCCACAGCTGCCCAGTCCTCACCAGGCCCTCACCAGCATGTGCTCCGCTAGCCAGCCCTCATCCCTGGCCAGCCGAGAGGCGATGCGAAGGGCAAAGCACTTCTTGCCCAGCAGGGAGTTGCCACCATAGCCGCTGCCGAAGGAGACGATTTCCCGCTGGTCAGGCACGTGGCCAATCAGGGTTTTCTCTGGGTTGCATGGCCATTGGCTCCCTGGCTCCCCTGGGGACAATGGGGTCATTGGGCTGCTAGCAGGAGCATCAGAAACTGGGGTTAGAGGGATCAGGGGTTGGCAGGATAGACACTTGAGAGCAATGGCGGTGCCAATGGATGGCTGAAGTCCCCCACCTCATAATATCCATCAGCTCTCTATTCTTAGAGACTTTCTCAATCTTGTGCTAACTGCTCTACAGACAGCCTCACCCCCAACCCAGACCTGCTGGACTGATCTAGGGAATTAGGTGTCTCATTAATTAGGATGGGAAGGATTTGGGGTTCCCTCTGAGTGTAAACAGGCCTTTGTGTCTTCCCATGGACAGAGCAGGAGCTCACCTTGCCCAGTGAGGGGCCGGCCCACAGAGTGCAGACACTTGACAAAGTCACCATCTCCGAGGGCCTGAAGCACAGGCGTCCCCAGCCGGGTCATAATACGCATGCTTGCCACCACGTAGGCCGAGTCAGTGAGCTGCACTCCGATGCGGGACAGTGGGGAACCCACAGGACCCATGCTGAATGGAAGCACATACATGGTTCGGCCTGTGGGGGAAAATGTCACCTGGGTGAAGGGTTCCAACCTATTAATACCACCAGTGCCCTAGCCTCTGTGTCCCTGCCCTGATTACCCTGCATGCAGCCTGGAAACCTCTCATCCACAGCTTGCTGGAACTCAGCTGGGGACATCCAGTTGCCCAGTTGCCCACGGGCCCCACCAGTCGGGATGGGCACCGTGTCTCGTTGAGAAGGAGTTACAATCACAGTCTTGCTCTCTACTCGTGCCACATCCTTGGGGTCTGTGCGGGCCAGCCAGCTGGGGGAGAGAGGATTATCAGGAAGATGGTAGCCAGCAGGTCTCCCTCATCCCCAGACCCTCTTTCAAGTCCAACTTTGATTCCAGGTCTTCTGTTTTCCCCATCCATTTGCACCTCAATCTTCCTCCAGGTTGTGTCCCATTTAAGGGGACAAATGAAGGGGAGCCAGGTGCTGATGTTATTGCAGGCTTAGCCCAAGCCCATATTTAATTATGTAGTTCTCATGGCCCCCAGCCCTCTAAAGGCCCCTTTTCCTGGCAAAAACTCCCTGGACTTGTGAGAAAAAGAAAAGAAAAAGCTTTTATTTGTATCTGCTTCCTTATTTAACATAAAAATACAGACCACTCCCAGTAAATCCTGACTTTGTTTCCTCTAAAGCTCCTACTATTCTTGCTCATTCCAGTGAGATGGTCTAGTTAAATGGTTTTGTCTTGGTAAAGACAAAGTGAGTGGCCTCAGTCCAAGCAGCTGCCCCCATCTTGTGGGTTGCTGGGCTCAGGGCTTACCAGTTATTGTACTTGGGGAGCTTTCGGATGAGTCCCTGCTGCTCCAGCAGGGCCAGTGTGGCAGAGTTCTCAGCCTCAGTCCCATCACAGATGTGGATGCCCTCTGGTTGGCACAGACGTGCACTACGCTCCACAAAGTCTCGAACCCCAGTAGGCAGCTGGCCCAGATCTCCATTGAGTACTCGCAGGGTCTGGATGCTGCGCTGTGATGACCAGCCACAGGGGCTCAGCCTATGCCAGCTAAGCCTGTGAGAGAAAAACACAGGTAATGAGCCAGGATAGGCAAGTCAAGAGGATAGGAAGCTGGGGCTGCTAGGGAGCATGCTAAAGCAAGTCTGGGTGCAGGTCTCATGAAGAGCAGGTTGGAGTAGGTGTGTGGGATGGGTTCAGGCGATGTGTATCTCGTGGCCTTTATGAGGCTTCGTCAGGGTGTCTCCTGGTCAGCAATGGGTAGGTATTGCCAAATGACCATAAAGGCTGTGCTGTGTGAAGTACATGTATAGGCATGCTAATGTTATTGCAGGCTTAGTCCATACCCATGTTAAACTAGATCTGGTCAATGTTTAGAAATGAACAGGTGCCGAAGGCCCAAGTGTGGACACTGTGCCTAGGTGACAGCTTCATGTTTGGTAATGGACGCTCTCATCCCTGTTCTTTCCATTCTCAAGTCTACTTTTTTAAAAGTTAAAAAGGCAGCTATTTTTGTTTTTTAAATATATTTTATTGATTTTTTACAGAGAGGAATAGAGAGTTAGAAACATTGATGAGAGAGAAACATCGATCAGCTGCCTCCTGCACACCCCCTACAGGGGATGTGCCCGCAACCAAGGTACATGCCCTTGATTGGGATTGAATCTGGGACCCTTCAGTCGAAAGGCTGACACTCTATCCTCTGAGCCAAACCAGTTAGGGCCAGCTATTTTTATTTATTTCTTCTGGTGAGCATGCTGTAAGACTGTAAAAACCTCATGCAAAGAACCTGTTCTTTGAGATGGTACAGTCCCAGGTTTCTAGATTAGGACTCTTGCACAGTGAGTAGGTGATCAGATGTTGGGGTTTCAGGCATCAGATCTGCTGCCGCCCCCCTGGTCCAAAAGGATTGCAAAAATATTGCCCTTGGGTAGTTACTTTTGAACCATGTGAAAGGCTGACTATTGGGAAATGTCACTGGCTAAGCATGCCCTGATTCCCAGGAGAGTAGGGTCCCTGTTGTCTCTCCCTTCACATTCCTGGGAGAGGGAGAAGCAAGGTCTGCTCTGATTGGCCTGGACCCCGAGTGGAGTGAGCCAGAGAGACCAAAGGCCAAGAAAGGGAAGTTGCCCTCCTATGCCCCACACACCTAGGAGCACATGATCCTATCCCTCCCCTGGCCCTCTTTCCTAGAGGACATATGCCTAGAGAGCTTTGGGTATTGGTGGTAGGGTGCAACAGCAGACTGCAGGAAGCTCAACTTCAGAGGGTGTAAGCCTGGGGGAGGGAGAAGCCTCAAACCATAGATGTGGGAGTTGGAGCCTGGCTGGAGTGAGAACTGGGGTGGCTTCCACTGGGCAGAGTGAGATGGAAACCCAGTGTGGTCCCAGGGGCAAAGGAGGAGGGTGCCTGGGACCTGGGTCTGTTCTTGCCTCAGAGGAAGGTTTTCCCGGAGCACGAATTTTAAAGGTACACAGTCTGGAGAGAGCCTCTGCAAGGAAGTCTGGTGAGGCTCCGCCACTCCCTCTAGTCCTCTAACTAGGACTTCCTCCTTTTTCTCTGCTCCAGAGACCACCTATGTGGGCTGGCCAACTGAACCAGCTGTGGGGAGAGATATGGGGTCAGCTCAAATTCTGGAACAAAACCTGGGGAGAAGGGAGGCTACAGAGGCAAGACAGGAAGCTGTGAAAAGGAGAAGGCAGACAAGCAGGGCCTAAGGGCTCCTGTCCTGAACTGGGGGTAAAGCCAGCCATATACGAACAAGGCAACTTGGATCCTTCCTCCTCCCTTCTTTCCCTCACCCCAGGTCCCTTGGCTTCCCGCCAGGTTCCAGTGGTGGAGGCCGGGCAATGGATGTTTACATTAGGGAGCTGTGCGCCCGATCCCAGGGCTCATGCACCCTTGACCCCAGGGCCTTTCTGCTCTTCGTGGCAACGTGAGCACAAGAGTTACATCTGTAAAGGAAAGGGACAGACTCAGAAAGGGGCTTCGCGGGGGCGAGCGAGGAGGTGGAAGGAAGTTCTGAGAGTCATATAGAGACCGCGGGGCAGAGACCAGCAGAGCAGGGCGGGTAGGAGGGGACGGAAACGGATAGACCGGAGCTGCTGAGGCAGCCCCTGACCTCAGGCAAGACGTCCGGCCAGAGAAGCTTGGGATCGAGAAACACTCGCCCCCTGCCCGCTGCCCCCTTGGATGGGAAGCCAGGACGAGGCTGACCAGCAGGAGAGCGCAGCTGGCAGCCCCACGGGGGTGAGCTCCTTGGAAGGTGCGGGTCGGCCCCGGGCTGGGGGTCACTCACCGCAGGCCCGGGCGGTACACAGCGGCCATGGCACCTGGGCGGGGGCTGTGGGGTGGCACGAGAACGTAGCGGAGCCCGGGAGAGATGGAAGGCGGAAAGAGAGTGCGCGGTGGAGCGACAGGGAGCTGAGACTGGGCGGGAGGCGCTTAAAAAGCGGGCGGGCGGGCGGATGCAGGGGCGGGACCTAGCCGGGCCAGCGCGACCCTCTCCGCCACGCCAGCCGGCCAGCGCTCCGTCCGTCCGGGGCACCCAGTCCTAGGCCCGCCCAGCTGCACCCCACCCCCGCATCCTAGCCCTCAAACCCATCTCTCCCATTGGGGGACTGGCTGCTCTCCTCGAGGCTCCGCCCCGCCCTGCCCACGGCACATGATGTAACTTTGAGGACTCTTGCTCCCGGTAGATAGTGACTGGAGACATTGGGTGGCAAACGAGCCAGGGGCTGGAGTCCACGGGGCCTGGAAGTCTATTAGCGGGTGTTGGGCATTACATTCTTCCTGGGGACTGGGTACTCTGAGCCCCAGGCTCTTCGGATTTGCAGGGTCTCAATTCTAAGGTCTCTTCAACCCCCAACTCCCAAATCCTTGTTTCTTCTCCTCCAGATGAGGTCTCCCTGCTGCCTTACCATGAAACAGCCTTCACGCCAGTCTTTTTTGGGCCTCTGCCATGGTCATTCTTTCCACATTCCCCTGGAGAAAGCATCTGCCCCACCCAACCACCATCATAAAAGTCCTCAGGTAATTTCTCAAGTTATATCTACATCCAGACATTTCTCTTCAATTTGAGACCACTGAGTATCACCCCAAATGCCACAGCACCTCAGACTCAACATGTCCGTGGGAGGCATCTGCTCAGCATCCACTCCCCCTTTCTGATAATGGCATCTGGATGCTCCTCTTCAGTCTGTGTGGTCATGTGGTCTCCTGGGGGCAGGCTCTCAGCTTGGCCAATTTGTGTTCCTCACTCTGACGTCAGCAATTGGAAATGTTCAAGGATGGGCATGAGGTCCCTCTCTTCGGCTTTTTCTGTAAACTTTCAAAATAAGCTCCTGTCCTGCTGAGGTTGCTGAGCTAGTAGACTGTAAGCCTGGAGCTTCTGGGTGTTAGCTTAGCACTGCAAAGCAGGAACCTGCCGAGGTGGAAGCCAGCCTAGAGGAAGCAGAGCAGAGGAGTAGAGAGAATCAAATTTGTGATTTAGGTTATAGGAATCAATTTTTTCCTCTTGCTCAAGCTAATTTTCTTAAGAGAGAGGAACAGAGAGGGAGGGGAGATTTGAGAAAGAAAGAGAGAGAGAGAGAGAGAGAGAGAGAGAGAGAGAGACATTGATGTAAGAGAGAAACATTGATTGGCTGCCTTCTGTATGCACCCCAATTGGGGATAGAACCTGCAACCTGGGGATGTGCCTTGACCAGGAATTGAATCTACCACCTTTTGGTGTAACAGGGTGATGCTCCAACCGAGTCACACTGGCCAGGGCTGTTCAAGCTAATTTTAAGTGCATTTCTGTCATTTGCAACAGAAACCATCTAGAGTCTCAGATTTCTCAGAGTTCTGTGCTGGAACATAGTGAAACAAGGAGAGCTGGTCTGTAGCCTTGGGCTTGCTACTGGTCTTCCTCTCTTCCACCCAGGCTCCATCATGCACTCAACCTCATGTGTATGTATTTGGGACTCTTCCCTCCAGTTCCAACATTTAAACTCTGTCCACACCTACCCCTGCAGAAAGCTGCCTGTTTGCCCCTTTGGGCCTAAAGGTGTGCACACTGGTGGGCTGAGGTCATCATTTCTTCCATAATCCTCACCTGCTCTCATGGTTCCATATCTCAGCAAATGGCTCCACCGTCTAGCCAGTTGCCCCAGAAGAACCTGAGTCTGTTTAGACAACTCCTTTTTTTATCCTCTATAGCCAATCAGACACCAGGACCTCTGGGTTTATCCTTCACAATTATCTCCCAAATCTGTGTCTATCCCCATAGCCACTGTTTTAGTCCAGGGCTCATCTCTCACCTGGTTTCAGGTGATGGCTTTCATGCCACTTCTTGGCCTCCTACTCCTCCAAATGCTACCTCCCCCGCCCCCCCATTAAGCTACCCTCCAAATGCTCATCAGTAGATGAATGAATTAAAAAAGCTGTGGGACATTTACACAATGGAATACTATGCAACTGTAAAAAGGATGGATCTCTGGCAAGTATTATGCTAAGTGAAATAAGCCAATCTGAGAAAGACAAATATAACATGATCTCACTTATTTGTGGAATCTAATGAATGGAATGAATTGACCAACAAAATAAGACCTGAAGCATGGAGGCATGGAACAGACTGACATACCTCGATTTGAGGTTGGGGGGATGAGAAGAGGTAAACCAGGAACTTATATACTTATAGGCATGGCCCATGGACACGGGCAATAAGGTAGTGAAGACATGGCGGGGGTAGGAGGTAAAGGGCTGGGAGGAAGAAGGTAAAGGTAAAGGGGCCAGGGTGGGGGGAGAAGGGGAGAGACCTGTAATACATCAACAATAAAAAGTATATTAAAAAAATAATAATTTAAAAATTGGTCTTGTTTTTATCCTAGCTCCCTACAGAATTTGGCCTATGATAGGCACTTAATAAATGTTGGTTGAATGAAAGAATGAACAAGTCCCACCCATGTTTCTGAATCCTCCCCTCCTTTTTCTTCCTTCCTTAATTTTAGGCAGATTGTGCAAGGGGCTCCTGAGAGGATTTCCTTGCACTGCTGATTCCCCTTGTCTGCCCACACTGTTTCCTGGCCCTCCTGGCAGCCTGGCCCGCCAGCTGACCAATGTCCTGTCCATGGCGCACCACCAGGGGGCAGCGTGTGACCAACCTTACTCTGGTCTGCATTTTCTTCTTCCCAGGGCACTGTGGACAGGAGTGGGGGTGCGGGGGTGGGGTATCAGATGGCTCACAGACACCCTGTAGTGGATGCTGTGGTGTGCTGCCTAGATCACTCTTCAGGATCATGGTGCTCATTGTCCCAGCCACTGAGTGTTGGCTCCTGATGGTTCACAGCTGAATGTTTCCCTGTGACTGAAGGAAACTGTCTTATCAAATGCAATGCTCCTTTCCTGGGATAACATGTCACCAATGACTGGTTAATGTACGGGTTCAAAGGCCTGGTTCCCTGGCCTCAAATTGAAACAATTCTGAAAGTTCATCCCAGCTCCAGAGATCCTATAGAATCAGCTGAAGTCTATTCTGTTGCAACTGTAATGCATTTCAACTTTTCCCCTGCCCAGTCCTGCTTCTCTCACTCCCTTTGAAAGTCTTCCCTAATAAGCCACCTGTACACAAGTTTTCATCTCAGAGTTTGTGTCCAGCTTAAGATTTTCCCCAAACAACTTGGATGCTCCATTAACTTCCTTATCTGACTCTGATTCCGTTTTTCCCCTCTTCCACACTAGATCCAAAGTGATCTGTTAAAAATAATCTGATTATGTCAGGTCTCCACTGAAAGCCCTTCAATAGCTTCTCACTGCTCATATTTATTTGTTTATTTTTAGATAATTTTCATAAGAGTTTATTTGAGCCCTACTGACGACATATGCTGGGGAGCAAGATCTCAAACGCTCCCAGCTTCTCACTGCTCTTAGAATAAAGCCCACATTCTAAACTTGGCCTCCAAGACTCTGCATGATCTGGCACCTGTGGGCTTCTCCACCCTCATCTACCCCCATTCTTCCTACCTTTCCTAGGTTCCACTCTCTGGCCCCATTGGTCTTTTTCAGTTTACTGAACATGTCCACCTCTTTCCTACCCTGCCCTTCTCCGTAGCACTCATCTCAGTTACAATGGTTTGTTTTTAGGTAGGCCCATCCCTAACATGGATTCAAATTTGGATTTTATTTGGAATCCTCAGGATTCCCCAGTAGAATGTGGTGGTGTGGGGAGAGCCAGCTACTGGTCCTCAGGTCCAGCTTTTTTCCCACCCCTGACACCGTCTCGTACTGCAAGGGGCCTCATGTGCACGTATGTGGACCTCTCTGTCTATACATCCTAATTCTGTCCGTAGCCTCCTGCAAACAGCCACCCCTTGGCCACTTGTCAGGTGTAGGGATGTGTGAACGGGTAGTTTGGTCTACCCTTGGGTGGGCAACCCAGGGAAGAGGCCCATGTGGGCCCTAGAAGTGGGCTTTGGGTCGTTTGGGCGGGGAATTCTGGAGTGTGGCCCAGAAGGGGGCTGGGTGTGCACAGAGGAGGCCTGGCTTCCTCACTCCATGGCACATTGCTGGAAGAGCACCAGAGTGGAGCCTCCAAAGCACAGCGCCCAGGGCAGGGGTCACCAATACAATGATGTTTCTGTGTCATCTGTAAGCTCCCCAGAGGCAGGGCTGGTGTCAGTCTGATTTGCTGAGGTATACCTAATGCATAGCACAGTGCCTGGGGTGGAGTAGGTGTCAAGTGAACATTTGTCAAGTGAATGTAAGAGGTAGACCAGGAAAAGGTTTAAGAATTTGTATCTATTACTGAAGATCTAGATACCAAAAGTCAGAACTAGGAATGAGAACAAATCTTACAGGGCTCCAAAAATGGATACAGTGACAGCATCCTGGATTACTGACTCTGTCTCTTCACCTCTCTTTTCTCTTTGTTTCCTACTCCACTTCTCTAGGCTCTTTGCCTGCTTGGCCCTCTTTCCACATGGTCCAGCATCCCTCAGTCCATATCTTTCTACTTTTTCATCCTTTGGCAACTACTCTTTCTTTGTGACCTGACCATCTCTCTGTCTGCTTCTCTGTATTTGTTTTAGTTCTTGGTTCTCAACTTTCCTTTCCTTTGTTTGTTTGTTTCTTTTTTTTTTAATCTACATTTTTCCATTTATTTATTTTATTTTAAAGAAAAAAAATATTTAAAAAATAAATATATTTTTTAATTGATTTCAGAGAGGAAGGGATAGGGAGAGATAGATAGAAACATCAATGATGAGAGAATCATTGATCAGCTGCCTCCTGCATGCCCCTCACTGGGGATCGAGCCCACAGCCAGGGCACGTGCCCTTGGCCGGAATTGAACCTGGGACCTCTTAGTCTGCAGGCCAACGCTCTATCCACTAAGCCAAACCAGCTAGGGCTCCTTTGTTTCTTTCTTCTATCACTTTTGCTCTTCTAGTCATTTGCTCTTATCATCTTTCTTGTTACTCTCACTCCCTTCTTGACCTCCTCCCAGAAGCTTTCCATGGCCTTTTGCCCAACTTCCCATGTGCCTACGTCCCTCTGTCTCCTCGAGTCTAGATCCCTGGGGAGCCCTTGACTTTTTCTGCTCTCTGTCCCAGGTCTATACCCACTGCCCCCTTAGCTAAGTCTTCCTGCCTCTCTTCCTCTGTTCTGTCATTCCTAGAGTCCACCTGGCTTCATCTTTTTCATCCCCATTTTCCCTCCCCAGATGTCCTTGAGCCAATCAGTGTCAGCATTCATCCCCTGTCTCCCCCCCTCCTGACAGAGGACCCATTAACTACCTCCTGGGCCACAGTCTCTCCTTTCCATGTCCTTGGTCCTTTCCTCTGGCCCAGCCCTCAGACTCCTTTTCCTGCTCAGTGTCGCCTGGTCTGAATCCCTAGCAGCTCAACCTGCCTGAGCTTGTTTAGTCTGACTCCTTTAGCCCGTTAGCAGCTTAGCCCTCCCACCTCTCCTTTGAGCCCTCCAGTAAACAAGAGGATCAGTGCAGACCTGACAGCTGCTGAGGGGAGAGGGGCCAAGTGTCTGGCCAGGCCAGACCAGGCATAAAAAAAGGGGGCTGCATTCAACATTTCCATTTCCTTCTTCAACCAGGAAAGTTCTGGGGTCTCTTTCTTGGCTATCTGTTTTAGAGCCACATACTATGGGCATGGGTGAGGGATTCCCTGTCTCTATGGTCCCCATTCTCATTTTGTGGCTTTGTTTCCAGGCCTTGAGCTTTTTGGTTCTTCGACAAAATAGCACTAGATTCAGGCAATCACACTGAGAAGCCTTTCTCCTTGAATAATGGTAATGGTCTCTGCTCCACAAAATAGAGGCTAGGTGTGGGAAGAGAGATGTCATCTGATCTAGGTGTTCTTATATGTGTGTGGAGAACATGGCAGGAAAGAGCGCACACAAAAACACACAAAGGGAAGCTGAATTCCCTGTAGGCATTCTGTAGACCAGTAGTTCTCAAACTTTAGTGTTCATCAAAATTGCCCAGAGGGCTTATTAAAACATAGATATTTTTGGCTCCATCCCCAGAGTTTCTGATTCAGTAGATTTGAAGTAAGGCCAGATAATTTGCATTTTAACAAGTTCCCAGGTGATGCTGCTGATCTGGGGACCACACTTTGAGAACCACTGTCTTAAATCATATGAATCTCCCAACTTTTCAACCAACACCTAAGGCTGGGACTAGATTAATTTTTATAAATTATGATCATTGGGGCTGATGGACACCCATGTCTCTCTTTGGGTTGGGAAATAGGATCTGTTAACCCTATGGGAGGGTTTAGGTGTCCTCAGAAGGTAGGGAATAGCCTTTAACTCATGGAGTTCTATTCCAGTACAGACCCTATTTAAACAGCTTCAGACAGGTTTAACATCTCCTTGGCTAATTCCTAGTATCCCTGTTCCAACTTCTACTCAGGGATGATAGCTCTAAGAGGTGTTAGGGGATTAGGCTGAAAATGTAGGTCACCCACCAACCATCTGGGAACCAGAATGAGTGAGAGAGGAAAAGAGAGGGACAGAATACACACAGAGAAAAGATGAGGAGAAGCAGAGGGCATATGAGGGCAGTCACAAAAGTCTCAGATGGATTGGTGGTGATTAGATTTCAGTGTCCAACATTGGCCTGGAAGGAAGGAGCAGAATTTCCCATTTTTCCTTCTCCTGTTCCTTCTCTGAAGATGGACTGCCTGTCCTGGGGCTGGGTCAGCAAGAGTGAGAAAGACTGAGGATTGGATGGTCAAGTCCTGGAGATTCATCATGAAGAAGATGGCTTCTCTTTCTGATTTGATACCTATGAGGGTCATGAGGCTAGACATAGTGGGAATGAGGCAGGGGGCAGAAATGTGAGGTTTCCTGAAAATAGGAGACACCCAACAGTCCAGGTGAGAGTGGGTTCCAGAGAGCTTGAACTCCCCCAAAACAATGACAAGGGGCTGCAGAGCCTTGGAGGGTGAGGGCACTGGGAGCTGTCTTTTCTAATCCCATACTTTCAGTCACCGAGGGCTGAGGGTTGTGTTCACATGAGGGTGGTGGTCTGTGCCAGGGAGCTGAGAACATGTAAGTCAGACTATCAGTGAGGAGCTTTGTTGGGGAAGATGCCCTCTTTCCTTCCTTGAAAACAGGCATACTTGTTCTCTCCTCTTGTCCCCCCCACCCCCAAGGCCAATGAGATAGTCAAATGATCCCCTTACCTCATTGGCTACAAGCCTAAGGACCACAAATGACCTCAGAGAGCTATCCCTTTAAGAGTGCCCTGTGGGCTCTGTGCCCACAGCCCCTTGTTCTGAGCATAGAGGCACCGGGCCTTGCTCAATGGTGCCTCCAGTCTCTGGGGAAGCTGTGCTTGGCTGGCTCTGACACTGATCACATCACCTCTGCCATCCCTTAAGTGAGTATGCCCTGGGCCTTCCTGGGTGCTGGGCCTCTAACCTAGAGCCTAGAGCCCCCTCCTCTGATACCTGCTGTCTGCTCTCCGTTGTCTATTTTCAGGAATCCTCACATTTCTGTCCCCTGCCTCACTCCTACCCTAACTGGCTCTGTATCCCTCACTGCTATCACATCAGAAACATAAACAAGTCTTCTCACTTATTCTTTCATTTAATTCTCTCTGGACGCTTCTCTCAGTGTCTCACCACCTTCTCCCTGCCCAGAACCAGTTCCTTCAATCTGTGTTTTTGTTCCTGTCTTCTCTGTCCTCTCAAGGGTGAGGAGCTCAATATATAGGGAAACAGCCCTTCCCTGGGATAGGAAGAGAGGCCTTGTCCTTCCTCCCACCTCTCTGGGCAGAGCCTAGATGCGGTTGGAAAGAGGGATTCCTAGGTTTGGGGCATCAAAGTTAAGCCAAACTCTAAGCCTTGTGGGTGAGCACTCCCTGCTTTGCCCCTTCTGGAACTATGGTTGTGGCTGCTGAAATTGGGACCTGAGCTAGGGGGAAACTGGGGTCAGAATGGGGAAGATGATCTGCTCAAGTTCACACAACACAGGGGGTTCTGAATGGAAGAAGGAAAACCAGTCTTGCTTGGTTCTCCTGGGAGAGATTAGCCTTGGGGAAAGATGGTTGCCACCCAGTCCTGATCTTTCTAAAACTGATTCTAAAATCTTTTTTTCCCCTTGGAAAGTCTCTCACCCCTATAAAAGGGGTTGATTAACTCATAGAACAGATGTGCAGTAAGGGTCTTCTATATGCAAGGCATTGGCTTGGGTGCTCTGAGAGATAGAGAGGTATAATAATAGCATTTTATCCTTATTCATGCATTAAAATTCACAGCGTACATGTTTCCCTTTGTCTTAAAATATATACCTACTCTCACAGTTAATTAAGCAAAATTTTTAATTGCTTGGAAATGGAATGATGCCTCTTGAGATGACAGAGCATCTCCGCATGTTCCAGCAGTAGAGTTGGAGCACTGCCATATTCTTCTTGTTTTTCATAAATCCCAGAGGCACCAGTGGGGCCGAGACTGTGCTGTCCTCTTCCTCATGTAAGCTGCTGGTCCCTGGTCAGGAACCTCTGCCACCTGAAAAATTGGCCCCGCGCCCGGAGGTGACTGTGCAGGGAACAGGGCTGCACCATCACCCTGGCTTTCCAGAATTCAGGCTCCAGGGCACTTGGGCTTTGGGGGAGCAGGTTTTGGTGAAGGAGACTGACAGGCAGCCTCCAAGTGCTCCAGATGTCTCCTCTGTTTTGCAGGTGTGCCCCCCCAATCCAGCCCCAGAATGGCACTGCCCCCCAGCCCCCTGGCCATGGAATATGTCAATGACTTTGACTTGATGAAGTTTGAAGTAAAACGGGAACCTTCTGAGGGGCGATCTGGCACCCTCACAGCCTCACTGGGCTCTACACCTTACAGCTCAGTGCCTCCTTCGCCCACTTTCAGTGAGGCAGGCATGCTGGGGGCCACTGAGGGCCCCCGGCCAGGCCTGGAAGAGCTGTATTGGCTGGCCACTTTGCAGCAGCAGCTGGGGGCTGGGGAGGTACTGGGGCTGAGTCCTGAGGAGGCCGTGGAGCTGCTGCAGGGTCAGAACCCAGTCCCTGTTGAGGGACCCCATGGCTATTACCCAGGGAGCTCAGAGGAGACAGGAGCCCAGCATGCCCAGGTGAGTGATCAGTGAGCTGTTTTGCGGGGAGGCAGGGTAAGAGAAGGAGTTCCTGGACTGGGAAAGAGACAGAGGGCAGAAGAAGGGAAGAAGGGCCCTTGAAAGAAATCAGACAGAGAAAACAACGTTCTGCCCCCTCCCTTTTTTCCAAATGGAGAGAAATGAATAGGCTGACCCAGGAGGAAAAGGGAGAAGGTAAGGTTAGAAGAGGACAGAAAAGGCAGAGTTGAGGATTAAAGGGCATCGAGGAGCAGGCGATTACGGCAGGTAAAAAGGGGAGGTAAAAACCATGCGTGGAAAACAGGGAATGGTGTGGAGTCAGGACTATGGGAACGAGAATGAAGCTGGCCTTTTCAAGTCTTCGTGCTACCCCAGCCCCAACCTTCTCAGAAAGGATCGGGACTCATCCTATTAATTATAGACACAGATGGGGGTGTTGAGGGCATTAAGATGTAATCCAAATCCGTTGAGGGTCACAGGGTTGCGGCCTCCAGGAGAGGAGAGCCAGGTGCGTTGGAAAGGTGGGGTCTATCTGGGCATGGGTCCACTGGAGACACGTGGGCCTGGAGTCCGATGCTACGGACCAAACAGGGATCGTCCTGGGCTCAGGTGCATGAGGGGCTTGCTTGACAGTGGGAGGCGGGCGGGGCCCGCAGCGCCGGGCGGGTCTAACGGGGCTCGAGTCCCTGGGCAAGGACCTATGGGAGCCCGGAAGTGTTGGGACCCGGGGCGGGGTCTGGAATGGGAGGTGGAATCAGAGGAAGGGCGAGCACTCAGGTCAAGTCCAGAGCCAGGCGGGGCCAGCCTGGCGTTGGGAACTGAGTGTCCCGGTCGGACCAGGTCTCTACCTCCTCCCTCTGCAGCTGGCCGAGCGCTTTTCTGACGCGGCGCTGGTGTCGATGTCTGTGCGGGAGTTAAACCGACAGCTGCGGGGCTGCGGGCGCGAGGAGGCGCTGCGGCTGAAGCAGAGACGCCGCACGCTGAAGAACCGCGGGTACGCGCAGGCCTGTCGCTCCAAGAGGCTGCAGCAGCGGCGAGGGCTGGAGGCGGAGCGCGCCCGTCTGGCCGCCCAGCTGGAGGCGCTGCGGACCGAGGTGGCCCGCCTGGCCCGGGAGCGCGACCTCTACAAGGCTCGTTGTGACCGGCTGTCCTCCAGCGGCCCCGGGCCCGGGGACCACTCTCACTTCTTCCCCTGAGCCGCTTGGGGCCACGGAGTGGTGGACTAGGTTGGGGTGGGCTCACCACCCAGGAGGCAGCTGTCCCATTCACTAGGTGGTTATTGAGCGCCTTCTGGCGCCAGACACTCCTTTGTATGACCACAGCAATATCCCCAAATTTCCTGGACCCTTAAGGCATGTGCTGAGATTAGATGATGGTCATTTTCTGGGAGAGGGTTCCCCTCCCTTCAAGCGGACCATGCACAGAAACCCTCTACCTTTTGCCCAAATCCACACGACCAGGATACTGAGATCAGCAGGAACCAGTACCAGGCACTGTGTGTGAGTGTGTGTGGGAGATGGGGTGGGTGGGGGGAGGGCAAGGGCGTGGATGATGGCTGAGTGACAGTGCATGGGAGGTGAGGGAGTGGTGTATATTTTAATTAAAGGTTTTCAATCTATAGTGCATTAGGCAGTAATTAGCAACAAGGCTGTATTTTCATTCTGGGGCTTGTAACCTCCCCATTTAGGATTATTGCATTTTCAAGATTTTAATTTCCATTAGCAAGACAGACTAGGAATTTTATCCAAGAGGCTTTCCTCCTACCCAACACAGTGGCTTCCAGGGCCCAGAGCTGCAAAGGCCCGAGGAGCTCTGGGGGTGGTTACTGGGGGCTGGGAGGGAACCCTGGGCAGGAGTCTGGAGACCCGGGTGCTCCAGCTCTGCCAAGGATACCACCGAAATCTTGAGCAAATCATTTGCTCCCTGGGTCTTGGTTACCTCATCTAACCCTCATTCGGGCTGGATGACTTCTGTCACCTTTCCAGTTCCAGCACCCTTAGTGTGGGAGTCCAGGGGTCTCCCCAAGACAACCTCACCAAAGGGACTTCCTGTCCTGCTCCAGCTGCCTGGCTGCAGCCTACGCAGTGGAGGAGCCCACGCACTGGTCCTCGGCTGCTCCCTGCAGGCTGCCTTGACCTCCAGATCTACACAAGATGACCCTGCTACCTCCGGCCTTTCTGAGGGCTGAGGTGAGACTTGCCCCAGCATGACAAGGAGCTGAGAGTGCAGCTTTTGTGAATTAAACTTGAAGTCCAGACAGAACTCTATGCTACTGGCTAATGTTCTTGTAATTTAGAAGTGTTCATTCTTTATCCTTGCTCCAGACGTGTGTGTGTGTGTGTGTGTGTGTGTGTGTGAAGAGAGAGAGAGAGAGAGAGAGAGAGAGAGAGAGAGAGGAGCGAGAGAGACAGAGACTGGGAAGCCCCCACCTGGGCTGAGTGGTGCTTTTCAGTTCTGGAGGCCCAATAAAAATTGGGTGGAGGCGTGGGGACTGGGCCAGATGGAGCCTCGCGCTCCCACCACTACTGCACAGACGCTCAGGAGCATCAGTGACTAGCCTGAGGTCTCACAGTTGCTATGGTAATCCAGCCCTCTGCTTCAGCAGCCTATGGTGAGAGTGGGTGGGGGACATGGGCAGGTCAGAGGCATTGAACTGGGAGCAGCAACCTCACCAGCTACTGTCATAGGTCCTCTAGGTGACGTAATAAATGGGAGAAGCAGTCAGGCAAGGGGGAAGAAACTGTCATATGTCTCTCTTCCTTTCTGCCCCCTCCAACCATCCCTTCCCCAGCTGTCTCTTCCCATCCCAGTTCTTGTTACCGCCCCCCCCCCCTCCTCTAGCCCAGCTTGTCCCTCCTCCACTCAGGAGCCTGCAATGGAGGCCTCTCTTTCATCTCCCCCAGGATTTCTTTCTTTTCTCCTCTTCTTTTCCCACCACTGGCTAATGGCTACGGCAATGGCTGGCTCATGGCACCGTTAGCCTCTCCTCCTTCACCCCCTTCCACACACATCATTGAAGGAAGAGGAGCCCAGCTATTCTTCCTTCATTCTGGATCTCACACATGTCTTACCTGCTCTCTGAAGCTGCAGTCCAGACCTACTACTGTTCTTGCACACTTTACTTTACCGGCTGAGGCACGCCCACGGGCAGAGATGCCCATCCACAAGTGTCTCTGGGTCACCACATGAGGGTCACTCAGATATATTCCACACAGAAATTGCACACTAGTGGTTGGTAGTATGTGCACTTTAGTCAGATGGGCCTGGGCTCAACTTTAAGGGCTCCTGGTTCTTCTTTGGCTAAACAATAATGGGTCCTGCTATTGTGAATGTTATTAAGAGTACACAGCTGGACTACCTGAACCATTAAGGCCACGCTCATGGAAAAATCAGGGATGTGCAGTCATGAGCACACACATGCATTCGAACAACTAGGAAAACCAGGCAGCACAGACCTTAGATGTCCCTTCTGTATTCTTAGTTCACTAGCAGACCTCCTGCCCTCCTTCATTCCCCACACACCCCTTCTGGGCCTCACCCCACAGCTGTGAGGGGGCTGGAGTTCCACCCCTTGGGCTCAGCTGGGATTCTCTGGAGACAGCTGTAAAGAGGCATTAGCCTGCCCCCTTGACAGCCCCTTATTACCTTCCCCATCTCCAACAATTAACCCCCATGGTGCCTGGCCTCCCCCCGCCCCCAGCCCGGGATTGGGAGGTGAGGATAGGGGCTCCTCAGATCTCCTTGGCACATAGTTGGGGTGAGAGTGTAGAGACATGTGACTGCCTGGTGAACTCTGGCCCAGTTTTTGAAAGGTGCTGGTTCTTAATGGCATTTGTGGGTGCTACAGACTGCCCAGTGGGCATCTGAGACATGATGGGTAGAGGCTGAGGTGCTAAGACTGGTTCCCTTTATTAACGGCCAGAAAGTCAGGATCACTGAAGAGCGTCCGTGAGGGGCCACAAGACTATGGGGCCTGGAGAGAGGGGGCAGGGCGCTCCACTCACTTCCAGGACCCCGGGGGCACAGCTGATCCAAGAGGGAGAGGCACTGGTCACTCGAGTCACAAGGGTCAGGACAGGCACCTGAGAGAGAGTGGGATCGTCATCAGCACCCTCCTCTACACCATACCTGGCCGAGATGGGCTCCACCGAGCCCCACGCTGCACCCCCTAGTTAGAGTCCACTCCTTCGGGCCCCCAGGACTCACTGAGAGGCTGAGGGAGTGTCCGTCCGGTGGGAGGCAATCACGGGCTAGGGCTGGGAGTCGTGGCAGGCGTGCAGGGCCTGGGCGCCCCCGGGCTGATGCCCTGGCTGGCGTAGTACTCCACCACCTGCCGAGGCACCTCAGCCAGGACGCACTTAGCCAGCGCGGAAGGTGCGGCCTGCGGGGGGGGGGGGGGGGGGGTCGTGGCAGTGGTTGTTAGGAACCCAAGCCTAAGGGGCGGGGGCAGGGGTGGGCAGGGCTTCGGAGTGACCGGCGGGGCTCTAGCATCCTTCTCAGGACATCCGCCTGGTGGGACAACCAGGCCAGGTTTGGGTTGGTGAGGAGCTGTGGAGTCCTGCTGGGAGGGCGCATCGGACACTCACATCCTTGAAGTCCCGGAAGGGAACGAATTGGACGATGTCGCGGGCCGCGGGCACCCCTCGAGGGCAGCGCAAGGGACCCTCGTCGCCATCCAGCAGCCGCATGTCAGAGAAGTCAGCATTGCCCACGCCCACGATGATGATGGACATGGGCAGGCGGGAAGCGCGCACGATGGCGGCGCGGGTCTCGGCCATGTCGCTTACCACACCGTCTGTGAGCACCAGCAGCACCGAGTACTTCTGCGGTGGAGGGGAGGGAGGGAGGTAAGCCTCGGTATGCAGCGGCGCTGGCACCTGCCCCACGCCCAGGCCCTGCCCCCGCCCCACCCAAGAGCACCGGGCAGAGTCTGGGTGCCTGCTTCCTCTCCTCACCGTGGCTTGGCCGGTGCTCTGCTCCCGCTGGGCTGGCTCGGCCACGCGGTTGATGATGGGGGCCACGTTGGTGGGGCCATAGAGCTGGATCTGGGGCAGGCAGCGGCGGTAGGAGGTGATGACCCCCGAGATCTCTGTGGGCAGAGGTGAGGCTTTCAGAGATTAGCAGGGAGCCCTTCCTGACACCCCTGAAAGCCAGGAGGTGTCCTGTTCCCCGCCCCTCCCAGTTTCTCAGTAAGAAGGCGAGTTGGATGGTCCAGGCACTGGGGCAGTTGGGTGGGTAGAGGCTGGGCCCGGGTCTGGACGTCTTACCAAATGAACCCAGGCAATGAATGGGTAAAGGGTCGGGGAGCTGGGCCCATGGGAATGCAGTCTGTGCTTTGTCGTGGGGTGTACAGGAGTGTGCAGCAAGCTGTATTGTGGGGGCTGGTGGGAGCATCCCCTCTTACCTTCACATTCAGGATTTTCCGGGTCAAAGTTGATAGCAAAGTCATGGGACACCTATGAGAACAGCAAGGGGATCATTCCTTCCTGTCTCACTCTCCCACCAGCTCCTCCCGTCTCTTGGCACCCAGCCTACCTCGAAGTTGGGAGGGATCCGAGCCCCAAAGCCAAACGCTGGGAACCGCTTATCACTGGGGAGAAGAAAAGGCTGTAGGGCCCATCGGGCAGAGCCTCCCTGCCTGTCTCCGGCCCTGCCCCCACCTCTTTTACCTGTCATAGTCTTGGCAGATGCCTCCCACTGCTCGCAGGGCCTGCAAGTAGTGGTTGGGCTGGCGAGGGCTGAGGCAGTGTAGGGACTGGCTGCTCCTCGGGTCCCCGTTGGAGGCTGTGAAGTCAATGGCCACCTGGTGGAGGTGGGGAAAGGCGCCTGCTACAACCTTGAGAGCCAACAGAGAGGCTAGGCCAGTGCTAGTGTCTGTAGGGAGGACTAAGGTGAATCTGGGTGAGCCCACAGGTAGCATCATCATAGAGCGGGGCGAGGGGTACGAGATGACAATGCTAGGCTCGTGAGAGGCCTAAGTAGGGCAGAGGGCATTCTGGGTTCCTTCCGTTCACTGTGGGCTTAGCCCTTCCCTCTTATCCGTGTCCCCATCCCCTGGGCATTTACCGTGAAGCTGATCTGGCAGCCGCCCATGATGTAATCCAGAAATGTGTGTACCTTTTCCACCTGGCGGAGGCAGGGGAGGTAAGGTGGAGGGGTAGTCCTTTGGGGAGGGAGCTAGGTGGGGCTTCTGTGGGGGAAGTGGAGGAACCAGAGCGTTTGAGATGGAAGTTGGCAGTGGTATGGGGCAAGGGTTTTCAGTTCCCAGAGGCAAAGGAAGAGTTGAATGTGAGGTTGCAGTGGGGCTCAGGGCTGGGGCAGGGCTTGAGGCCGGCACTGGGATTTACCGTGCACTGGGCCAGAACTACAGTCCCCGAGCTCTTGTAGTTCTTCTTCTTGTCCCGATACTTGGGGTTGATGCAGTCCCACTGCATCTAGACCCCACATTCCCCAAAAGCCCAGGTCACAATTCCATCAGGTGACCCCCCTCCACCCCTTCCAGCAAAGCCTCCCAGAGCAAGACCTCCATGGCTCAGTCCCTAGGGTGATGCTGAAGATGCATGGTGGCCTCTTCACCATCACCCTCAGGATTTTCCCAGAGGTATTGGGGGGGGGGGGTCCTAGGGGAGGGGTCTTTGTGACACCTCTTGTCCAGGATTTGCTGTTCCTTCCTGCATCTCCTGGAAGGTGCTGGTGAACTCTCCAATGAAGTCATGTTTCCCACTTGAGTCATAGTCATACACCAGGAACTGAGAAGGCGGGGGGGGGGGGGGGTCAGGGTCAGGGATGCTTTGCAGTGGTTCCTGGGGCCAGGGGGAGGGACTCAGGGAGGCAGGGGGTCTAACAGTCTCTAGGGCCAAAAAGAAGAACTCAACCTGCCCAGAGAGGCCATTTGCTGAGAACTTCACTCTTTGGCTCAGTCTGGCAGGGACTTTGGCTTCTGATAAAAGGCACACATGTAGGCACACATGTAGGCACACGGAGCTGTGACAGGTTCTGTACCCCACAGTGGGGGAGAGGAAGGGAGCTTGCTACACTCAGGGGGAAGGTCTCAGGCAGAGACTGGATGCTTCAGTGGGCTGCCCTTGCTTGGTGGGGGCTTCACCTTGAGAGGCCGGTGGATGTCACAGCTGCACAGGGAGTGCAGGGACAGGCGGAACGGCTCCCAGCTGGGGTTCAGGTTGTTCTTCACCACCTTGGAGAGGCACCAGAGAGCCGGTCACCTCCTATCTAGGTTTCCCTACTCTGCTCCTCCTCCCTCCTTCCCCACAGCCCCAGGCACCGACCTCGGTCCTCCAGACCAGCTGTTCACTCTGGTCCTCGTTGGTCTTATAGATCTCTATGAAAGGGTCAGATTTGCTGAACAGATCCTGGGGACACAGGGGGAAAGGCCCATGAGCCTGGTGAGGTGTGCAGGGGGAAGCGGCTAACACAAAGAAGGGAACAGTGCCGGGACTCTGGGATTTGTCTTGAGTGGGGGGCCTGGACGCTGGGATGTTAACCTTGTTGTCCAGCTTGTGGGCTCTGAAGGTGAGCTGCACGTAGTCGTTGGTGCCAGACACCTCCTCAGCGACAATCTGCAAGGGGAACACAAGGGGCAGGACTCCCCTCATCCCCCTCCCACAAGGGCCACCCTGTGCCCTTTCCTTTAAGTGGGGGCCAGTCCTGGGCATGATGTCACCATGGACGTCCATGCAGGGGCATGGAATGCCCTGTCCAAGGGTGAGTATGGGTGACCTTGCCTACCGTGATGGTGGACTTGCCCGCAGTCTTCCCATTCTTCAGCAGCAATGGCTTAGTGACCTTGGTTTGTGACACAATCTGGAGATGGAGGCGGAGGGAGACCCGGCTGTGAGGCCCCACCTGCCTCGGCCAGGGTATAAGGCACAGGGGTGATAAGTTGGGCTAAGGTTGGACTGTGACCCCCATTGTTTAGATGAGGAAACTAAGGCTCAGAGAGGTTAAGTATCTTGCCCAAGGCTGCACAGCCAGTGAATGGCGGAGATGGAGGTCCAAGCCTGGAATGAACTAGCCCTAGAGCTCATGCTCTCTGTTAATTTGGGTTTCAGAGAGGAAGGCGGAAGCTGGTGGGGGTGGGGTGGGAATGCAGACCTGGCCCAGGGTGCACTCTGTAGAGCCAAGGAAGGTGTCATTGCTGGGGCCGGTGGCTCCGTCCTCGGCATCAAACACGTGGAACTGCAGGGGCTGCTTTTCTTCAAAAAAGTACTCAAGGGCCAGCACCCGGGAGAAGACGGGGCTGGAGCAGGAGCGCAGCACCTCTGTGCGCTCCACCTGCGGCAGGAGGGGTGCGGGCCCTCTGGGAACCCAGGTACTTTCCCCTGGACCCCCCACCCTGCCAGCGTTCCTTGGGCTGGCACCCCCCCAGCGACTAGCTCTTCCCTCCCTAGGTTGACCCTCACCCCCCCTCCTCCCCCCCCAGCTCAGGGTGCTGCCAGCTCACTAGACCTTCAGCCCTCTGGGGCTCTCATAAGGCCTTCCACTGCCCGTGGGGCCATCTCAGGCCCCTCTGTAACTCTGGGCTTTAGAAACTATAAATGATTTGTGTTTGTAACGATGGCACACCCTTCACCAAGGTGACCCACCCAGCCTGGAAGAGGCCCCTCAGGGTCTTCACTTTCCCCTGTGAGGCCTTTGTGGCCTCCACCCAGCCTCCCTCCTTCCAGGCCTGAGTTGCTCTCACCTCCACCCACTGCTCGTCAGAGTAGAGCTTGAGCAGCACGCAGGGGTGCGGCTTGGTGAGTGTGTCTCGGTCCAAGAGGCCATGGCAGGACACCCGAAGCTCCACCCGCGAGGCCCCCAGTGTCATGGCTGGGGGCTCAGGCACCCATCCCATCTCAGGGTCCGACATGTCACTGTGGGGACAGAGCAGATGGCCTGGATACTGGAAAGGGAACACCTGCCATGGGAGGGGGTCTATCTTCTGGAAGCCCTGGCCCTGTTTCCCGAGGCGCGGGACCCCCTGGACCTCCTGGACCTCCTGTTTCCCCTGCCTTCTCTGGGCTCGGCTTCCCTTGGAGCTCTGAGCAGAGGAGGGCGGAGGACCTGAGCCTCCCACACCTGCACAGCCCTGTGCTTCTGTCACCCCTTCTGGCCTGGTACGTACGGAAGGGCTGGACAGGGCTAAAGGTTGGGGGGGTTCCTGGCAGTCTTGGTTCCTAGGCCATCGATTGATCCACACTTTTTGCTGCCTCAGCACCTTCTGCTGTTCCCAACTGATGTCTGAGCCAGCGCAGCACTCAGTCTTGGCCCCAGGGAGATAAACTGGGGCAAGGGGGGTGGGGAAGGGGGTGGATGGGCCCCCGGAAGTCTGAAGAGGATGGGCCTCAGGAATGGAGCTGCAGTGGGCGGGAGGGGGCAGGGTGAAAGGTGCCCTGGGCTGTCCCTATTTATCTCCCCCCACTCACTTCGCAGTTGGCTGGTGGGAAGGGAGGGTGGTGGGCATGGGGAGCTGGAGGCAGAGCCCTGAGCCTGCTGAGAGCGCCTCCAGGCTCCTGGCAGGGGCTCCCACTATGACAACTCTCACTTTCCTCCCCCCCTCCCCTGTTCTCACACTTCTTGGCAGCGCCGGCAGTGTCTCTTAGCGACGCGATTTTTGGGGAGCTGCGGCCCCCTCCATGCTGCCCGTGGGATGCACGCACGCCACCTTCCCCCAGCAGTGGTACCAAGCCTCGGGCAGCGGCAGGCAGGGGTACGCTGGCCCAAGTTCATGGCCGGTCAGTTCATCTATCTGTATCTGTCCACGTCTCAGGGTGAGGCTGTCTGATCTCATGTCGTGGTTCTGCCAGCGAGTGTGCATTGGTGTGTCTGAATGCTCCCAGCTTGTGTGTCTGTCCCCTGGTCCTGTGTCTGTCTCCAGGAGGGTGTGACAGTTCCTGCAGGCACCTCCCTCAGAACGGGACCCTTCTCTGGCTGGGTACCCCCTCCCCACAGCCTGTGCTTTCCGGATCTGTGAGGGAGGGTCTGGATTGCAGGGGTCTCTGCCTTCTAGCCACCAGTCTCCTGGTTCTTGCAGGTCCCCTGAGAAGGGCAAGGGCATGTGATAGTGAGGGGATCCGGCAGAACCGGAGACTTCTCTGGGGGCTGGGGGAGATGCTATCACAGAGACTGGGCCGGGCAGGGCCGGGCAGGGCTGGGCTAGGCTAGGGAGGAAGGGGAGGCTCACCTGGGCTCTAGCTGGGGGTTCCTCTCTCCGGCTCTGGCCCCGGCCTTGACTCCTTTTCTTCTCCAGCCGCTGGCGCCAGCTCCGGCTCTGGCTCTGCTGCTATTTATGGGGCCGGGATGGGGAGGGGAGGTGGCAGCACCAGCTCCCCCCTCACCCTCCCTCCAGTTGGGAGGGAGAAGAGGAGAGGGGCAGGGACACTGCCTGGGAAGGAGCCACAGATCTCGGGGAGGAGGGTGGGCTGGAGGTGGCTCAGAGGCAGGACCTCCACAGACACAATGACACACATCTTCTCCTTCACACCACACCCACACCCAGCATCACAGAGATGCTCACACATTCACACCGGGAAGTGATGGAGACACGCACCCACAACCCACAGGCTCACACATATCTTGACACGCACAGACGCCAGCACGTAAACTCTCTGTGACACCACGACAGTTATAGCCCCACAGACACACACAGGGAAACACACCCAGTCTCACGACACTCTCCACATCATCCTCGTTAAGGATATTTGCGCATATGAAAGAACGCTGGCTATCCTCGTCACTCACACACACTCACTCATACCAGCCCGAATACAGCAGAATGGAGATCTTCACGTGCTCCTTAAAAACCACTCTGAACCTCGGAGCTCTGAGCATGAGATTCAGTGTCCCAGCCACCCTTAACAGGGAGGCACAAGGTCATGGACGCAATTGCTTAAGGGCATGCAGTCTCACATTCTGGTCACACAACCAACCGCCTGAAGACGGGGCTGCCAGGGGGATGTGCCGAAGGACTGATTCCAGAGGCATCTTCCCAGTGCCCACCATTCACAGTCCCCCAACCCGAGATTCCTCGTGGGAGGGGCCAAACCATGCACAGATCTTGAGGAGAGATTAGTCATTCCCTAGTGAGACCAGGGGAAGTGAGCAGTTGCCTGGGAGCTGCCTGCCCCACGTGAAGACATCTGGGTCCATGGCGATGGTGGTCTGGGATGAGTGGGCAAGGAGGTTCCCCCGAGCACCTTCACCTTCAGCCCCTAAGCGGGCAGCCATTCACTGACAGCTCGTGGGTGCCAGGCACTGTGCCAGGGGCTGGGCTGTAAGGTGATTGGGACACAGCTCCTGGCCCTGGGGGAGGTGTGTGTGTAGAACAGACAACCTCACAGACAGAGGTGATAAGCCAATACACAAGTGCCATTAAGTGTGTCAGGTGCAAAGGCATGGATCCGGTCAGGATGCAGCGGGCCGCAAAGAGGGAGGGTTCCACGGGATGAGCCGGGGGAGGGCAGCGGGAAGGGCTTCACAGAGGGCGAGGCTCTTGAGCTGGAGTCTTGAAGGCTAAGCCGGTATTTGGCAGCACACCAATGGGAAAAATTAATTTAATCATCAATCTCCTCACACCATAGACGCTTCTGTTCACCTTCAGGCCGCTTTACTGCTGAGATTTCTGACTATTGATGGTGCCCGTAGGATGGCACACCATCTAATTCCACCATTAGCGAGCCTGCCTGTGTGTAACACACACACACACACACACACACACACACACACACACACATATACACACATATACACACACACACATACACACACACATACACACACACACACATACACACACACACACACACACACACATACACACACACACACACAGCACCCTGCTCCCAAGTCTCCTCCTGGCACACTGGGGTCTTCCAATCCCACCACACGTCCCAAAGCGGGACCCACACTGGTGCTGGTTTTTATCATTTTGGTCTCTTCTCCAGCCAGCTCAGCCCAGATCCTACACGTGACACTTCCTGGGGCTTGGGGACCTCAGTCCCGTTCAACCTGTCCATCACTTCTCTGGCCTTTCCCTCCCTGCTCAGAGCCCCAGCCCCAGTCCTGTGAGGTGTTCCTCACTCTTCCCCACTGAGAACAAACACTGAAGGGGAACAGATGGTGGGGTGTGGGGCAGTGAATGGGGAAGGCAGCAAAGACTCAGGCAGGCAGTGATTTTTTATTTATTTATTCTATACAAGTGGGGAGAGAGCCCCTGGGGGTAGAGGGATAGATCTGCCCTCCAGGGAGGGAGATGCCCCCCACCCCGACTCTCTGCTGAGGGAGCAGGCATTCAGAGTCTCCCTCTTTCCAGGTTGCTCCCTCCCTTCCTATCCCCCCTCCTGTCCCCCACACCTCATCCTGCCATCCAGCCCCTGTGAGATGGGCTGGCAGAGGGACCTGGAGGTGCAGGGGGGTGGGCCTGGGGGAGTCAGTCCTTGTGAGGCACATGTCGAGAGGAGGGCTGGGGAGGGTGCAGCAGCGGCTGTCAGTCTGTTCCTGGCTCACTGGTTCCTGCTGGGGACAAATCCAGGGAGCCCTGTTTCCTGGGCAGGGAGAGCCAGCCGCCCCTGTTGGGCGCGCCATGTTGGACAGGAGGGTGGGAAGGGGGACTGCCCTGTGGCCCCCCCACCGGCACCTGTGGAGTCAGGGGGCCGTCTTCTATCAGGCTCCAGCTTGTCACAGGACTGTGCCCGCCGTGTCCTCTTGGGCTTCAGGGGGACAGACCGGCGGCCTGGATCCAGGAGCCCTGAAATGATAGTCAAGGCAGGTCCGGCATCCGAGTGGGGCTCACGGCTGGTGCTTGGGATGGGGACCCGGTGTGGGCAGCAGGGTCCCAGAGGCATCCCGAGGCCCCTCCAGCCAGATGGCAGACCTTGGGCCTCGGACTCCTCTTGGTCCTGCTGTGAGCCCAGCCTCAGCCGGGGTTTGTTCATTCCTGGGGCTGCACCCCCAGCCTCAGCCTCTTCCCTGCCCCCTGGCTCCTGGGGGGGACGGCGGCCCCTGGGCACAGCCACTGGCTTGGGGGGCCGTGGAGCTAAAGGGGGGTCCTGCAGCGGACAGAAGAAGGAAGATGCTGGGTCATTAGTTCATCCTTTGCCTCATCAAACTGCCTCCCCCACTCGCCTGGCCAGCCCTCACCTTGGCATTCCGAGCAGGAACGGTCCTCTCCGGGAACAGGGCCCCCTCCTTCTCCTCCTCCCCATCCTGGGAGGAGGGGCTGGGGCTCTGGCAGCTGTGGTTGGGGGCACTCTCCTCAGCTAGGGGGTGGGGAGAGAAGAGAAACTGCAGGAACAGGCATTCTTGCATAGCCCTCCCTCCCCTACGAAGCCCTGGAGGCCTGGACTTCCCCATTTGCTCCTATGCCTCTGCCTTAATGTTCCCTTCTGCTCTCACATTTCCTTAGACCTTGGCCCCCAGGAGGGTCCTGAGCCCGTCACCTCTGGAGTGGGCTCAGGCTGCCCCTCGTGAAGAGCAGGGCCTGAGCTCTCCCCTGCTGGCAGAGAGCCAGAGCCTGGGGCCGCCTGGCCCACAGGCGGGGCTGCTCAGCCAGGCCTGCAGTGCCCGGGCCCTGCCAAGGCTGCAGCCTGGCTCTCCCAGGACTTTGTCTCCAGTCTGACTTAGATGGCGAGAGCCTCAAGGAGGGGCGCCCTGGCACTCCCACCTCCTGCCTCTGTGGCTTTATGCAAATTGAGCCGAGGGTACCCCACCTGGAAGGTGTTGTCCGTGTGTGTGTGTGTGTGTGTGTGTGTGTGGGTAAGAGAAGCCTGGAGGGTGCTGGGGCGGGTGTGCATCCAACTCCCGTGGTCTGAATGAAGGGTGGAGCCCCACTTTGCCTATTTAACCACGTTGTGTGTGTGTGTGGGGGGGGGATGGGAAACCAGCAGAGATGCCCCCAGAACTGGCTGGGCCTTGGAGGACGGGCCGGAGCACAGGCATTCCCAAGTCAAGGGCCAGCCTGGCCCTGCACATGCCTGGTGCCCTGGCGTCTGGTGGAGAGGAGGAGGGCGATGGAGTGTGTGTGTGTACAGTGAGATGTGTCCCTGTCAGAGCCGCTGAAGGGTCAGATGCCAGGCCCGTGGGAACGTAGGTTGACGCTGAGCTGACCAGCTTTCCTTCGGAGGTTCCGTGGGTGCAAGGTGCTCGGAACCGAGCAGACGCGAATGTCATACCACGAACCCCTCCTTTTTATGCCTTCAGAGTTCCAAAGCCACAAGGTAAATAACTTGTATAAGGTCACCCCGGCTGGCGGTGGCCGAGCTGGGCCCAACAACCAGGGTTTCCTCCGGGGCAGGACGGGCTCCGGCCCCTGCCCCGTGGCACCTGCTGCATGAGCCGGGGCTGGCTTGGCAGCTGTTCTTGGAGGAGACTGGCATGTCTGAGGGGGGCCTGGCATGACGAGTACTTGCCCGCTCTTCCCAGCTGAGGGTCAGAGAGAGGACCTGTCTGTCGAGGGTGCCGCTCTGCCGACAGGGACCACAGGCGGCCCTGCCTGGAGAACCACCTGGAACCTCCCACTGCCTGTGCTCTCGTCTGCCCGGCCTGGCACAGCCACTCTGTCTGTCGGGCCTTTCTTTGGGCCGGGCTGTCCCTTTTGGCCTTCGCTTTGTAAACAGCCTTAGACATTTCCCCCGTGTTGACGCTTCACGGCCCCACCTTGGACTCCCGGATGCAGGGCGCGGCCGGGGCCTCAGGGCCGCTGCCCGAGAGCGGGGTCCGTACCTATGTGCCAGGTGGCCTCTGCACGGCGCATGGCGCTGAAGCTCGGCTTGGTGCTTTGAGGGGGTGGAGGCGGCTTCCAGGCTCCAGGCCCTGGGGCGGAGGGGGGATGGAAAAGGGGACCGGGAAAGGCAAATTAGGAGGGGCCCCTGAGAGAGGGGTCAAAAGAAGGAGGGGAGGGTGACCGTGCTCACCTGCATCATCCGAAGAGCGCCGTTTCTGCCACGCCTGGACACCGCCCTCCAGGTCTGGGCTTGTGCCCTGAAAGGAGAGCCGAGTGTGTGTGTGTGTGTGTGAGTGTGAGTGTGTGTGTGTGTGTGTGTGAGTGTGTGTGTGTGTGTGTGAGAGTGTGTGTGTGTGAGTGTGTGAGAGTGTGAGTGTGAGTTTGTGAGTGTGTGTGAGTGTGTTTGTGAGTGAGTGTGTGTGAGTGTGAGAGTGTGTGTGTGAATGTGTGTGTGTGTGAGTGTGTTTGTGTGAGTGTGTGAGTGTGAGTGTGTGTGTGTGTGTGAGAGTGTGTGTGTGTGAGTGTGTGAGAGTGTGAGTGTGAGTGTGTGTGAGAGTGTGTGTGAGTGTGTGTGAGTGAGTGTGTGTGAGTGTGAGAGTGTGTGTGAGTGTGTGTGTGAGTGTGTGTGTGTGAGAGTGTGTGTGAGTGTGTGTGAGAGTGTGTGTGAGTGTGTGTGTGTGAGTGTGTGTGAGTGAGTGTGTGTGTGTGTGTGTGAGTGTGTGTGAGTGTGTGTGTGAGTGTGTGTGTGAGTGTGTGTGAGTGTGTGTGTGTGAGTGTGAGTGTGTGTGTGAGTGTGTGTGTGAGAGAGTGTGTGTGAGTGTGTGTGTGTGAGAGTGTGTGTGTGTGAGTGTGTGAGTGTGTGTGTGTGTGTGAGAGTGTGTGTGAGTGTGTGTGTGTGTGAGTGTGTGTGTGTGAGTGTGTGTGTGAGTGTGAGTGTGTGTGTGAGTGTGTGTGAGTGTGTGTGTGAGTGTGTGTGTGAGAGTGTGTGTGTGAGAGTGTGTGTATGTGAGTGTGTGTGTGTGAGAGAGTGAGAGTGTGTGTGTGTGAGTGTGTGTGTGTGTGTGTATGTGAGTGTGTGTGAGAATGTGAGTGTGTGTGTGACTGTGTGTGTGACTGTGTGTGTGTGTGTGAGTGTGAGTGTGTGTGAGAGTGTGTGTGTGAGTGTGTGTGTGAGTGTGTGTGTGAATGTGTGTGTGTGTGTCTGTGTGAGTGTGTGTGAGTGTGTGTGTGAGTGTGTGTGAGTGTGTGTGTGTGTGTGTGTGTGTGTCAGAAACGCCCTCTTCAGGCGGGGACTGCAGTTAGGGGCTTCTGCTCTAGCATCTTTTGTCATTAGTCCCTAGATGCCCAGACCACCCTAGGGGTATATGAAATGGCTCGCATGAATGAAAAGACTGCTATGTTAATAGTTACATGTTTATTTTATGGGCAGTAAAAGAAAACATGACTTTGGTTTTAAAGATAATAATGCACAGATCCAGATGAAGTTAAAAAAGGCGAGTTGATTTAAATGAAAACAATATGTAAATAATAACACAGGTGGAATGTGGAGAAGATAAAAATCCGCCCTAAAGTGGTAATCAGGTCACCACCGTTGGGGAAACAGCCCTGGAGGTAAGTATTTCTGTGGCCGCCCGTTTTACAAGGAAGCAGAGGCTCCAGAGGGCAGGGGACCTGCCCAGGGTTCCACGGCAGGTGTCTGGTATGGGCAGAGCTGCAGCGAACACCTCTACCGCCAATTCATGGCTTTCCCACTGACCCACCAGGGATGGGGGTGCAGGAAGGAGAGGGTGGTAGACAGGGACCCACAGGACCCTCACTTCACCGCGTGGGCTCCCCTCACCTCTTGTTTCCCGTCGAAGCTCCAACCTTTGGTTCTTCCCAACCCAGGAAGGGCAACGCCCTGGACTCTTGGCTGTTGTGCTGTCCCAGGGGCCTGGCCCGCCTCTGCTGGCTCTGACCCCTCAGAACCCTGAAACAAGTCCTCAGGTTTACAAGCAGTTCCTGAGGGAGGAGGGGCTCCACAGGCAGCAAGGGAGTGGGGAGGGCCCCTGCCCCTCGGAGCCCCCAGCCTGGGGGAGCCCTGCCCACACCCTTGGAAGAGTCTTTCCACTGCCCAAATATGCATGCAGCACGCCCAGCATGCTATACAGGCCTAGCCCACTCTCCAGGAGCAGGGAGGTGGGACGACCAAAGTTCCCCAGAGTCCCTGGCATCCTCCCGTAATTGCCTGGGAGGGATGGGCAGGTAGGCTGCGTGTGGGACAGCAGACGGGGAGGACCCAGGACCTCCTGCCTCACTTACCATCTTCCTGCGGAAGGAAGGCCCCCGGTTCCCCCCCAGTCCAGGGAGCAGGCCGCTCTCCTCCTCTGGGCTCCAGCAGGGGGAAGAGTTGTTGCCGAGGCTGGGCGGGTCTGGGCTGGGGGGGCTCTCCTGAGTTGGGGGTGGGGGTGGGGGCGGAGGGAGGAGGAGTCCGGTGGTGGGGGACCCTGGTCCCCTGTCCCCCTTGAAGCTCCGGGGCCGACGAAAGTGGAACAGGCCTCGGCGCCTCTTCTTCTGCAGCGGAGGAGGCAGCGGAGGCTCCGGGAGGCCTGGCCGCAGGGGCCGCAGGGTCCGAGGGCAGCTGAGCAGGGTCAGGGGGAGTTAATGGCAGGGCGTGGGCAGATGTAAATGCCAGGTGCAGAGGTAGCTCAGGGTGGTGCTGGTAGTCTATCTCAGGTCTCACAAACCTCCCCGTTTCCTCTCCTCTAGTTCTGCTGCTGCTCTGCAGCCCTTCCCACTTATCTCAGGGGAGCCGGTGTCCTCACCTTCCCTGTCATAATCCTCTAGCAGATCAACTCTTCTCCCAGGCACGCCTCCTGCCCTCCCCTCTGTCTCTGCAAGTGATCCAGTTCCTCAGGGCAGGACAGTGACTGAGAACAGGCCCTCAGGCCTCTTACCCTAATGGTCACACCCCCCAGGGCCTGCAGCCAGCCCCAACCTGCCCCGGGCCCCGTCCCCACCCCCCCTCTGTCCCATCCTTTCTAGCTAGCTGTCCTGAGATTAAGAAAACGTGCGAGACAAGGGCTAGGTGTGGAAGGACGAGAATGAGGAAATGTCCCAGAGAGACCGGCTCTGCCCCAGGGCTCTGTCTCCATGGGAGCCGGGCAGGCAGGAGTCCTTCCCGGCCTCGGCCTCGGGGCTGGTGGATGGGAGTGTGTCTAGGTGCCACACCTGGGACTCTCATCCATGACCCTTCGGCTGAAGAAGTCCTCCAGCCCCTCATCCAAGCGGGTGGCCATCCCGTTCTCCTGACGCGTCCCGGGCACGGGCACCTGCTGGGAGGAAAGTCCTGTAGGGAATCTCGTCGGGGCCAGGAGGGCCCTCCCATCCACTCGGGGCCGCCCCCTTCGGACGTGGACTGGCTTCTCCTGGCCCCATGGAAGTGTAGACTTCAGTCCACCTGGAAATTTACTAAGCTTGGCAGCTCTCACCACAATGACTGCTACCGTCTGGCAGACAGACTTCCTCTCCGTGACAAGGTCTATCTCCCATCCAAACTGGATAGTCCCTCTTGCGGTGGCCTGCCGGGGCCCCTGCCACATCCCCCAAGGCTGGTGCTCTGCGCCTGGCCCGTGAAGTCGATCCTCTCGAGAGGCCTTAGGGACTCACACTGGGCCGACCAGGTCCTGGAGGGGTGGTCCTGGGGGGTCGGGGCCTGCCTTGTGTTTGATGCCTTAGTTTATAGCCGTGGGTGGGAAGCTCGGATAGACCTTCCCAGGAGCCACTAGCAGTGGGCTGGCTGTTCCCGAGGCCTGAGAACCAACCAGGAGGGATCCCCAGACTCCCCAGCTGGCTTTCCATGTCCTGAGGGCTCCCACCTGTGGGGACAGCGGCGTTAGAGGGACTAGCAGGAGGGACGGGGAGAAAGCAGGCTGGGGAGACAGAGGAAAAGGAAGGGGAAACAGGGCCATTGGAATCGAAGCTGGGCACTCACTAATGAAGGCGGACACTGGCCGGATCTTGCGGCAGCGCTTTTGCTTTTTGATGGCCATGGTGTCCTGCGGAGATGGAGGCGAAGCGTGGGGCACAGGGCAGGACCTCATCTGGAGCCTCCGTTCCTCATGAAACCTCCTTTTTAGAGTCCCTCCTGCCTCCCTCTCCTCAGGGGTCTGGGCATGGGGATTAGGGAAGAGGCTGGGCTGGTTGGGCTGGTGAGACCAGCTCCGTAAGGGGGGAGTGGAGTCCAGAGAAGTGGAAGGGGACAGTGTTTGGCAGGTTCAGGGGCAGGACCTAGGTTAGGGAGGGGCGTGGGGGTGGGGTGCTCACGATGTTAGTCCCAAGTTCATCGTCTGTGGTCTCCTCGTGGTCATGGTTACGGCCCCGGCCCCGGCCCCGGGAGGACAGATCCTGCCCTTGGCCTGGCCCCCCTGATGGATCTGATAGTGTCCTTAGCTGGGCCAGGTGCCGGGCCTGGGGAAGGACAGGATCCTGAGGAAGTGGTCTACCTCCCAGAGCCTTGAGGGGAGGGGGCTGGGGGGGGGCGGTAGTATGATGCCCACGTACAGGGCATGTCTGAACGGCTTACCAGGCTCTTGTGTGAGTGGTACAGCTCCTGCAGGATTTCATCCACTATGGAGTTGGTTAAGTAGGTGACGACTGAGAGCTTCACTTCACTGTGGGCACAGGTGGGGCTGCTCAGCCACCGCTTCCCGGGCCTGGGCCTCAGCCCTGCCCTTCCCCAGGTGCCCGAGGGGGAGGGCCGGCTAGCCCAGCCACCCAAGGAGGCCCTAACATGCTGTAGGAGGCTCCCGAGGGCCACACTCAAATCTCCATAAAGGCATCCCCAGTCCCACCCACCGACCTCCGGCCCAGGTGTGTGTGGGTTAGGAGGGTGGGCAAAGAGGACTGAGGCCCTGGAGCTCAGTGGAACAGAGCTGGGTGAGTGGAACAGAGCTGGGTGAGTGAGAGAGCTCTTCTGGTCTCCGCTGTAAGAGCAGGAACCAGTTCTCCTTGTAATAATGTTTCTTTTCCTTTGCTTTGGAGAGTGGTGGCACCCAGACCCAGACCCAGGGTGAGACCTGGGAGGGACAGCGTGTAGCCCACTCTCCAATCACATCAGTTCTCTTTGGCCACGCCTCCGCAGGAGGTGACTCCGGTGTGCGTGTGTGGCTGTGTGTGTGCGCGCCTGTGTGTGTGCACTGGCCGGCTCCTGAACCCCAGCTCAGCACTTAGATTTCTAGGGCAAAGACCAGTCCGACCCTGAATAGCAAGGTTGCAGTTGGTTAAAGATTTATCCCTGGTAATGGAGATTGTGCCATTCATTATTCATGGTTGAGAGCTGGGCCCCAAGTCCCTAAGTGTTCTGGGCCCAATCCAGCCCTGCCCCAACCCGTCTGCCTCTCACTCCAGCTTGTTCTGAATGTCCTGCCCGGCCTGCTCCAGCAGCGCCCCGCGGATGAAGTTTCGGGGCACAGTGACGCGCTCGGCCACATTGCTCAGCATCTTGTTGTGCCCCTCAGCTACCCGCATGGCCACGGGACATAACTCCTGCGTTAGGCTGACCATGGACTCCAGGATCACCTAGTATGGGGGAAGGGAGGCCAGAGCCCAAAGGGGGGCAGGGTCAGGCGTGGCTTCCCAGCCGAGAGACAATAGCCTGTCTATTCCAGCCCCTCAGGCGTCCACCCTACCATATGGACAGGGAAGTCAGTCCAGGGGGAGAGAGAGGTAAGAGGCCAGGGGCCAAGACTGAAGCTAGCAGGAACAATGCAAGCCCAGTTTTCTAGTAATGTCTTTGCACAGCGGGAATGTGGGTGGTCTCAGCTCCGCATTTCCTTCTTGCCCCAGTAATCTCCCCGGGCAGACCGAGCCCTCGGCTTAGAGCCTGGGTCAACACTAGACTCTTTCCCCAGGACTTGCCTGCAGCTCCTTGTCCACAGCCTTGGACACCTCACTGGCTACCGACTCCAGCCTCTGCCGCACAGGCCCGTCGTTGGCCAGCACGTGCCCCAGCTCATAGAGGCTGGGAAACAGCTGTGTAAGGAAGGGGTTACGGTCAGGCCAGAAGCAGGCCTTTGTGCCTGGAGGGCGGATGCACAGGCAGGGCCCAGGCACTTCTGGGAGAGCATGGCTGGCCTTCCCGGGTTCTGGATTGCCGGGGAGAGCGTGTGGGGTGCTGTGCAGGGCTCACCGCCCGGGAGTTCTTGGCGTCCTTGATGAGGTCCCGAGCGTAGAGCAGCTCATCCTGCACGGGTTCCAGGGGGCACAACCTCAGGGCCCGGACCTCCTCCTGCACGCGTCCACACAGCCGCTGCAGCATCTGCAGCACAGCCGGAGTGTTAGGGGGACCTCGCACAACACCCTCCCAGGTAGGACCCCAGGCACCCCGTTTCTGTGTCTCCTTGGGCAATGTATTGGTGTCAGCACTACTGGGGTGGTGGTGATGTCTCTGGATGGCCTGCTCTCACTTCTTCTGGGGAAGCCCTTCTTGAATGCCCAGTGGAACTCCCACCGTCCTGTGCACCCCTTGTCTGGGGCCCCCACTGTTTGCCCACATGTTCTCTCATTTTTGGGGCCCCTGTTCTTCCCCATACTTGAGCCCAGTTATGGGCATCATGTGATGCCTCCTTCATGCTCCCCCGCCCCCCGTCACATCACACCTGTGCCTTGCATGCCCCATGCATGCCCCATGTGTCCCAGAGGGAAACGTTTACTTGCTCGGCGCTGCTGGTCACCAGGCCCTGCTGCAGCCGGAAGGCCTGCTCCTGGGGACACGTCTGGGAGTGGTTGTTCCTCACCAAGCACCACTGGATCTGGAGACGACGGGGTGAGCGTGTCAGGGCCTGGGGATGTGGGCTGTCCCCTGCCCTCTCTGTTCCACCCTGCCCAGGCCACCACCTTCTGCCAGACGTCCTCAGTGCGCTCGGGGGCGCTGCGGTAGGCTTGGGAGATGTCGCTCACGGGGAAGGACATGAAGCGCAGCGTGTGGTTGCTGTGGACATAGGAGCACAGAGGAGGAGGTGAGGAGAGGCCCCTGCTTCCCCAGACCCACCTCTTGCTGACCTCTTCCCTCCTCCACGGCCCTTTCTAACATTTCTGTGCAAAGAGGTCAAGAGGGCTGGTGTGAGGCTGAGTTAGTTCAGGCTTGGTCCAGGCCCAGGAAGCTGGGGGCCTGGTCCACTCACCTCTCCAGGGCCCTCGCAATGTCCAGAAAGCCCAGGGCAGATGTATTGTTCCGATCCCATAGGATAGTTCTGGGGAGAGGTGGAGCACAGCTTGTTACCTTCCCTCTGAGTCCCTGTTAAGGGGCAGGCCACAGCCCCCTCCTTTCCCGGGTACTGAGGCAGACTCAGAGATGGTTTGGGACTGAGGGTTTCCTGGAAGCTGGGGCAGAGCAAGGCAGGCAGGAAGGGCGAGTGTGTGTGTGTGTGTGTGTGTGTGTGTGTGTGTGCAGGGGGTCAGAGGGTTCAAGTGGGGACCCACCTGAGGGAGGAGTTTATCTGCAGGGCCTTAGACAGCATCTTGGCCCCAATGTCCTCCATGCCATTGCCGCTCAGATCCACCTTGGCCAGGCAGGTGTTGCTGCCCAGGGCATTGATGAGGATGCTGGTGCGCAGCTTCAGCCGGGAGTCTGCCACAGACAGTGACTGCAGGGACTGGGTGGGCAAGTAGGGGTTGGGCCCAGTTTCCAGGGCTCCCGCCACAGCAGGTACCCCCGCCCCCCGGCCCAGCCACTCACACAGTCCTCCTCCTGGATCATCTGCACCAGCTTGTGGAGGATCTCCTCCAGGGTCCTGAGGGGAGAGGGCCGGGGTCATGCTCTTGGGAGAGGAGGGAGGGATCAGAGGCAATACAGTGAGCCAAAAGGGGAGGGGGCTGACAGAGTGAGGGTCGGTGGTATGGGGAGGGGCCTTACTTGGCCTTGACATTGAAGTTCTTGCCCAGGAACAGGTGCTTGAGGGACTTGTTCTTGCCAAGTGCGGGCACCAGTGTCAGGAGGTCCGAGTCAAACCCTGGCCAGTAGATGGGAGAGGCCGGGCCTTGAGGCCGAGGCTCACAGGAGTCTCCTTAACGCTTCTCCCCCCACGCTCCCGGCCCTGTCCCCACCTGGCTCCCAGGAAGAAAACACCTCCACTCACCATTGTCTGACAGATCCAGGCTGCCCACACAGGTGACAGCCCCCAATTGCTCTTGCAAAGCCTGGGCTCCTGCTGAGCGGAGCTGCAGGAACAGGGTAGGGGTGGGGCAGGGAGGCAGGGTAAGGGCGGGGGGAGGGCACCTTTAATGTTCAGAGACCAAAGTAGTTACGCCAGGACTCAAGGTCATATCAGGTCTGGGGTGTAAAATCAGGAGGCCCCTTCTCCACACCAGATTCTTCCCCAGGGCTCTCTCCCTTTCAGTCAGAAAAGTCTCCAGGCCGCTGCACCGGAGATAGCTCGCTCCTGCCCTCTGGTGGGAAAGCCTGGTATCTCCGTCCGCAAAGCTTTAAGGGGGGAGATACTGGAGACTGAAAATGACCTCTGGAAAGAGGGACGCAGACCACAGACTGAGACGGGAAAGTGGAGGTGTGATCAGGTTGGGGGGTCACAGAGGAGTAGTGCAGAGGCAAGATATTGCCGGGGTTTGACTGAGGTCAGAGAAACGAACAGTGGGTGGGGGACAAGCGGTGGGATCGGGGGACTGAGGGCTCACCTCACAGCCGCTGAGGTCCAGGTGCAGGTCACTGAGGTGGCTGTTGAGGGAGAGGCCCTGGAGCAGCGCCCTGTGGGAGGAAGGCCAGCAGGCCCACTTTTACCTCTCGCCGCTTCTCTTATGGCTCCCCCTTGGACGCTCCCCCAACCCTGCACCCACCCGACCTGAGGGCCTCCAGGGGCAGCTTTGTGGCAGACAGGTTGACGTGGCTCAGTGTGTAGGCGCTGCTGAAGAACTGCTTGAAGGCTGGTGGGGCCTCCCGGCCCTTCCTGCAGAGACCCCTGGGGTCAGCAAGGGAGAGGGACACCCACCACTTGCCCCCTCCCTTCCTGCACCCCTCATGCTCCCACCTGTGAGAGCAGCTGTTACGCGCCAGGTTGAGGTAGGTTAGGTGGGAGCAGCAGCCATGGAGCAGGGCACCCAGAAGCTGTGGGGAGAGACATGGTGGGTCTCACAGGGGCTGGGAGGGGTGCTGGGAGGGGTCTCCCCTCCCCATCAAGGTCCTGCTCTTACCCCGCCCCCCGTGGTCAGTCTATGTGAGCCCAGCTACGGATGCCCACTTCCCCTCATATTGCCTCGGTTTCCCCTCTGTGGAAAGTGGGTCCCCAGGGGTGGTAGAGAGGCTCACAGACAATGGATGCACAAAGCCAGGGTCACCACAGGCTCACAAGGTGCCTTGCTCACATGGCCTCCTGGTGGACGCTGCCTTGGGCCAGGGGGGTGGGCGAGGGCTGGCTTTCACGGAGCCAGCACAGCCTTGGGCCGGGACCGAGAGGAAGTGCGGCACAGGTGGCAGCTGTGGGCGCCGCTTTACGTTCAGCTGAACCTGAAGTCACCCTGCCAGCTCTGCCCACCTTCCTACTCAAGGAAGGTGGCGAGGCACAGACCACCCCGGCCTCCCCAAATCACCTCAGGCGGGTCCACCGTCACCAACCAACCCCTCACCAAGTCAACGGCGCAGTCAGTCCCCGCCAGGTCCAGGTGCACCAGAGCGTTGGGCTGGGCCAGGAAACTGTAGAGGGCCTGGGAAGGGGGGGCAGCGGGGTTGCAGGGGAAGGGGTGATAGAGACCCGGGCCCTGCGGCCTGAGCGCGCTTCGGCAGGGGCTTGGGCTGTGTTCCGTGGACTCACATTGGACTCGTCTGTGGCAAGCAGCCCAGGGTTCTTGCTCAGGTCCAGGTACCGAAGGGAGCTGGCAAAGGCCGGGTTGGCCCCGAAGGTCTGGCCCAGCGCCTGGAGCCCTGAGCACAGCGGGCACTGGGCTGGGTTGGCCCCCGTGCCCCCCTCTTCTCCCGGTGTACAAGGCTTCCCCACTCCCACAATGTGGCTCCTTCCCTTCCCCTGATCCCTGGGAGGCTGTGTGAGTGTGTGGATCTGCCTCTGGACGGGGCTCCACAGCCTAGGCAGCCCTGGGGAGGTTCATGGTCACACGTCAGGGTTCCCAGTGCAAATACCTCGAGGGGAAATGGCAGTCTTGGCCAGGCACAGTTTGGTGAGGCCAGTGGGGAAGCAGAGGAGCTGCTGGCTCAGACTGAGGAAACCTGGGGAGTGGGGAGAGGAATGCACCCAGTGAGAGGCTGGGCAGTGGGAGCAGGTGATACAGTCAGGGTAGGGGCATGAGTGGGGTACAGGTCTGGGGTCAAGGATGGAGGTGCTGGGGCAGGGGCTGGTATCAGGTTGGAGAGCCGCTGTTCAGACCCGGGTTGGGCTCTGGGCTAGGACAGGGGTCTGCATTCCGGGCTGGGGCTCACCCTTGTCCTCGATGGGATTGTGGGACAGAGTGAGGGCATGTAGCACGCAGCTCCCGTTCTCCCCAAACACGCAGGCCAGCTTCTGGACAAAGTCCCTTCAGGCAAGGGGAGGAAGGATTTGTTTGTCCCAGCCCCTGGGCTTCCCCTCCTCCTCCACCTGCCTGCCTGGCTGGGACTGCAAAGGACAGAGGTCCCCACGGTAGGGGGCAGCTCAGGGTCTGCCACGGAGCTTGTCACCACTCTGGAGCACAAGAGAAGTTGTGCTGAGACAAAGCCCAGCTTTGGGCCCTCGAGTTAGAGAAGCCCACCCGCCTGGCGGTTGATGGAGCATGCTGGGCAAGGCCACGCTGGGCAAGGCCATGGAGCTGGGGGCCAGGGGGCTTAGGTCTGAGTCCAGCGTGACCAGTGACTTGTTTTCTGCCCTCTTTGGGCCCCAGTATCTTCTCCTGTAAAGTGAGGAGCAGGATGAGCTAGCTCAGAGGCCCCTATCATGCTCTGAGGTTCTGTCGCCCTAAGGCTACATCACGGGGGCACCACTGCCCAAGGAGGAGGCTGGCTCACGTCTTAAGTCCCGCGTTGTCCAGCACCAGCTCTTCGAGGCTCCCCGACTTGCTCAGGGTATGTAGCACCTGTTCCAGCACTTCAGAGCCCTGAGGACAGAGCGGGCGCTGTGATCAGGGACCAGAGAGGACACTTCCCTCTCCCACTTCCACCACCCCTCCTCGTCCCTACCAGCCGCAGGTCCTTGCAGTAGAGTTTGGTGAACCACTGGTTGTAGGCCAGGGCTGCCACCATCAGGGCCAAGTCTCTGTGGGGAGATTGAAGTGGGTGGGAAAGTGGTGAGCAGGTGGGCAGGGAAGAAGAGACTAGGGATAGAGTGGTTGGGCTGGGGAAAGCCTGGATGGGTAGAAGGCAGTGGAGGGGGGTTGGGGAGAGAGAGCTGGGACTGTGGGTGGGATCAGAAGGGCTTCTGTGGTGGGGGTGGGGAGTCTATCCCATCAGCTTACCGGCTCTCCAAGTGGCTGAAATCTAAAAGATTGAACTCCCGGTTATCCTCGGCATGATAGATGGTGTCCACGTCCTTGGAGAGGTAGAACTGGCTCACCCCTGCTCCCCTCCTCCTCCTCCTCCTCTGCCCCCTCCCTCCAGGTCCCAGCTGCCCAAATAGTGGGTCCCTGCCCAACGCACCCATTGCACCTCCTCACGGCAGTGCAGCCCATTGTAGTCACACAGGGCAGCGTAGGTCTCGGAGAAGCCACCTGTGGGGCAGAATATGGGCTGGCTCCACGAGGGGCAAGGGAGTGAGGAACAGGTTTGGGGGTCAAGGAAAGGTCAAGGTCATTTTATGTGCTAGTGTCCCGGGTTCCTGCTACACCATGAACCCCTGAGGTCCGGGAGCTGTGGGGTCCCCGGGGCAGGTGACACCCCATATAGAAAGGACTCTGGACAAGGGGCAGGGTGGTTTAGGTCCCACTTTCGTCAAGTCTGCCCCGGCTCACCACACACACTGTGAGTGGTAGACGTGGAAGTCTCAGAGTTGGGGGATGTGTCTCGGGGCCCTTCCGGAGTGTCTGCATTTCCACGCCGGATTAGACACCTGGAAGATGAACAAATCCATCCCAGAGAGAGGTGAAAAGAGGCTCTCAATGTCTTATGGCTTCTGGATCCCCAGAATAAAACGGGAGCAGGAACATGCTTGCTCTTCTCCTTGCTGTCCTAGGAGCTCAGGTCCAGGGGAAGGAGGGAAGGAGGGAAGGAGGGAGAAGTTTCCTTGATGTCCAACCCCTGGAGAGATTCCTCCTTTGCCACTCACCCAGGGCCAGGGCAGACCTTGGAGAGGGCTGAGCTCACATGTCGCGTCACTTGGTCCACACTCTCAGCTGATGGCAGCCGCATGCTCACCATGCCTCGTTCTGTCTCCACTAGGATCTGGGGGCGAGGGAGCGGCAGGGCCTCACATATTGACTCCCTCCTCCTGCTGGCCCAGGAGTGGGGCCCAGGCCCTGGTGCTCACCTGGTTCTGACTGAGTGTGTTGAAGGCCCGGATCTCCAGGACATTGAAGGAGCTCTCCACCTGGGGGCGTGAGGATGCTCAGCTCGTGGTCAGGGTCTGGCTGCCACGCTCAGGAGCGGGCATGCCAGGTGCTCTCCGCTCCTCAGCCCAACTTACCTTAGCTGGGACTTTAAGGGGGAAGAGGTGGAGGCGCCAGGAGGTCAGGGCCTTCAGAGAAAGGAAAAGAAATCAGCAGCAAATGGCCATTCCCTGGGCCTTAGATTCCTGCCCTCCTCTAGCCCCCTCAGCCTGTGTGCAACCTGGCCAGCAGCGGCCCTCCGTTCTGCGGGTCCTCGCTCTCCCTCATGCCCCATTCTAATCTCCTGGACGTTGACCCAGTCCAGCCTAACCCCGCTCCCAGACCACGTCTCCTCAGCTCTTCCCCGCCTCTGTCTTCCCTGCCTCCCAGGCTCTCTGCCCTCAGCAGCCCCGCTGTCCTCGGTGCCTCCCTCTGCTCCCAAGCCCAGTGCCCGCACCAGCACTCGGTCCTCAAACTTCTTGGGCTTCGTCTCCAGCTTCACACGATGTTGCTGGAGCACAGCCCCTTGGCTCAGGCACCTCCGGATGCTGTCTGCAGGTGGACAGGGGCCTGCTCAGAGCTCCCCTTACCCTGGCCACCCACCTCCTCAGGGCTCTCCAGGGGCAGAGTCAGATGGGAGGAGAGAGAAAAAGAGAGACAAAGAAGGACAGGGACACACAGCTTCCCTTCTTGGGTGACGTTTCTCTTCCTATCAGAGAGGGAGGGGGTGCGGAGAACACGCTGGTTCCCGATGTTTCTGAATCAAGGGACAGCCGCTGAGTGACCCTGCCTGTGGGAGGGCGTGTCTTACACTTCTGAGGGTGTGAAGGGTTTTTTTCCAGCCTGTTCACTCCAGCAACTGTCAGCCCATACACAGTGAGTCAGTGTGTAGGGGTGTGGGCGGGTCCCTTTAACTATATCCTAGGGGGTCTCGGGTGTGAGTGGGTCTGCCTTTTACAACGCGCGTGTGTGCGTGCCTTCTGAAGACGCCATTGGTGGGGATGGGGAGTGTGAATGAGGATGCTGTGCTTGCAGTTGTGAAAGGGGCACAGAGCCAGAAGGTTCCGGTGTGTGTGGCAGGTGGAAAGGATTTAGTGTTTAAATGAGACCCTACCCAACTGCTGGCAGACCATCGAGAGAGAGAGAGAGAGAGAGAGAGAGAGAGAGAGAGAGAGAGAGGTGGGGGTCCAGGCACTATAAAGATGTTTGTACACACATCTCAGGATTGTGCTTGTGTGTGTGTGTGTGTAGGTGTGGGAAATTGCCAAGGCGCGCATGCCTCTGAGTATCCTTGAGCTCCTGATCTCTGCCTGGGCTGCTGCCTCTGGGGGTCAGGGTTGTGGCAGTGCTGGGGGGCCGGGCCTTGGCTTGAGCCGAGTCTGAGGGCCACGCAAACAGGAGAGGCCTTGAGGTGTGGGTGTAAGGTAGCGAGAAGGGGGCTGGCTGGGACGGGGGGCACTGTGGGAGGTGAGCTGCAGAGATCTTGCTCTAGCTTTTAGCTCCAACGCAGGCCCTCTGCCCTGATCCCCCTTCTTTGCCCCACTGGTCTGGGCGCTGCTAGGCTGTAGGGGGCTCTCCGGGGCCAGTTCCGGGGCGGGGCCGGGAGAGGGAGGGTGTAGAGACAAGAGGCGGTCAGGACCAGGGGCAGCTCCCATCGTGCAGCCCGGGGTGGGCCTGGCTCCGCCCGGCAGGGAAACAGGGTCTCTCCGGAGAGGAGACGAGCCACCTCGCTTAGGGGTGGGCCTGAGAGTCAGCCCTAGGGACCGCGAGGGGACTACACCTGTCACCAAAGATCAGCACGGGCGGCTCTGGGACAAGAAGGTCCTGACAGGGTGAGGCGAGGGGGGGCAGCGGAGGATGCTCCGGGGACAGATGCCCGGAGCTGGGATGCAGGGGCAGGGGAGGGGGTTGCCTTGCAAGCGGGATGCATGGGGAGGGGGCGGGAGGCACCGGGGCTGGGGTGCACCGCGGGGAGGAGCGCACTGGGTCTCGAACGCTTCCAGACCTGGCGTCCCGGAGACCACCGCAGCCTCGTACCTTGCAGCTCGCGGGTGAGCTCCGTGCTGGACTTGGCCATGGCGGCTGCTGTTGCTGCCGCTGCTGCAGAGGAGCTACCGCCACCGCCGGGGAGCCGCGGCACATGCTAGACCCGGCTCCGGCAGGGCCCCGGCGCCGAGCGATGCTGCAGCCGCCGAGCCCGCTCCAGTCGGGGCGGCTGCGTGAGCGCTCCTGCCCCCGCCTCCCGGCGCCGGGTCCCCCGCCCGCCCGGGGAAGTGCGGGACTGAGCATGCGTGCCGCGCCTCCCAGCTGCGTGAGACCCCGCGCGCTCGCGCCCACCCCTCCTGCCGGCTCCCGCGTGCGACGCCTGGTGCGTGTTGCCAGGAGCCCGGGCCATCTCCCAAGCCGGGGACAGCGTCCCCGCTTTGCGTGCCACACACTCCTCGAGCATCACGAGCAAAACCCATTTCTTTTGTTTGTGGGCCTGGGTACCCCGGATCATCCTTGCAAGGCCCCTTCCTTTTCCCGTTTGTTCGGGCGGCCGGTCCAGCTCGTCCTCGCTGACCTGCGAGGGAACTCGGGGCCCAGGGCAATGCCAGGAGAGGACCTGGCCAGATCTGGGGGAGTTCGTCCTTCCTCTCCTGCTGCCCAGCCTTGGGGATCCCTGTGGCGCTCTGGGAGTTCCCATGCCGCCTCCTTCCAGCTGGCAGCTCTGCAGACACCTCCACCCCAGGCAACACGCTCAGGTCCTGGAGCCAGGGAGGAAGGTTAGGGGATCCAGGGAGGAAGGTTAGGGGATCCAGAGATCCAGTTCATTCAGACTTATGCTCTCTGCTCAGCTACCACACCTGTGCACCCCACACTAAAAAAATGGACACATTGAGTTAAAGCAACACGATCATCTGCATTTTATTGGCACCTGATTTGTATTAATTTCCAACCTTCCCAGCTCCTCCTTCAACTACAGGTCCTTCTCTCCCATCTCCCTCAAATTGCCCCATGCCAGGAAAAAAAAATTTTTCTTTTTGCCAAGGTAGTAGACTCAGCCTACTCAGCAGGCCTATCCTGTGTCCTCAGGGGAAGTCTTTATCCAAGGCTACAGCAACAACAGGAATCCTCATAAGACCAAACCCTGATGGCAGGGAAGGCTGGATCTTGTCACAGGGCATAAGTGATTTTTGGGGGTGGGGAAAGGTGAGCAGTATGACAGGCAGAGGTGGTAAAGGCTGGTAGATTAGTGCTGGAACCCGATGGGGGTTGAAGCCCAGTCTCTGCCCTGGTAGACTCTCTCCAGGTACTCAGAGGCGGGAGGGGGCTCCTCCAGCCACTGTCACTGTTTCCCCAGTGATGTAGCTCGCATCTTCAGAGCACAGGAAAGACACAATGCCTGCACAGTCTTCTGGCTCGCCTAACCTGGGGTATAGGGAAAACAAAGAATGGGGTAAAAATCAAACAGGCCAGGCCCCCACAGAGAATGAAATTTGCTTAATCAATAAGTATCAGTTGATTTTTCAGGACCAGTGTACAAGTCCATCAAATTGGGTTATCATGATGATAAGCTGTTATAATTTTGTATGAGCATAAATACTGTGCTCTGAAAAAAACCACTACAAGTTATAGTCAAATAATAGACATACTTTGTTCTTCAGAGAACCGAGGACACCAAAATCCAAAATTTTATAGATAAACTTGTGAGCAGCTATTTTATACTTCAAATAATTTGTTTCACATGTGTGTATACTAGTCAAGTGTCAGGGAGTCTGTGAGATAGTGAATGGTTTGTTTAAAATGACTCCATTTGCACAGCTTTAATTCACAGATAACATTTTCAGGAATCTATTTTTGTCCCTTAGAGTCAGGTTCATTTTGTGAGAATGTGCTAATTCTCAGTGTTTGTATCAGTGATGGCTTAGTTGGGAACATTTTAACATAACTGCCAGAGTTCTCTAGAGGTGGGGCAGAGTGCGTATCTCAAACCTAGATTAGTGGTTCTTCATCCTAGCTGTACATTGTAATCATCAGGAAGGCTTAACACCTCCTCCCTCCCCCTCCTCCCCCCTCTCCCCGCCCAAAAGATGCCCAGGACCTGCCTTGGACCAATAAGAAAGAATCTTTGGGCCCTGGCTGGGTAGCTCAGTTGATTAGAGCATTGACCCAATACACCAAGGCTGTGGGTTCAATCCCCAGTCAGGGCACATACAAGAAACAACCAATGAATGCATACATAAGTGGAACAACAAATTGAAGTTTCTCTCTCTCTCCCTCTCTTTAAGCAATAATAATAATAATAAAAATCTTTGGGAGTGGGGCCTGACCATCTGCAGTTTCATAAGCTCCCTAGCTGAGTGGAATAGGCACCCATGATTGAGAAGCGTGGGGCCAGTGAATCACTGAGGCTCTAGGAAGACAACACCCTGACTTATTAGCGAGATGTGAACTAGGCCTGCAGCTCATGCCGGACATCAGCTGGCTTTGGGAGCACTGGAGGGGATCTTCTTCCTTAAGTAGTCCTTCTTCTGCACAAGTAGTCCTTGAGGGACAAGATGGAGAAGCTGAAGACCAGAGTTCCCAGAAGCCACAAGTTGGAGAGAGGCAGGGAAGTTGGAGGAAAGGGAACCAGGTGAAGTTACTCGAACAGTTCGTCCAGTCCCTTGGGGAACAGGATAGTTTTCTGAGGCAAGGGGAGTTTTGGGACATAGTAAAAGCTCTCTAGTCCTTTTATTTGGGTTGTAGGATCATCAACCTGAGCTTTGAAAACATGACTTTAAAAAACACACATGGCTTTTTATTCAAAGAGAACTAAAAAGGCGTGTTTTGGTTTTGGTCCCTAGAGCTAGGGATGCCTAGAGGTGGAGGCAAGCAGCCAGCTGGAGGGAGGAGTCAGGGCCTCTCCCAGAGCTCTTCCCTGCTGAAGCCTGGACTCATCCGTGTTTGTTTTTGGCGATGGAAGCAGTCGCCTGTCTCCCGCCCTCACTGTGGTGACGCAGCGTTCACCAGCTTGTGAAGTGTGTGCGTTTGAGGCAGAGGAGAGCGTGCCCCCGTTGTCTGTGGGACCAAGAGACGCGAGATGTGGACTGTGCGAGGGGCCATATTTCCCATCTTTATCCCTCTCAACTCTCTCTGTGACACCTCACCTTCTTATCCGTAGGGCTTCTTTTAAGCTCTCCTCTCTTGCCTTGTCCATCCACAGCTGCAGGAAAAGGGGAATCTCTATGTGAAAGAAGAAGGGGGGACCAGCAGGGGGGAACTGCCCACCCGCACATCGCTGGAGAGGAAGGGTGGAGAGACGCTCCCTTCCACTTCCTAGTTCTGCCTAGCCCCCAGCCTCTCCCCACGGCCCTCTTCCGATTCTAGGGAGGCATTTCACTGGCTCTCCCCATTCCCACCCACTTAAGGGGATAAGAAACGGTGTGAGCAGAGTCTGAACTTCTCAGTGTCCACCGAAAACCCGGAGGAAGGAAGAACGGATCTGGTCTGGCCAGGTGGCTGGCACGGAGGGGGGCGACAGAAAAGCTGGGGAGGGGAGCAGGAGTGATGGGGAGCTCAGGACCCCGGCGCCAGCCTCCCCAGCAGGATGCAGGACAGCCCCTCCTCACCACTTGGCTGAAGTTAGTCTTGATGATTCCAGGCGCCAGGCAGTTCACCCTTATGTTACTTTGGGCCAGTTCTATGGCCAGGTTCTTGCCGAGGCCCAGCAAGGCTGTCTTACTAACATTGTAAGGGCCCAGGCCCTGGGGAAAGGAAACATGGGTTAGCCTCTTTGTTTCTGGTTCATTCTTGGTTCTTATTGGAAGACATAAAGGGCAGTAGATAACAGGGCATCTCCTGTAATGGAGGGTCCCAGTTAGAAAATGGTCTTGAGGCGAACCCTCCCCAATGCTGGGGTTCGTGGAGACCGGGCATCTGTTTTATGGGAAGGGACTTGGTGGTGTGATTGCAAAAGGGAACCCAAACTTCTTAGGGTGACGGGAGGGTAGGAAGGTGCAAGATGGAGGAAGGGATGGAAGTAGCAGAGGAAGGGGCTCTTACAGGAAACGGGGTGTAGGCTGCTATGGAGGCCACAATCACCACTGAGCCGCCTCTGGAAAAAGAAGAGAATGACCCTCTTCCCAGCAGAGACCCCCGCCCTCAGACCACGTGGGGCCCGTCACACCCCAGCTCCCTCTCCTTCTCTGTACCCTCGTTTCTCCATCTCTGGCACCACTGCCTTAGTCATCAGGGCTGTGGCCTTCACATTAATGTCCAGAATCTGAAACCGAGAGAAGAAGGGGAACAGCATGAGGGGAGAGCTAGAGAGGGCAGGGTATGAGCAGCCATAATAGGTTCTCTCAGATCTGCCTGATGGGGCTGGTGGAGATCTTAGAGATGATTTCTGGGACCTTACAAGTGAAGAAACCAAGGTCCAGGGAGAAAGAAGTGTCTTTCACCAGCGCATTCAGTGAGAGGATGAACATTAGGCTTGGGTGAGAAAGCACGGAGCCTGGTTCATCTTGTTTCCTAACTAGCCAAGTGTGATTTGGCCTCGAATGGACCTAAACTCTCAGGGCTACGTTGGATTTGAGCTGGATTTCCTCTGTTTCTTCTAATCAGGGAGAGCCTGGGATTAGGTTGGCCTCCTGGGATCTGCCTTGGAGTGGGCTGTGCTTCCCAGGGAAAATGTGGCCTGACCTTGGCCCCTGGGGCATTCCCACACTCCTCTGGCTCCTGAGCTCAGGGACTGGGATGCTCCTGGCCCTCCAGGATGGACTGTCTGGCTGAACATTTGTTGGAAAGTGGGATTATGAGGAGGAGTGGGATCATTTTGGGGAAGCTGGGGCATTGGCTGGAATAAAAACCTCACACCCACAATTTAAAACAAACACATCACCATTGCGCTGAGATAGTCCCCTCCCACGGCCCCTGGCAAACTCTTATTTTGAAAAATTTCAATCGTACGGAAAAGTTTAAAAAGAAGTGCAATGGATATCTTTTACCTAGATTCATCAACTGTTCACATTTTGTCCCACTCGCCCTATGTTTTTTCCTGAACCACTGAAGGTTAAGTTGCAGGTGTCATAATGCTCTAACACTAATACTTATGGATATTCTCTAAGAGATTATAATCCATGATCACACCCAAGAAATTTAACACTGATAATAATGACTTTACCTAATGTGCCGTCCATAATAAAATTTTCCCAATTGTCTTCCATATGTTCTTTTATTTAAAAAAAAAAGTTTTTATTGATTTCAGAGAGAGGAAGGGAGAGGGAGAGAGAGATAGAAACATCAATGATGAGATCATCAATCGGTTGCCTCCTGCACGACCCCTACTGGGGATAGAGCCCCTAACCTGGGCATGTACCCTGACCCGGAATCAAACCGTGACCTCCTGGCTCATAGGCTGATGCTCAACCACTGAGCAACATTGGCGGTGCTCCCATTTGTCCTTATTTGAAAAATCCAAGGTTTAATCAAGAATCAACCCTGGCATTTAGATTTGATGTACTGTGATATTTCTTTTAAATGCAAACTAAAAAGAAAAATTACTTGGTGTAAAATTATTTTCCTGTGGTCTCCATTCAGACTGCTCATGAAAGATGTTTTTCTACTTTAAAGAATATCAATCAGGAACCGACTCACTGAAGAACATTCGGCACTTTGGTCTCTATGTCTGTGAAACACCGATAAAGTACAATATTTTAGGATTCTTAAACTTCAGTGTTGAGATGTTGATGACATCAGAAGAAAAGCAAAACCAGGGGCAACTATAAAAAACCTGGCATTTCCAAATCATGTGGGAATATTAACCTTAATAAACACAGATATTTTAACTGAGGCTTTACAATTAAAGGATGTAGGTGAGTGAAATATATTATAAATGTAGTGTAATTATACACATTCACAGAAAACCCAAAATTCCACACTTGAATTTGGACAGCGGGATCTCCAATTTACTTGTGGCAGTGAAGAAGAAAAGAGCGCAGGTCTTTTCCAAAGGCTGCATGTTATAAAGCAGCAACTCAGGCCATTTCACCAGAATTGGTATTTCACGGAACTAGCAGCTATTAAAGTTTTCCAACTCACGAGAAATACTCTTTTTTTTGGCAGCTGAACAAAGGGACAGATGGTGCGCAAATTTAAATGTATCAGTTATTGGCAGATTAGCTGCCATGCCTGCTGGAAATAAACCAGGAAGAACACCTGGATAAGGGCACAGTGAAGGCTGGGGCGTAGGGAAGGAGGTCGCTAGGAAGGAGCGAATGGAAGAAGACAAAAGTGGGAGAAGCAGCAGTGAAAGAGATGGGCAGGGAGAGAGGAAGCCACGCCCCACCAGCCCTTTCCCAGGTGCACCCCAGGTGCAAATCCCAAGCATTGCTCACAGGTACTAGTACGTGGCACCTGACAAATGTATGTGAGAGCAGACCGAGTTTGTGCTGTTCTCGGAGACCCGCCCCTGGCTGCTTTATTCCCTCTTACCTTGTCCCACACCTCCTCGGTGACGTCCATGAGGTTTCCGAAGAAAGGGTTGACGGCAGCGTTGGAGACCAGGATGTCGATGCCCCCGTGAAGCTTCACGGCCTGGAGGGAGTAAGGTCTGAATCAGGGCTTTGGTCAGTTGGGGACGCGCGTTGACTAACGGTGACAGAGAATTCCTTGTTAGGAACAAAAGGATGTCAGAGTGACATCTCTGTTTCTCGAAACATTTTTCTCTAAAACTACCCTCACCTCTGCTGCTAAACACTTAAGGTCGTCTCACTTCTCTCTTTTTAAAAAAAATATATTTTATTGATTTTTTACAGAGAGGAAGAGAGAGGGATAGAGAGTTAGAAACATCGATGATAGAGAGAAACATCGATCAGCTGCCTCCTGCACCCCCCCCACTGGGGATGTGCCCGCAACCAAGGTACATGCCCCTGACCGGAATCAAACCTGGGACCCTTCAGTCCACAGGCCGACGCTCTATCCACTGAGCCAAACCGGTTTCGGCAAGGTCGTCTCACTTCTTTGACATCTTTTCTTCCTGCCCCCACTTCTTCTAAGGCTATCGCTGACCCTTTGCTCATTACACCTTCTCTTTGGGGTGCTCCTTTATTCTCATGGCATCGCTGTCACCTCAAAATCTATTTCTAGACCCTCTTCTTTTCATACGGAATCCCAGTCCCATTTCTCCAAGTGCTTACTGTCCAGTTCTCCTTGATATGAGTTACCATTTTCTCAAACTCAACCTTTCCACACCTCCCTGAATGGAGGAACTGGTTTAAATGGACTCATAGAAAGTTACCACTGGGAGGGGCCTTTAGGTCTGTTAGCCTCATGTCCTCATGGTGAAGGTGATAACTCTGAGGTCCAGGTAAGTTAATTTCTCAAGACCCTATAAGTCAAGAATGACATATTAGGGTCAGCTAAGCACAGGAGGCCTATTCATTTTGGTCTTTGGGAGAGGCAGAGTGATTTGCTCAGGGCACAGAGCTAGTTAGTGGTGGCAGAACTGAAATCGGTCCTGGGATTAAAGCAGTTCTGTACTTGGTGATCATGTCATCCCTCCACCCCCCTTTAATGGCTTGGAGGCATGGAAGATTCAAGGCAGAGCTGAGATTGAAACTGGGGAAACCAAGGGTAACATCTCACCTCCTTACTAAGTAGTAAGTATGTGGTAGCAGGAATGTGCTGGAATAATGATTGGCCAAACAGAATCTGCCAACAACATACCATCCTGAAATCAGACTTTGCATTTGCCCAGTACTGGCAATTTTTTGTTATCCTCATCTGAGGATATGCTTTTATTGTTGTTGCTTTTTAAATCCTCACATGAGAGTATTTTTTCCATTAATTTTCAGAGAGTGAAAGGGAGGGAGGAGGGGAGAGAGAGAGAGAGAGAGAGAGAGAGAGAGAGACATCAATGTGAGAGAGACACATTGACCAGTTGCCTCCTGCATGTGCCATGACTGGGGGTGGGGAGTGAACCAGGAACCAAGGCACATGCCCTTGATTGGGAATCAAACCCTCGACCCCTTGGTCCAAGGGCTGATGCTCTCACCACTGAGAAAAACTAGGGCTGTTTTTGATTTTTAGAGAGAGGGAAGGAGGGTGGGAGGGAAGGGGGAAAAAGAGAGGGAGAGAGAGAGAGAGAGAGAGAGAGAGAGAGAGAGAGAGGGAGAGAATCATCGATGTGAGAGAGAATCATTGATCTGTTGCCTCCCATACATACATCAACTGGGGATTGAACCGCAACTTAGGTATGTGCCCTGATCGGAATTGAACCTGTAACCTTTAGACGTACAGGATGATGGTCCAACCAAGCCACACTAGTCAGGGCCAGAACCGGCAATTTTGATGCCTGGGGCAGCGGCATTTAATGGGCCCTCAGTTGACTCTGTGCTTCACGATTTGGCGCAGGGAGGGGTGTTATTAACAATGTGTACCATCTGCTAACTCCCGTTTTAACTAATTATTCTTGCTAACTAGGTGCTAAGCTCAGATGTTTTGAACGCCTGAGCTGTCAGCATGTAAATTTCACAAAAATGTAAAACCACATAATCTTTTAAAACCGGTATCAATACTTTCTCGCGCTCTCTAAATTTTAGTGTCCAGGCACAAAGCCCCGGTCATTTGCCTTGGCTCCGTGTAAGCCTAGCCTAGGGACTTGTGACTCAGAAAGAGCAGAATACGTTAGCAAGTGTTGTGTGCTGCGGCCTGTGCATGTGTCTTTGGGGGTGGGGAGAAGGTGGTGGATTGCACCAGAATCACCTGGAACGCTTTTCTACTTCTGTGCATCCCTCCCCTTCTAGGCCTATCAGCATGGACAGGGGAGGAGGCTGGGTTTTGATTGAAGAGATAGAGGACCATAGAAGATTAATGAGAAAGGTATTCTGACTATCCAGCTGGTGTCTCCTAAGTCTTTCTCTAAATTGTGCGATCACCACACAAAAGTAGTTAAGCATTGTTTGCTCTGTGTCCTGAGGATATTTTTTCCATTGCTTTTTCAGAGAGAGTGGAAGGAGGGAGGGAGGGAGAGAGAGAGACATTGATGGAAGAGAGACACATTGATTGGTTGCCTCTCGCATGAGCCCTCAGGGGGGAGGGGTGGGGAGGTGGGGAGCAAGCCCGAAGCCCAGGTCTATGCCCGAGACCCTTTGGTGTGAAGGCTGATACTCTAACCACTGAGCATGCCGGCCAGGGTGTGATAGGCATATTTTTTAGAAAAATGTCATCAAGTGGAGCAGCGGCTGATCTGGTTTCCACTCACCACACCTTTGAGAAGCTTCAAGGTGCAGGTTAGGAGGTTACCGGGTAGTCACTATCCTCAGAGCACAGCTTTCCTCATCACAGGGTGACAGCTGGCAATGGGTAGCACACATCTCCAGTTGCTAACAAGAATCCTATTATTCTCCACCCTGGCATTGCGCGGAGAGTCGTTCTGCTCCTCTCTTCTGTTTCCCATTTCTTGACACCGGGTTAGAAAAAGAGTCTTGGCTGGTTCCACTAAGCGTCTCTTGGGCACACCCATTTGGTCCCACCACCACTGCTCCAGGCCGGAGTGACTGCAACAGCTTCTTCACTGATCTCCTTGGCTCAGTTTCCTCTGTTCCAGTACATCCTTCCTGCCAGTGCCAGATTCTCTTTCTTTAATAACATCTTCATCTTGCTCAAAACCTCACACGGCCTCTTATTTCGGACAAGGATGTCGGAACTCCTCTGGGAGGCTGTGGAGGCCCCAGTGCCCCCTCCTTCCCACCAGCCCATGACACCGCACTCCTGACCCTGTGCTCTCTGCTGTGGGGCTGACGGTGCTCTCCTCTTCCCTCAGTCCCTCCTGGGCCGCCTGCTCATTTTGCAGGGTCATCTGGAATCCTGTCCTACTCCATGTCCATCCCACCTAGTTCTCAAGCTTCGCCACTGGGCCAGGGCTCCAGGATTTTGTCATTAAGTTTCTACATACTTTCATACGGCTAGTCACTAATTGGCCCAGCATCCCAGATGGCTCCCTTCAGCCTCAGGATCAAGGTCCCAAACTCGGGCTTTGTCCAACAGCCTATGCCAGACAAGGTCACTTTCTTGAACTTACATTTGGCTTTCTCCAACCACGTTTAAAAAAACCACAGGTACAACAAGTAAAGCTGTCTTTATTTGCAGACGACATGATATTGTACATAAAAAATCTGAAAGACTCCGTCAAAAAACGAATAGACTTAATAAATGAATTCGGCAATGTAGCAGGATACAAAATTAACGTCAAGAAATCTATGGCCTTTCTATACACCAATAGTGAACTTACAGACAGAGAGACTAAAAAGGCAATCCCATTTACCATTGCACCAAAAAAATTAAGATACCTAGGAATAAACTTAACTAAGGAGGTAAAAGACCTATACGCAGAAAACTACAGGACACTGAAAAAAGAGATAGAGGAAGACGTAAACAGATGGAAGAACATACCATGTTCATGGATTGGTAGAATCAACATCATTAAAATGTCCATACTACCCAAAGCAATCTATAGATTCAATGCACTCCCCATTAAAATACCAATGGCATATTTCACAGACCTTGAAAGAACTCTCCAAAAATTCATCTGGAATAAAAAAAGACCCCGAATAGCCACAGCAATCCTGAGAAAGAAGAATAAAGTAGGCGGGATCTCAATACCAGATTTCAAGCTGTATTACAAAGCCACTGTTCTCAAAACAGCCTGGTACTGGCACAAGAACAGAGATATAGATCAATGGAACAGAATAGAGAACCCAGATATCAACCCAAACCACTATGCTCAATTAATATTTGACAAAGGAGGCATGAACATACAATGGAGTCAAGACAGTCTCTTCAATAAGTGGTGTTGGGAAAATTGGACAGATACATGCAAAAAAATGAAGCTTGATCACCAACTTACGCCATACACAAAAATAAACTCAAAATGGATACAGGACTTAAACATAAGACGGGAAACCATAAAAATACTAGAGCAATCCACAGGCAGCAAAATCTCAGACATATGCCAAAAGAAATTCTTCACTGACACTGCCCCTAGGGCAATGGAAGCTAAAGAGAAAATTAACAAATGGGACTACATCAAAATAAAAAGCTTTTTCACAGCAAAAGAAACCATCAACAAAACAACAAGAAGGCCTACTGCATGGGAGAACATATTTGCAAATGGCATCACTGATAAAGGTTTAATCTACAACATCTACAGGCAGCTTATACAACTTAATAAAAGGAAGATAAATGATCCAATAAAAAAATGGGCAACAGACCTAAATAGAATCTTTTCGAAAGAAGACAGAAGGAAGGCCAAGAGACACATGAAAACATGCTCAACGTCACTAATTATCCGAGAGATGCAAATCAAAACAACAATGCGGTACCATCTCACACCTGTCAGAATGGCTATCATCAACAAATCAACAAACGACAAGTGTTGGCGAGGATGCGGAGAAAAAGGAACCCTCGTGCACTGCTGGTGGGAATGCAGACTGGTGCAGCCACTGTGGAGAACAGTATGGAGCTTCCTCAAAAAACTGAAAATGGAACTCGCATTTGACCCAGTAATCCCACTCCTGGGAATATATCCGAAGAAACTAGAAACACCAATCAGAAAGGATATATGCACCCCTATGTTCATAGCAGCACAATTCACCATAGCTAAGATTTGGAAACAGCCTAGGTGCCCGTCAGCAGATGACTGGATCAGAAAACTGTGGTACATCTACACAATGGAATACTATGCTGCCATAAAAAAGAAGGAATTCTCATCATTTGCAGCAACCTGGGTGGAATTGGAGAACATTATGTTAAGTGAAATAAGCCAGTCAATGAAAGAAAAATACCACATGATCTCACTCATTTATGGATAATAAAGAACATTATAAACTGATGAACAAAAAGACAGATACAGAGACAGTAAAGCATCAAACAGACTGTCAAATTACAGGGGGAAAGTTAGGGAGAGGTGGGGAAGATAAGAGATCAATCAAAGGACTTGTATGCGTGCATATAAGCATAACCAATGGATGCAAAACTCTGGGGGGTGAGGGCATATATGGGAGTGGGGTGGGGGGTGGCAATGGTAAGATATGTACACGTATAATACCTTAATTAAAAAAATTGAAAAAAAATAAAAAAATAAAAGACATAGCAAAAAAACCAAAAAAAAAACCCACCACAGGTACATATATTTAAACTAGTAGCCCTGACCATGAATCCGTGCACCAGTAGCTCTCTGCGGGGCCTGGCCGCTCCGCGCCTGCTGTCCAGAGGCTCTCTGCAGCCCAGAGGCCCATCCACGGCCAGGCACAGAATGCTTGCCTTGTTGCCGCGGCGACGAAGCAAGCATTCCACCAGGCCGCTCACACTGCCTGCTCTCAGGGGCTGCTCCCCCGGGACTGGGGGACTCTGGCGGGGCTGAGAGGACTGGGTGCCGCCATCTTGTGGCTATGGGCACCGCCATATTTGTGATGGAGTGATGGTTAATTTGCATATTACCCTTTTATTATATAGGACATGTTTTTATTGTTTTTTTAGAGAGAGAGGAAGGGAGAGGGATAGAAACTATGATGAAACACTGACTGGCTGCCTCCTGCATGCCCCCTCCTGGGGGTCAAGCCCATAACCCTAGCATGTGCCCTGACTGGGAATGGAACTGGTGACCTCTTGGTGCATGGGACCATGCTCAACCAACTGAGGCACATAAACCTGGCTCCAATGCTCACTTGAGCATCCCCAAACAGTTCTTTCAAAATGGAATAACCTTATGCCATCGACCATTGTTTAACATCCCCCTCTTCTAATATTACCCAAATAATTTCTGTCATTTGGTTAGTACAATCCCGCACTTTCCATTCTTGGGTAGATTCTCTCTTCCACTCCAGGGAATAAAGTGTGGGCCCTGAGCCTGAGAGAAGGGGAGCCTCTTTGCCAGATGTTCGTATTTTCCTGTGTCGCTGGAAGGCTGGTGCCAAGTACCAACTCTGCCACTGGCTCAGACCTGCGTTTGAGAGTAAAGTCCAAGTGGGCACAAAGGCCTGACCTGACGACAATGGGGAAATGCCTGGCAGTCTGCAGGCAGCTTGGCAGGGCTGGATGACTCTCAGCTCCTTTCTTACTGGCTGCTGGACCTTGGGATGTGGCTCCACCTTTCTGAGCGGAGTGTAAACAAGGAGAAGAGTCTTTGCCTTGTTTGGGTCGTTGTCAGGTTTAGAGATGACCCGTGTAACACCCTGAACAAAGTGAACGGCACACAGTAGGTGGCTGAAACATGGTGGGCTTCCTCCTGCAGGTTTCCAGGGACTGCCTCTACGCTGAGGAACTGGGGATTGATGGCTGATTGGCTCCCAGGGGGCAACATCTATTTTGTGATTGTATCTAACCTTGTCATCTGCCCAATTAGATTGCAAACTACTGGAGAACCAGGACCAGCTGTTTTTGTGTGTGTTTTTGTTTTGTTTTGTTTTGTTTTTGGTGCCCCCAAGGGCTGCTGCAGGGCTGAAGCATTAGAGTGGTTTTTGATTCTCTGGCTGGGATGATGGATGATTCTTAGAGACATAACAGAAAGGCACACAATAAAAGTGTGCCGGTGGACGGGTGTGGGTATGCACAACACACTGTTATGTTTTAGTTAATAGTGCTGGCTTGGATCACACCCATGTGGTCCAGGAAAGCTGGGAAGGAGGCTGAGGCTGGTTCCCTTCTGCCACCTCCTGGCTGCGTGCCCATATCCTTGCTGCTCACCGTGGTCACCAGCCGCTCCCGGTCCTCGGCCTTCCCCACGTGGCACACGGTGCCCGTCACGCTCAGCCCCTCCCCCTGCAGCGCCGCCACTGCCCGGTCCACGTTCTGCTGCTTCCGGCTGCTGACCACCACGTGGGCCCCATCCTGGGCCAGCCGCCGGGCGATGGCCAAGCCGATCCTGTGGGCAGAGAGAGATATGGACGGTCAAGGCGAGCACGGGGAAGAGGTCGAAAGCACGGGCTCCGGGGTCAGACTGCGCTGGTTTGAATTCTAGCTCTCCTTTTGGACGCTCGTTTACTTAGTTTTCTTATGGTTTTGGCCTCAGACTAGGTTCCCAGAAAGTGACGTCACCTTCCACAGGCCCCACCGCCATGGGGTACAGGCCCCATACCCTGTAGGAACTGAGGGGAAAGAAATGAGCGAGGGGGGCAGCAGCAGCCACTTCCATGATTGGAAGAGCCCTGCCCCCAAATACCGACCTTATTAGTCTGCATCACCTCAAAATTCTATCGTTAGTTATGTTTGGGTTGCATATGAAAGGGTGGGTCTCTGGTCAAAAATGTAACTTTTAAATTTTTAAATTTTTTTTAATTTTACTCTCCTGGGAGTGAGGGTTATACATTTTGCAATTGTTAGCTATTGGCGTTTCCAGTACATTTGTATTTTAGATTCGTGCAGAGTTGGTGTCTAGCAAAGTCCTGTAATGAGAAGCAGTATAGACAAGAGTGGTGGGTGCAGAGATAGGCTGTGCAATGGAGGCCAGAATGGACTCAGCCAAACAAAAATTTGGATACGTGAGTCTTGTGTCCTGTCTAGGTAAGGGGCGCGGTTCTGGGAGACTTGTCGAGGCGCCCAAATGGGGTGTCTGGAACACTTCCATAGTCCATGGAGGCAGTGGGATAGTATATATATATATAGTATAAATATATATATTTATAGTATTTTAAAAATCTGGGCTGTCTTGAACTTCTGGCATCTGGTCTTCTTAGACTCAGGGCCCGTGGGCTGGAGCAGCGCGGAGCACGGAGGCACTGGGTTGGAGGGGGCAGCACGGAGCTGGCGCAATGGCGCAGAGGCAGCGGCGCCGGAGACGGGGCGGCTGCAGGCCAACCACGTGGTTCCTGACTTCCTGGGCCGCGTGTGCGGCTGAGGACGCGACCCGGGAGGCAAAGGACGGGAGTTACCGCCTGTTTCCAGACAACGGGGGGCCTCAAAGACGCCGGGCCGGGCACTCACCCTTCGGTGGAGGCCGTTACTAGGGCCACCTTATTCGCGAGCGGGTCCCGGCGCGCCACCCTGGAGCTGGCCATCCGCACCGACTTCCAGGACCGGACACAGCCGCCCAGCAGCAGCCCCGCCTTATGCATGGCGCCGACCGGTGGTGCAAGGTTCCGCACCCCCTGGTGGGGCGGTGCGAGGGGCGGGCCTCCGCCCCGCGCGTTCCCGGCTCCGGCCGCCCTGGGACTGGACCGCTCCTCCCGCTCTGCGCCGGCAACTTCGCGCGGGGAACAGGCTGTGGTTGCGGGCGCCCCCTGCCGGCGCATGGCCGCCGCGCCCCGCAGCCCCCTGCTCCGCTCTGGCGGGTATGGGACAGACAGTGCTGTGCGTCCAGATTTCCTGAAGGGCCCTCCCCACTGCTGGAACCCCTGGCACCCCTCCTTCCACATCTGCTTACCCACGTCATTTTTCGGGGGGCAAGGGGTGCAGCTTTGAGTTGGTTGCTTTTGCTTCCCAGAACTTCAGGATGGACCTTCTCTGAAAAAGTCTGGGTCTAAATATATGACAGCCCATAAGGGGACAATTATTCTGCCATTGCCCAAAGAGATGAGGCCTGTGTGCACTACATGAGGGTCTCAGGTGAGGGTGGAGGCGCCTGGGAGAGAGACATAATGGGGACAGCTGGGCCAGGCCTGACACTGCCCGCCTGACACTGCCCTTCATTCTAGCTCAAGGTCACCTCCATCTTGACAGGCCTGGAGGGCAGGCTCTGATCAGTGTGGTAACCAGTGTGCAGGGATAAAGATCCTGGCTGGACAGGACTCTGATACCCTTTACCACAAGGGGACTTCCCCATTATACAGGGCCCAAGTGGTAGCAAGGAGGCTAGAGGGCCCCCCAACCAGTGGGAATACAGAGAACTCGGGAGCATTCTCTTCTCCACAACCACCAAGTCCCCAGGTCCTAGCCTCCAATAAATATTTGTTGAATGTAAAAGCACTTTGTAAACTGTAAACTACTAAACATAGTAATTATTGCCACCATAAAGTAATTATTATTGCTGCCATAGGCCAGACTCTTCATCTGTAAACTAAGAGCGCTGGAGTAGATGATGAATAAAGTCCTCTCCACTATAAATTGTGTCCAAGACTTCAGCCTCCACTTCTGCCAAGTGGGCTGAAATGATCTCTCTGCAGAGTTTCTGGGAGAATTAATAAATCTGGATGGCTTATGGTACACTGTACAAAGGCCCTGGCAGACCCAAGTGCTAGTGCCCGAATTGGTTTAATCCAGTGGTCTCTAAAAGCCAGACTGAGAAGTGATACTGATCCATGGCAAAGTTTTCACTAGTTCAAGGCAAAATGAGAATATAAAGAAAATGTAGTGAGTATCATAAAGCTAAGCTTATTTGACTTAACAGATATTCCTTTATTCTGGGGATAGGCTTTTGCTTTTGTGTGTGTACGTGTGTGTATTAGTCTTTTTGTTAAGAAAAGATGATGAAAGCAGATGGGTAGGTTGAGGAAAGTGTTGTGAGTTGGTGAAATCACCAGTGTGGGAACCCTATGTCAGTCCCTACAATTGGAGGAGAGAGAATGCTGGTCTGTGAAATTCAGTTTGGGGGATTGCTGTTTAATAGAATTTATACTTGCTAAAGATTCATTTAGTGTATGTATAGGTTAGCTGATCAGCTAAAAAGGGGATTTCAGCAGTCAAAAGGGTGTGTGTGGGTAGCAAGTAATATAACAACACACAATGGATTTATAGTATATTCCTCAACCATTAAGTTACAGCTGTGGTACTCAGTTTTGGTGCTCAGCACATCCCGATGAGATAAGAGAGCTTAAGTCCAATTTCCCCCATATCGGGGAAAACTGACTCTCTGACTGGTGCCCCTCAGTCTGAAACTCATGAATTATTGACAGGCTGGATAGTGTGACACTGCCCTTCCTCCTCCCCTGCTCGGAGCTAATGCACTGTGGGAACGCTTCCCAGGGCTTTCCACCTGTATGTGGGCCTGGGGAGAGCGGGTGTAGGAGGACTGGGGTAGGGGTTCCCAGGGCTTTCGGTTCAGAGGGACGAGCTTGAAGGGCAAATTTGATCTCTCATCACCTCCTGCCCAGAGGTGGGTAGCCAGATCCAGGAGCTGAGGTTGTGAGGGAGATGGAGGGAGACCATACTCCAAAGAGCAAAGGGTTCTGGGAAGAGAATTCTGGCCTGGGAGCTCCGTGAACATTGGCTTCTCCTCATCCGGGCAGGGTGGATATTTGGCCTCCAGCACCATTGGGGAGCACACAGGGGACACTAGGGAGGGGATCTGAAAAGAAAAGCGTAGAAGTGTGGGATCGCTAGCTCCTACTCCTCATCAAGCTGGTTTGTTGGAGAGCGGGTAGGACATTTTTGGGGAAAATACATGGGTGTGTTGGAGTCTCTTTGAAATGGGAACTTTAATAGACAATGGATTGTTCTTGTATGGAGATGGTACCCTCTGCAGATTTGAAGAAATGCTCTGTGATTGAGGACTATACTCCCATCTCCTTCAAGGGCTGACTGTGATCCAGAAGGAAATTCACCTGGAATGGAATTTAAATCTTGGGTTTTGCAATAACCATCCCAGACTGGTTTTTGGCTCATGTGCTATCATTTGACACAAGTCAGGAATGGGCAGCATGGGAGGGCTGGGGATAGCAACTTTTTTTTTTTTTTTTTTAAAGGAAATCTTTTTATTTATTTATTTTTAATATATTTTATTGATTTTTTACAGAGAGGAAGAGAGAGGGATAGAGAGTTAGAAACATCGATGAGAGAGAAACATCGATCAGCTGCCTCCAGCACACCCCCCACTGGGGATGTGCCCGCAACCAAGGTACACGCCCTTGACTGGAATCGAACCCGGGACCCCTGAGTCTGCAGGCCGACGCTCTATCCACTGAGCCAAACCGGTTTCGGCGGGATAGCAACTTTTTAAGAGTCGGCAAAGGTTGGTGCTTTCTAGAAATTTTATTGAATATTTCCAATCTAGTGAGGTGGGCGTTTTGATTTTCATATGTGAAATCATAGTGACTCACGGCAATCTGACCCTCTGTCAGTGTCAAATAGCTACACATGCTTTTCCTGACATTGTTGGAGAATAACAGTTTTCTTAAAAATTAATTTTCTCTGAATTGGAATTTTACTTTCATCATCAATGTGTTTTTATTTTAATCATTAAAATATCTATTTTAAAAATCATATAAGTAACACATGTTCATGATTTTAAAAAGAGAAGTGAAAAAGTAACTCTTCCCTATGCTTCTTTTACCTATACCCACGTAGCACTCGGCCTTGTGTATCCTTCCAGAAACTTCCTATGCATTTACGTGCATTGTCCCCTTAAATATGTTCCCACGAATGGTCTGACACTATACATCATTGGTCCCTTCAAATCACTGGTTTCTCTTCTTTCTTTCTATCCCCCTTCGTTCTTTTGTTTCTTAAAGTAGAGACTGTTCTGAGTGGTACACAATAGATCTATTCTATTCTCTCTCCCTTTAAAAATAGCTGTGCAGTATTCCATTGTGTGGGTATTCCATAATTTATTTAGCCAGTCTCCTACTGATGAACATTTAAGTAGCTTCCAGTGTTTTGCTATTTCAAACAATGCTACAATGAACAACCTTGGACGTATACATATTGTGTGTTTGGTGCAAATCTGTACCTTGAGCCAAATGTTTTAAATGAATGACTATGGTAAAATTACCTTAAAAAGAAGTTCTGATGGATTTGTTTTTCTACAGTAAATTTACACGCTGCCCTACCCTCTTAAATATTGACGTAGAAGGGTTTCAACTTTGGTTGATGGCGTAAACTCAGGGATAAGTGTTGACATACTCTGGCCTCAGTGGCTGGAGGCCATGAGGAAAGGCGTCCCACTGACCTGCAGCTCACAGAACGAGGCATACTCATTCTCACGTTTGTCATTGAGAATGCCAGCCCAGCATTGCCAGATCTTGGGATTTTTAAACAGAAGGTAGAAATCTGGATTTTAATATGAGATATTTGATATTTAACTGTTGACAAATAATTTATTTAAAACACACACACACCAGTGAATGGATCTGTAGGTGCCAGAGACTGACATAGTCTCTGCCTATTTAAATGTAACGGATTATTAATTTTGTGAAATATTGCTCTATCTAGAATCTCATAATTCTGTTGCATAGCTTATTCAATTTCAGGTTTTTCAACCCCCCTCCCCCAGATTGCCCTGTATTTAGGCAGTTGTTTGTGAACACTGTTTAGAAATCACCCACCCAGTGTTTGTTTAAGTCTTTTACAGGAACTCCGTATAGCAGCAGGCAAAAGGTTCTTAGAGACAGGCTTCTCTCTCCCTGAACCAGGATTGCTTTCAGCCGTTGTGTTTGGGAAGGGGTGGTGGGGGTGGGGGTGTCCCTCAGTCTGTTTTAAAGTAGCAGTTGGCTCCATTGGGTCTCATTGCTCTCTGCCGCCGGTCACTTCTGGGAACTCCAGGATTATAATCCTGGTGTGGTCTCCAAATGGAGGCTGAGATGCAGGGACAAGATGGGAAAGGCCATACTTTCCCAGCTGCCATATCCTTTTTAAAAAATTTAATGTATTTTTATTGATTTCAGAGAGAGAGGGAGAGGGAGAGATAGAAACATCAATGATGAGAAAGAATCCTTGATCACCTGCCTCCTGCACGCCCCCTACTGGGGATCCAGCCAGCAACCCGGGCATGTGCCCTAACTAGGAATGGAACCGTGACCTCCTGGTTCATAGGTCGACCCTCAACCATTGAGCCACGCCGGCTGGGCTCTTTTTAAGTCCTCATAATGTCATTGCGGAAGAAATTCACGGAAGATTTTGGGGTGGAGTGAAATACCACATCGAGGGACAAACCCCCCGGACAGGCTGCCTAATGAGGCTTCCCATTGAGTCCTTCCTGGGCACAACCAAATCCTTAGCCCTGATTTCAAAACGGCGCTTTCCCCCCTTTCCTCCCTCAGTGCCGGTCCCTGTGGCAGACGGCAGGTGCCGATAACAGCTCAGACCCTCTTTCTAGAAAGGACTTGCTGGCTGCTGGGACTCTGATTCGCTGTCAGCCTCCAGCTGACAGTTAACTCCTTCTCACAGTGGCCCCAGCCAGTGACTGAGCAGGATGGTGCTACCAGGACCTCGTCCTTTCTGTCTAACTGGGGGCTCCTCTAATGGCCACCTTTGCTTTGGAGCTTCCGGTTGTTTGTCAGATTTGCATCGTGTGGTGTAACAGTTCCTCTTCCTCAGGCCTGCCTGCTCCTTTTTCCTTTCACGGCTGTTACTCTAACTAAACCTTTGGACTCCTAACTCCAACCAGGCATCTGCCTTGTTGAGGGCTCACTGACAGTCTCCTTTCTTCAGAACCTTTCCAATGCATGACCCGCCTCCCAGCACACAGGGGTGTTCTCCCAGAGGATTGAGGATCAGTCTTGCTCCTCATTCAGAGCTTCAGGGCATTCTGAAGCAAGAATCTTGCCGCTACAGTTTGGGTTATTGGAGGGGAGGCTTCCGTAGAAAATTGCAGGGTGGGCATTGGCAGTCTAAGGCCCACACAACAGTGCAAGGCCGGCTCTGTAGCTCCACGTGTTTTCCTTCAAGACTTCTCTGCTCGTATGAGGTGAAGAAAAGTCCCCTCACCCCTCCTGAGGTATTCCATTTTCCTGTGAGGAATTTCCAGATCAACTGTGCGCACGCACCCAAGAACCAACATCAATTTTTAGGGACTATGCAATTTAAATCCACATTAAGAAAGAAAACCGTTTCCCTAGAGGTGCCAGCCTGCCCTCTCCCGAGATAACGTTCGACATTGTTATGCAAAGCAGTTTCAGTTCTCTGGTCCCGCTCTGAGATCAGTGTAAGAGGCAGATGGTATGGAATGAATAAGACCCATCACAAGCCTTGCCAAAGGACAGAGCCATACTTCGGAGGGCTCTCTCTTTGTTAGGCTAGATCAAATTCTTGAGCAGAATTGCATTTGTTTTCATCTCTGCAAAGGAAGTGGGGGTGGTTTAAGAATTTATTATCCTTCTGCCTCTAGCAAGCCCTCAGGAGTGAAGGGAATGGGTGGGTTGGTCCTGGTTATAAGTTCTCTGCTCCCTTATTTTGAATTTATTTATTTATTTATTTATTTATTTTTATTTCTTTATTGATTAAGGTGTCACATATTTGTCCTCATCCCCCCATTCCCATCCCACACCTCTCCCCACGGATGTTTTAAATTTATTGATACAGGGATTGTTCTTACCTATTGATACTTCATAAAAAAACAAGGCACCATACCATATACGCTTTCTAAACTTAAAAAGCACACCTTTATTTTGAAGTAATTATAGACTCAAAGGTAGTACATAGAGACCCCATGTCCCCTTCCTCCAACTTCCCCCAGTGATGACATATGTAGCACAATATCAAGACCAGGACACTGACTATCGGTACAGTACTACTAAACTGGACTGAAGCCCTTATTCAGTGTTCATAATTTTTTATGTGCACCCATTTGCGTGTGTCAGCGTGTATGTGTGTGTGTGTGTGTGTGTGTGTGTGAGCGCACACCTGCAGGCTCCTTAACTTGTTGGTATATCTTGGAGATCTCTGACTAGTAGGCCATACAGAGCAGAGCTACTTCTTTCTTATTCCTTCTTTCATTGTCTGGATGGATGATCACTTATCAGTCCCCCATTGAAGTCAACTTCAGTTGTTTATGTCTTTTCTCTACTACATATGATGTTGCAATAAATTTTTGTACACATAGCTAGGAGAACTTGTACTAAGCCCAGGTAAATAGTTGAGGTGATGGGGCAAAGGGTATGTGCCTTTGACATTTTGATAGAAATTGCCAGTTGCCCTCCAGAAAAGCTGTGCCCTTTTCCAGTCTTAGAGCACTTTCCATTTCATCACACCCTCATAGCACTCAGTTTCAGCAAACATTTTAATTTTTGCCATCTGGGTGAAAAAATTTTTTTCCTAAAATTTTTTTTAAATTTACATTTTTTTATTAAGATTATTGTGTATTTTTAAAATGTTTACAGGTATTTGTATTTCTTATTGTATAAACTACTTTTTTTCATGTCCATTGTCCACTCTTATTGGGTTGTTTACATTTTTCTTATTTATTCTTATACATTCTTTATGAAAGGAAATTAACCACTTGACTTATGTGCTGTGAATATTGTTTCTCAGTTTGACTTTTGAATGCATGTCTTTTTAATATCATGTAAATGCTTTAAAATTTTTATGGATTCAAATTTATCTTATTTTTAAAGGCTTCCGAATTTCATGTCATGCTTAGAAAGGTCTTTCTACTCCAAGAGTATAAAAAATTCATGTTTTCGTGTAGTTATTCAATGCTGTGTTTATGTGTGTGTGTATTTAAATCTTTGGGCCATTTGACATTTGTTCTTATATGGGAAATGAGAGAGTTCCAAGTTAATTTCCCCCGAAAATGGTTAATGAGTTATCTCAGCACTGTTTGAGTTACCCCCATGCCTTGATTTCTTTATTATTCCCACTTGTATTTGAACCTGTGTCTGGATTCCATTTCATTCCATTGATTTGTCTGTTCCCAAGTCAGGATTTTAATAGACACCGCAAAAAGGAAAAAAGGAAAGTGGAAAAGTACCATAAGATATTTTCAAATAGAATGGCATGGCAATTCAGAGATTGGAGAGAGATTTTTAGTTGGTGTGGTTAGGAAAAACTTGATGGAAAGAGCGGCATTTAAGACAAAGCTTGAATGATGGCAACATTAGCCAAAGGGAATAAAGAGCAAAGGCATGGAGTCATGTCTTGAATATAGTCAAGAGCAAACAGAAATGACTGTATTACTCTTTTGAGGCATTTTGAGCAGACATTTATTTATCAGAATAGCTACAAGTTGAGCACCTCCTATTTGCTATGTCAATTCTGATTTCCACGACAATAAGCCAAATTGATATTATTACCCGTATTTTCCGGCATATAAGATGACTTTTTAACCCAGGAAGATCTTCTATACGCCCAGTCGTCTTATACGCCGGAAAATATAGTATTCCCATTTTAGGAATGTAGAAAAGTGTCAAGCAGGTTAAGTAACAGCTTGTAAGTGGCTACACTGAGATTCAAATCCAAGACAGTGAACAAACACCAGAATAGAAAACATCACAGTCCGTGATGTCCCTGCTCTGCTCTTGTCACCTGCAGTCCCTTTACCTTCTCTGTCACACCAGTGTGTGCTCTTTTCTCAAAACCAGCATGTTGTGGGAAAGTGCAGGAGAGCCAGAGGGGCCTGGGAATCTGTGTCCCTCCCCTCCCTCTGTAGCCCATAATCAACAACTACTAGGGACAGGGATAGACATACTCCAGCTCTTTTGCCCTCTCATTGGGATGATTTTGAGGTGTGACCTACAATGCCCCCAAGCCCTCTGTGGGAATGAGTCAGAATTACCCTCTATGTGACTTAGCTTGATCTTGCAGCCTTACTGGGCCCCTTCCTGGTCCAGCTTCCTCACTCCTCTAATTCTTTTCCCTGGAAATATTTCCCAATAAATCATTTTCACATGCATCTTTCTATAAGCCAATATTGTTTCAAGAAATGTGTTTCAGTTATGTAGGTGTGTGTGTGTTTGTATATTGTGGTGCCATTTAACATGCATTTCTTACTGTGGAGCCAAAAAGTTTGAAAGCTGCTGTCTTATATACCATGTGCAGTTCAGTGAGCTGGACTGTTTCCTGGATGCCCCAGAATCAGAACTGCAGATCAGATTCCAAGTGTTAGTACAGTGACTTAAATATATTGAATAAAAATGTGTATTCATAGGTCTAGAGAACCCCATCATCTTTGACACAATTGGCTAGACAGTTCTTTGAAATTCTTTGGGCAGTCAAGCATGACAAATAGCTAGCTTTCTTTCTTTCTCTCTCCTCCCCTCCCTGACCCCTGCCCCCCACAACTCAGAGGGGCACCAAGAAGTTACTATTTTAAAAAAAGATTTAAAAAAATTTCAACTACAGTTGACATTCAGTATTTTTATTAGTTCAGGTGTACAGCATAGTGGTTAGACATTTATATAACTTACAAGCCTGCCAAATAGCTTTCAGAGTCCAGATTTCCTTTTGCCAAGATTGATAAATGTGGTATAAAGGTCACGGTGGTTGTTAATTTTTTGCAGACTATCAGAACAGGAAGACCAAGTTTGCCTTGCTGAAAAGCCAGCGGGTATGACTGCCCACAGGCAGGGTCATCATCCAGAGCTCTGGCCTTAGGCTTGGCTTAGAGGGAGGGAGTGGGTTCTTCAGAATTGCTCTTCATTTAACCCCAAAGACAGTGCAGTTAAAGAAAGATAATACGCTGCATACTCACTAACGACCAGTGAGACCTAGCAAAGGTCAGGCAGGTCTCTGTCAGTCAAAGCTGTGGGGATCCCAGGGCACGCCTGGCTATCAGAAGCCACTGGAGGCCATGACTGGAGGGCAGAGAGCACCAATTCCCAAAGTACAGTGGTGATGAAATCTGGAAGGCAGTGCCAAGGAGAGGGGAAGACGCCCATCTTCCTAGGGAGGCCTTGGGGGCCCTGCCATCAAGGTGTAAGTTGAAGATCCTTATTGGTCAGGACATGATGTAAGATTGGCTCCATATTTAGAAAAGAAAAATAAAAGTTGAAAATCTGGTGGAATGATTAAGAAAAAAGGAAGGAGGTTTAGCCCATCAAATTTAGGATGAAGACGGCTGTGAGTTAAGAATTTATAAGGTCTCTACTATTGTCCCAGGGAAGAGCTAGGCTTTGTGCTAGCCATGGACATCCTGGTCACCCTGAAGGTGTGCTGCAGTGTGGGAGGGGGTGCTTATCAGCACCATGAAGGTCTGGTTGAAGGATTCTTTAGAAACAGACAACTCCCTGTTTCCTGATTCCAGATTGACTCCTCTGCCTCCTGACTGTTCTCCAGGAAGGAGGTGTGGGTCATGGACATCTTTTCTCGTGACTGGAAGGGCATGTTCCACAATGAAACTTAATCCATTTGCCTATGAGACTAAACCAATTTCCTGTGAGATTGGGTTGTGACAGTCAGTACCATGCTCCCTCTGAAATGTGGACTACCCAGGTTTCTGGCTGAGCAGTCTGAGGGCCACACCAGGGGTCAGGACCCTGTGGGGCCCAGCCTGAAATGGGCAGTCGGACCTCATGCTGTGGACCACAGAGCAGTGCCAGGATCACACCAGGGAAGATCCCGAGGCTGAGCTGGAACCCTGGGAGTAGGCAGCACAAGCGGATTCCTGACGGAGTAGCAAGCTTTAACTGTTGGTGAGACTGTAGAGTTCAGCAATAGAGGGGGTGTCCCCATGGGGGTGGGGTAAGAGAAACCTTTGATTCTAGGGAGCAGAGCAGGGATGAAAGGGAGATAGGGGGTCAGTTTTGTCCCCAGTTTCTGTTTTGTTGTTGCTGGAAAGTTAGGTGTCTCCAGGGGAAGCTTGCTCTATCCTAGCAATGATGAGAGGCTCCCTCGCTCTGGATTCTCTCTCTCTGACAGGGTGGGGTGGAGTGGCCCCTGTGAAGCATGGTGGGTTAGGCTGTGGGGAGATCCGTGGCTCATAATGTACAAGCATTAACTATTTTACACTTTATTATATTCATATAGTACTTTCACATAAACTTTATGCTGTAATTGTTGTAAGGATATACCATTTTCCCCCTAAAGCAGATTCTAATTAGTCAACAGTATGCTGATTAAGCATCTGTAGGAGAAGCACTGTGCTAAGTACTCTAGGATATTAAAGATTTACAACATAAACCTAGTCTTTGCGCTCAAAGAATTTACAACTGAGCTGAGGAGATAAGACATGTCAAGAAACACCTAGAATTTAGGGTGTGAGGATAGGGGAGGGCTGGGAGAGGTTAATGGGGGAAAAAGGGACATATGTAATAGTTTCAACAATAAAGATTAAAAAAAAAAAGGAACACCTAGAAGACAACTGCTAAAAACTGCTAAATTATCTACCTACCCACCTCCTTCCCACCCTTCCATTACATCTCCCCACAGTGAGGCTCAATCCTGCCCCAGTTGGCAGGACTCTGGAGGCACTGGGTAGATAAATGAATCTTCCCTCCTTTGCCCCATCCACTCCTCATTCCATCGGACTTAGTCCCAGTTCTTCACACCCCTCTGTCCGAAGCCTTACCTTAGGGCTCAGTAGGGGTGAACGGGAGTAGGGTTTTATGTGAAGTTATGTCTAGAAAATGGATCCTGCAAAGCTGATCGTGCTTAGATAAAAATAGGCTTAATTTCTCTGATCATCTTATATTAAAATTGCATGGGGTCGGTGAGTTGAATGGGTCTGATGTACCTTGTTAAATCGATAAGCATCTGCTAGGTTCAGACATGCAGAAGGAAGGGGAAAGACCATCAGGAGACCTGGTGTAGACTTCTTGGGACTCCTCTGGTTGCTTTTCCGTGTTCTTCACTCTGCCTTTATACCCATATTCTTGAAATAAACATTTCCCTCCACCTTGTGCTAATGCTTGTGTAAGTATAATAGTTTGTGTGTGATTCTTTGAACTAAACAGGTTCAAGAGAGTGACAAAAGTATTACTGGAACTACTTCTGCTATTGGGCCAGTTTTTCTTTTTCTAAAATATATTTTTATTGATTTCAGAGAGGAAGGAAGAGGGAGAGAGAGACAGAAACATCAATGATGAGAGAGAATCATGGATTGGCTGCCTCCTGCAAGCCCCCCACTGGGGATCGAGCCCACAACCCGGGCATGTGCCCTTGACTGGAATCGAACCTGGGACCTTTCAGTTCACAGGCTGATGCTCTATCCCAGGTGTCCTCAAACTACGGCCCGCGGGCCACATGTGGGTGTTTTTGCCGTTTTGTTTTTTTATTTCAAAATAAGATATGTGCAGTGTGCATAGGAATTTGTTCATAGTTTTTTTTTAAACTATAGTCCGGCCCTCCAACGGTCTGGGGGACAGTGAACTGGCCCCCTGTTTAAAAAGTTTGAGGACCCCTGCTCTATCCACTGAGCCAAACCGGCTAGGTCAGGCCAGTTTTTCTTAACACGAGTTCCTGGAGAGAATTAAGGTCTACAAAATATTATTTGAGTGACTATTTTCTCAGTTTTCCCAAGGCTGGTTGGTATATACCTAGAGATTGAGAAGGACTGCTCCGGACCCTAGTCCATGGCTCTCAAGCAACACCTGAGCACCCTCCTTTTCACGGCCTGCCACAACTGACCCATAATGACTTCTTGAATCATGAGCTTTGACAGTGTTTACTTTGAGAGTTCAAAGGACAGACTAGTGCCCTGTGGGTGGTAGTATGGTGAGTTATAAAGTTATTAGACATACATAGGTCTTATATTAACCTAGGTCTTGTAAACAGTGATTCAAATGGCAAAGGTGAAGAAAGTATGCCTGCCCCATTTGATATATAAATTTAGAGATTTTATGATTTGGCAAGAGGAGTCAAGGTGTTGAGTAAGTCTGGAATTTGTCAGTTTTGAGGAGTAGATAGAGAAGATAAGGGTGCGGTGCCTTGAGCTCATCAAGACAAGAATGGACACCTGTTGGGACAAAGCAGCACAGTAGCCTAGGGTCTCTCGTTTCCTTACTCCCCATATGGTGCTGTGCTGGGAAGAGACCTGGGAAATGCTGTAATGTTGGAGCTTAAATGTTTAGGAAAGCATTTTCTCTGGGTCAGGCTTGGCCTGCACATTGCCTGACACCTGTGTTTTAGAGGTTGCCAGGGAGATAATACATTCCTCCATGATTCTGGTTTCTCCCCTGACTGGACCAGCAGGCTGCCGAAATAACTCCACCCTTTCTTCTCTGCCATACCAGGCATTGAATCCTGCTTGAAACCTTAACTTCTCTAGCATCCCTTCCTTTCTCCCCCGCTGGACTCAGGGAGGATGAGAGGTAGCATGAAAACTTGCCGAACTGCAACCCTAGTTTGTGGGGCTGTGTCTCTGTGTAAAGACCCACTTCCTTAGAATTTCTAGTGTTACCCGTGGAAAAAACAAAATTTATTCTTATTCTAGGTTAGATCTCTCTGCTCTATGTTCTTATGTACTTTCCTTTGAAATACTTATCATACTAAAGATTGGTTATTTAATATTTGTTTTTCCCAATGGACTGTGAGCTTTGTGGGATCAGGGACTGAGCTTGTCTTGTCCACTGCCATATTCGTATCAACATGTAACACGAAACCCTCCTGGGCATTTCAAAGAGGGAATTTAAAACAGGGAATTGATTACACAGGAGATGGGAAGAGGTGAGAAGCTGAATGGGATGATGCAATAACCAGACAGGAGTGACAGCAGGAAGCTCCTGCCACCACAAGGACCCAAAGGACACAGGAAAGGGATGGTGCCACGAGAATCAGAGGTTGCGGCTCTCCCATGGCTGGGACTGCCGATGATGCTGGATGCAGGGGCTGTCTAATGGGAAGCTGGAACCACACAGAAACATGATGCCCAAAACAGAGAGAGAGAGAGAGAGAGAGGGATGGAGAAAATAATCCGGCTTCTCCTTACTTCCCAAACCAATATCTTGCTAATGCCTCCCCTTGGCCATTGTAGTTGGGAGATAGTTGGCAAGGATAAACAGGAAGCTGGGTTCTCAGGAGAAGGTTGGGAAAGAGACCTAAGAGCAAACAGGCAATGACTGGTACAGAATGAACTAATAAATGTTTGTTGCTTGCATAAATGAATAGATGTAGAGATATGCATCAAATATTGGCTGCTCAATAATTTAAAGTAGCCACAACCCTCCCATTCACAGCCTGTCAGAACAATTCCATCCCTCACTCCTCTGCCGCTAGTTGCCACAGATGTCTTCTTCAGACATACGTTTGGACAGTGTAAACCAAGTGTAGCTGAAGCTCAAAGGAGAGACAAAAGCTCTAGATCTGGCAACTTCATTCTGAATAGCTTTATTCTGAAACACTTGAATTCAATTTTTTTTTTCTCCTGCTAGGAGTACCCAAAATACTAGTAAAGATGTAGGCCATTTAACATTGACCAGTTTGAAATCAAGCCTAGTTTTCTTGAGCCTCAAATCTAACAGCTGCAGGGATAATGTGCCTCAAAATGACACAAGGTACCACTTCTGAGGCAAAGACCTAGGCTGTCCCTCATAGGCAGGCCTTTGGTTAGGGTTTCATGTCACTGGTGGAACCATCTGAGGCTGCCATTCCAGATGGGCTCAGGTGCCTTTTCCCATGCAGAGAAGGCTGCAATTCTACAGCGTGTCCACCAGATGGCCACAACACAGCCCCCCCCCCCCGCAGCCCCCCCAGCCCTCCTCTGCCCACCGCCCCCTCTACACCTCCCCCCAACCTCCCCAGAGTCCAGACTAAGCTGAGACATAGTGTCCCAACCAAGCCTTGGCTGCCGGTGGGGTCTCATCTTAGGTACCTCACGTGTTGGAGCATATCTGGGAAGTAGAGGCTGCACTGACCCCCGAGGGAGGCATTTCCTATTCAGTGCTCTCTTTTCCCCCCTTCACTGGTTCATTTTACGTTTAATAAGAATCGATTTCAAAAATTTATAGATGGGGAAATCAAGTAGGAGAGAGAGAGAGAGAGAGAGGGAGAGGGAGAGGGAGAGGGAGAGAGAGGGAGAGAGAGAGGGAGAGAACATACATATGCATTTTGAAGGTGCGGTGGCAGGAAGTGGGGACATTCTGGTCGCATCAATTCATACCTGCAGTTTAAAGATTATTTAATGTAGAAATTCAGAGCTGGGAAAAGACCTTGGAAATAATTTAGCATCCCCCTCACTTATAGCTAAGGAAACCAATGTAGCCTTTATTGCTTGCAAGATGCCTGGAAGGTTCAGAAATTTTAGGAATGCAGTTAATAAGTAGAGTTATTAAGGGGTTTCTGATAAGATTTTATTTCGGTATTCCATCCTTTCTCCTCCTGTCTGAGGCCCAGCCTGAACCTTAAAAGCTGCAACAAAACACAAAAAGGCATTTTTCAGTTTGCTATGGAAAATGTTTGGTTCTCTGGTTCTAATCCCATTTTTGGTCTTTGGAACTTTCTGGACTCCATTGAAACAGAGGCTAGAGAGAACTTTCTGGACTCCATTGAAACAGAGGCTAGAGAGGAGGAAAATTATCCGGGAAGATGGTGGAATGAGTAGAAACCCAATCAAACTCCTAATTACAAATACTATTATAATCAATCAGAAATTTCACTGAAGAATTTTCAGCACTAAGGTAACCTAAGGGAGAATGCATTCAGCTTGAAGAATTGATGTGGGCTCCCTGAAGAAGCTTCATCACCCCCAAAAGAGCCACGAACACAGTAAACTTTAACCCTGAAAAGGAGCAGCTGCAGGGAGCCACACAGAATTCAGAGAGTGGTTGGAGCCTCTTTTCAAAGAAGTGAAGTGGACACTGCATCCTCTCAAGTGAGAGAAGGTCGGAACAAAAAAGAAGGAAGGTAATAATCATTGCAAAACATAAACTGAAAATGTTCATGTTTTGGTTGCACAGGTAGAAATGGCACTTAAATCATTAAAAAACAAAACAAAAAAACCACAACAACTGGGCAATATATACAAAATTTTAAGAAACAAAATCGGGAAGTGAAACATTCAGGAGGCAGATCTGGGGAATAGAATTTAGCATTTCAATTTCTGAATGGTTAGACTTCCTGAATAAGCAACCAAAATAAAAGGCACTCAATCAATAATTAAAGATGCAAGAATATATTTTTTCTAGAATCAATAAAAGATTAGACTGAAAACAGAGAAGAATCAGATAGTCTAATAGGATACTTATGAACATTTGAGGAATAACTTGCCATTTGCAACCCAGTTCTCACACTCTTACACCTTTTCACTTGATTTTTTTTCATAACTATGTGAGGTGGACCGATATTTTTATTTCTCTATTTTACTGATAGAAATTAATCTCTGAGAGGTTAAGTGATTTGCCCAAGGGACATAGCTGGGTAAGTGAAGAGCCCACATTAAGTCCAGGGCTTGCTCTCCAAACTGGGAGGGTCTCATATACACTTAAAACAATAAGGAAAATGCATCTGCAATAATGGGTGAAAAGAGAAGATCTTTTTTAAAAAATTGATTTTCAGAGAGAGAGGAAGGAAGAGGGAGAGAAACATTGAAGTGAGGGAAACACCAATGGGCTGCCTCCCATAAGCAAACCTGGGCATGTGCACAGGATGCCCAACCAACTGAGCCACACCGGCCAGGGCAATATCACCAAGGATGGGAGCGAGAGAGAATGTGTCCATTTATTTTGACCTGGCCAAATTGTCCTTCATGTGGACCAATAAGCTCTTCGGAGTCCTAGAAATCCAATAGTCACCCACCTTATTCCAATAGGACTGCTTCTAGCAGAAGTCTTCATTAAACACTTAAACCTAAACAGATACCATTGACCTAAGTTACCTTTTATAGAAATGCATAAATGAGAACAGTATGAGGAAGCATTTTCATTGATAAGTATAATTGCTGTATTTGATGAAATTAAAGATGTATGCTTATAGCTGTATAAGGCATTGCAAACTGCTGTCACCTAAGAGAGTTATTTGGCTAAATGTGAGGCGAACCATCTCCTAGACTCAATATACCACTCCAGGAACTTATCCTAAAGCAATAATACAAAGAAGAAAAAGTTATAGGAGAAACCAAGATGGCGGCATAGGTTAAACACCTAACCTGCAGCCGGGCACAACAATTTCAAAGGCACAACTAGAGGTCAGAACGGACATCGTCCAGAACCACAGGAGAGCTGGCGGACTGAAATGCCCACAGCTGGGGGGAAGGAGAAGGCCACGGGGACAATCGGGGGAGCCGTAAAAGCCTGAGGTATGGAGAAACTGGCGGAGACACGAGCACGCGCGCCTGCGGGGAGGATGGAGCCAGAGAGGAAGGGGCGGCTGACGGCCTGGCCGGCGTTCACTGGCAGGAAGGAGATAAAGGCTCCGGAGTGCGCTAAGCGCCGGCTCCGACTGCACTGAGCGCCAGTTCCGGGCGAAACCCTGGGAAGCCAGGCGCAGGCTGGGGGAATGAATCTGGGCTGTGGGGCGCAGGCACAGAGGAGCGGGGGAAGGCAGAGCTCCAGAGGCGCGCACGGGAAGGGGCGCAAAGGACGGACTGTTGCCTGCGCCACTGAACTGCCCTAGCGGGAAGGAGACAAAAGCTCCGGACCGTGCTGAACCCCAATTCCGACTGCACTGAACCCCAGTTCCGGGCGAAACCCTGGGAAGCCAGGCGCACGCTGGGGGAATGAATTTGGGCTGTGGTGGCGGAGGCACAGAGAAGCGGCGGCTCCAGACGCACGCACTGGAAGGTGCGCAGAGGACGGACTTTTGCCTGCGCCACTGGGTGGCCCTGCTGGGAAGGAGACAGGGACGCCAGACTGCGCTGAGACCCAGTTCCAACTACACTGAAACCCAGTTCCAGGCGAGAATCTGGGAGTCCAGATTCATTAGGGGAGGGACTGGACTGTTTGGCAGTGGGCGAAACTCCAGGGCGCGTTTCTCTCAGAGGTGTTTGCAAGGAATACAGAGGGACACAGACGCAGGAGCCTCATAGGGCGGGGCTGACAGGAAGCCAAGGTTGTAGGCTCCACCCTGTAGCTCCGCCCCAGCCAAGCTGAGCAGAAGCTTTTTCCTGCTGAGTGCCTCAGGTAGTGGCTGACCCACACTACATTGGAGACCCAGAAACGAGGGCATCTAGTGGTTGGTGTGAGATGACACCAGATTTCAATCACTTGCATAAGGGAGGCATTCTAGAGGCAGACTCAGTGAGCGCCAAGGCATTGCTGCATCAAGACCCGGCCCACAAACATGTCTCCTGCACAGCAACTCTTCCTATATAGACAAAGAGGGTCCTCACGGCCAATTGGCCTGGAGGACAATTCCTCCCAGTGACACCAACAACAATCAAGACTTAACTGTACAAAGGAGGACCAAGATGGAGACATAGGGCGGCAGCCTGATCGTTGCCTACCACAACAATATTGAGACTACGACGGGAGAGCAGAGCAGACACCAGCCAGAAAGACCGGGGGGCTGGCTGAGCAGATGCTCTACAACTAGAATAAAAGAGAGGGGTACGCAGGATGATGCTGATGCCGGTGACCCAAAGTCCACACTTTAAGAACTATGGCTCAGGCGACACAATGGCGGCCTGGAACGTGCTCGGCGCAGTTCCCCCGGCGGTCTCCGGCTGAGGGGACGGCTCCACTCGCTGCCGAGCACGGACAGACGAGCCCCTGGGAGACATGGGGTGGGAGACTCCGTGCTTGCTGACCTCCGAGTCCTTCAAGAATCTCAATGCCCCGAAGTGGCCAGGTGCGCACGCTCAGTGACCGGCCACCGTTGCAGACCCAAGGGCCGACGCAGCGACACCGGACCAGCCCACCGCCGGGCACCGGGCACACCGGAGCCTTGCCGAGCCCGCCGCCCAACGAGTTCTGCGGCAGCCGCCCTGGAGCTCTGAGAAAATGACCGAAGGAATTGCTGAGAGGGAATTGACCAACAGGAATTGGGATCAAGAAGACGAAACCCCGCTGAGACCCGAGTCCAGGCGAGCCTGCGAGCCTCTGGGCCCAGATGTGGTCACACGCCTCTGGGTCTAGGTGAGGCCTCACGCCCCTGGGTTTGGGTGAGGCCACGCGTCCCTGGGTCTAGGTGAAGCTGGATTCCGGGTTCGGGTGAGGCCATGTGCCCCTGGGTCCGGGCAAATCTGAACCCTGGGTCCGGGTGAGGCCGTGGGCCCCTGGATCCGGGTAAGGCTGGGTCCCGAGTCCGGGTGAGGCCGTGCGCCCCTGGATCTGGGTGAGACCACGCGACCAGGGGTCTGAGAGAGGTAACGCGCCCCTGGGTCCGGGTGGCTTCGTGCACCTAGGTCCAGGTGAGGCCACGTGCCCCTGGGTCTGAGAGAGGCCACGCACCCCTAGGTCCGGGCAAGACCATGTGTCCCTGGATCCGGGTGGGGCCTCGTGCACCTAGGCCCGGGTGGGGCCGCGTGCCCCTGGGTCTGGGGGAGGCCAGGCGTCCCTGGGTCCGGGTGAGACCATGTGTCCCTGGATCCGGGTGAGGCCTCGTGCACCTAGGCCCGGGTGAGGCCACGTGCCCCTGGGTCTGGGGGAGGCCAGGCGTCCCTGGGTCTGGGTGAGACCATGTGTCCCTGGATCCGGGTGGGGCCTCGTGCACCTAGGCCCGGGTGAGGCCACATGCCCCTGGGTCTGGGAGAGGCCAAGCGTCCCTGGGTCCGGGTGAGACCATGTGTCCCTGGATCTGGGTGAGGCCTCATGCACCTAGGCCCGGGTGAGGTCACGTGCCCCTGGGTCTGGAGGAGGCCAAGCGCGCCTGGGTCCGGGTGAGACCATGTGTCCCTGGATCCGGGTGAGGCCTCGTGCACCTAGGTCCGGGTGAGGCCATGTGCCCCTGGGTCTGGGAGAGGACAAGCGTCCCTGGGTCCGGGTGAGACCATGTGTCCCTGGATCCGGGGGAGGCCTCGTGCACCTAGGCCCGGGTGAGGCCACGTGCCCCTGGGTCTGGGGGAGGCCAAGCGCGCCTGGGTCCGGGTGAGACCATGTGTCCCTGGATTCGGGTGAGGCCTCGTGCACCTAGGTCCAGGTGAGGCCACGTGCCCCTGGGTCTGAGAGAGGCCACGCACCCCTGGGTCCGGTCGAGACCATGTGTCCCTGGATCCAGGTGAGGCCTAGTGCACCTAGGCCCGGGTGAGGCCACGTGCCCCTGGGTCTGGGGGAGGCCAAGCGCCCTGGGTCCGGGTGAGACCATGTGTCCCTGGATCCGGGGGAGGCCTCGTGCACCTAGGCCCGGGTGAGGCCACGTGCCCCTGGGTCTGGGGGAGGCCAAGCGCGCCTGGGTCCGGGTGAGACCATGTGTCCCTGGATCCGGGTGAGGCCTCGTGCACCTAGGTCCAGGTGAGGCCACGTGCCCCTGGGTCTGAGAGAGGCCACGCACCCCTGGGTCCGGGCGAGACCATGTGTCCCTGGATCCGGGTGAGGCCTCGTGCACCTAGGCCCGGGTGAGGCCACGTGCCCCTGGGTCTGGGAGAGGCCAAGCGTCCCTGGGTCCGGATGAGACCATGTGTCCCTGGATCCAGGTGAGGCCTCGTGCACCGAGGTCCGGGTGAGGCCACGTGCCCCTGGGTCTGGGAGAGGCCAAGCGTCCCTGGGTCCGGGTGAGACGTTGTGTCCCTAGATCCGGGTGAGGCCATGTGCCCCTTAGTCCGGGTGAAGCCGTGCCCCTGGGTCCGGCCGAGACCAAACCAGAGGGAGTCGGACCTCCGTTACCACCATTTGTCCACCATCCAGAGCTGAGGGGTCAGTGCTGACATGTACACATAAGGAACTGGTGGACATTGAAATTGGGTCTCAAAAGAACTGTTGGTCCAGAAAGAAACTCACTACAGACTGATTCATTTGCCTGTCAGCATAACTATTATTGCTTGTCTCACATTCAGTTCTCATAAGTATATATCTAGTGACATATGATCTCGCTCATCTAGGGGAAATGATGAACAACATAGACTGAGGAACAAGAACAGAACCAGAAGCAAGGAGGCATCGATCGGACTATCGGGCCTCAGAGGGAGGATAGGGGAGGGTGGGGGGAGGGGGAGAGTTCAACCAAAGGACTTGTATGCATGCATATGATCCTATTCCAACGGTTAAGTTCAACAGGGAGTTGGGGCATGCGTGGGGAGGGGGGGGATGGGAATGGGGGGATGAGGACAAATATATGACACCTTAATCAATAAAGAAATTTAAAAAGAAAAGAAAAAGAAGAAAAAGTTATAGATGGTTAACTGATATTACTAGGTATTTATAATTATGGAAACTTGAAATTAATGCCCCCCCCACCCCCGCTGCAAACCCCAACTGGATTTTAGCAGAAACAAATATTGTGTAGCTATTAAAAATAATGACAATGAAACATGTGTATGAAAATAGCAATGGAAGTAAAACTAAACTTTTATAACCATGATTAAACAATGAAAAACGTGCACATGTTAAAAATTGAAATGCAATTTAGAGAAATCACATGAGCTCATTTAGGGTGGTGAGACTGATGCTGGACTTTTTAAAATTTCTTTCTTTGAATGAGTTTTAAATTTATAAATCATAAAGAAATTGCCCATCCCCTGGGTCAGGGATTCATGGCCTCTGTCTGGAAGGATAAGAAACAGCTCATAGGCGCCATGCCTGAGTAGAGCAACTGGGAGCCTGTGGGCCTGGGGAACAGGGCTAAGAAGAGACTTAATTTTTTACTTTATACTCTTTGATGCCTTTTGAATGTTGTGTCTTATTCATGTTGCACCGATTATAAAAAACTAGAGGCCTGGTGCACGAAATTTGTGCACTGGGGGGGGTATCCCTCAACCCAGCCTGCACCCTCTCCAATCTGGGACTCTTAGGAGGATGTCAGACTGCCGGTTTAGGCCCAATACCAGTGAATGGGCCTAAACTGGCAGTGGGACATTCCTCTCACAATCTGGGACTGCTGGCTCCTAACCACTCGCCTGCCTGGCTGCCTGATTGCCCCTAACCACTCTGCCTGCCAGCCTCCTAACTGCTCCCCTGCTGGCCTGATTGACACCTAACTGCTAACTGCTTCCCTGCCGGCCCGATCACCCCCAACTGCCCTCCCCTGTAGGCCTGGTTTCCCCCAACTGCCCTCCCCTGCAGGCCTGGTTCCTCCCAACTGCCCTTCCCTGAAGGCCTGGTTGCCCCCAACTGCCCTCCCCTGCCAGCCATCTTGTGATAATGTGGGGGTGGCCATCTTGTGATGATATGAGGGCAGCCATCTTGTGGCAGTCATCTTGTGACAACGTGGGGGTGGCCATCTTGTGATGTGAGGGCATGAGGGTCAATTTGCATATTACCTCTTTATTATATAGGATGATATTCAGGCATATATATCTACATTGACTATATTTCTGATCCAAAAATTGGGCCAAATGGTCTGATTATGCAACAGAAGAGTCGAAATCAGTGTGGTCTTGGAAAATCCAGAGAATTTAGTCAGTGTGCCAAGTAATTGCAAAGGTGGGGAGTGGAGACCATGCTGAGGCTAGAAAGAGGACAACGGGTGGGAGTGGGCCCTCCTGGGAGTCCGATTGAAGTGGCAGAGACCAGGCTGAATCCTGGGGTTGAAAGAAAGCTGAAAAGCAAAAGATGAATAGAGACAGTGGCAAAGACCACAGAGGGAAAGTGTGTGTCGCGGGTGCCATGGGTGGAGCGGCAAGTGAGGACAGGACCGCTGTTGTGGTGTAGTGCCGACAGAAACCAAGGTGTGGGTGTGGAGGGGAGCTGCTCTGGCTTGACCCTCTGGTGCATAAAGTGAAGATACCAGGGAGGCTTAGAACAGGTGGCTGCTGGGGTGTGTTGCTGAGGTGGGAAGGAAGCAGACACACCAGGCTGGGCGAAGGATCTGGGGCCAGGGGTGCTGGGGTAGCTGCCGGTCCTCACTGCTTCTTCTCTTTACTCATTGGTAAGGGAAGAACAGGAGTAGCAGTCAGAGGCCTAGGTTCAAGTCCTGCTTTGGGGACTAGCTCTGTGACCTTAATCTCTGTTTGGTCATCCTCAAAGATAGGTAGTATTATCTGGAGGCTGAATGAGGAGGCAACAGTGAGGAAATAAGGGGGATGGGGGGCGGCTAAGTGCTCTCTGAGCTGTAAACTATAAAATCAACATAAAACAGATCAAAGCAGAGACGTGCCATGCCACTTTAAGGAGGCAGAATGACTCTCAGGCCAACTCAGATGGGCTGAAATTTGAATGAAAATATTAACTTGTTCATCAGAACAAGAGCTGAGAAACCATAGAGCCCCCAAGGAGGAGTGGCAGGTGTCCATACTGGTCTACACTCACTGCTCAGGGGAGGGTGCGGGGACAGGTGTGGTATTCTTGTGGAAAGGAATGCATTGGGCTACTCTGACCCCAGCAAACATTTGAATCATAGTGACATGTGCACCAAGTAACCCTCTCACAGCACTATTTGGCTTCCCACATGGCCTGCCCCACAGGAATAAAACTTGCCACCAGAAGATGAGAATAGCTGGTCCCTTTGGAAGTTATTTCTCATTGGTTACCAAAATAGTTAGAAGCACTCACCTTGGAGCCAGATTCAAATTCTGGCTCTGCCATTTCCTAGCTGGTGCCCTTAGGCAAGTTACTTGACCTTCCTGTGCCTCAGTATCTTCATCTGAAAAATGGGGATATTCATAGCCCCTGCCTCACACTTGTGAGGAATAATGGGTTAAATCATGTAGGAGCATTCAGCACCTGGCACGTATAGTAGGACCTGCACATAAGTCTGTGGTGTTCCTGGAATATTTCCGACTTGGCATTCTGGCGTAGAACTGGTAGAACTCCCTGCACTGGTAGAACCAGGTTTCTGAGCCCTAAACCCGCAGGCGGATGTTCAGCCATGGGAACTTCTCCAAAGTGATGTCCTGTGGGAACCTGAGGCAGGGACCCAACTGGTTGCCTCCGGGAAAACCCCGACTTGTTGTGTTCTGCCTTTTCTTCACACTCTAATGCCACCTGCAATTGTTGGGAGGGTTTAATATAAGGTGACCAGACGTCCCGCTTTTGGTGGGACAGTCCCAATTTTTAACAATTTGTCCCGCGTCCCGCGGCGTTTTAAAAAAGTCCCGATTTTTGGAAAGAATGCACAAACTAGGGAACGGCGAGAGATCAGGAAGGGAATATACGGTTTTCGGCGGCCATGTGGCTATTTAGCCAGGATATGAGTTTTATATTATTTGTGTTAATTTTATAATGTTAAACTTTAATAATAACAAATAATTGTTGAGAACTGATTATCGAGAACTGCTTATCAAAGTTCGCATTGTTGATCAGTTGTTAGAATTTGGCCACCATTGTTTGGACTTAATGAACAATGGCATTTTTTGGGATTGGCAACGACGAAAACATTTTGTAACTGTCTCTCAGACGATACACATCATACTGCGTGCTAGTAAGCTAGTTAAACAAGTGATGTCATTACAAATCAGCTATTCAGATAATTTAGGTAAGTAATTTATTTATTTATTTCATAAATACATAAATTTTCTTGAATTTAGCAGACAGTACTCGTATTATTTATATTTTATAGTGGCGGCAAAAAGTCTAGCACCGGCCTTGAAAGTGACACTTACGACTTACGTTACGGCAAATTCATGACCTTTTAAACAACGACAGCAATCTACTAAAAAAAATTCACTCAAATGAGAAATATGCCAAAGAATAAAATAATACTATACATAATTTTTTATTTATTATATTTGTAAATTGTACTTATGTTGAAATTTAAAAAAATATATTACAATACTATTTTTGCATTCTATGAAAATTTCAATGGTGTCCCGCTTTACCAATGTTAAAATCTGGTCACCTTAGTTTAATAGGATGTGAGTAAGGCTCTCAGAGAGAGCAGGCACTGAATAAATGAAGTTGCCTGCCTACCCCTAAAAGGTACTTTGGCCCTTGCCTTCCGGGGCTCACAGTCCTCTGGGGAGACATCATACAGCTACATATGTGCTGGGGTGCCCAGAGGAAGGAGAAATCTACTGGGCCTGGGGAGGGAAGACAGGGCTCTTATTGTGAAGAAAATGCCAAGCGTTTCCCAGAGAGAGGGCATTGCAGGTAAAGCATGTGGTTTGTGTGAGTCTTAGGTGCGCAGCCTCCAGGTGGCTGCAGCCTGGGTGCACGTGGCAGAAGGGCGGGAGAGCAGACCGAGCAGTGTGATGGGAAGCAGATTTCATCAAATTGTGCTACGCTAATACGTTTTTATTTCATCCTACAGGCAATGGGGATCCCCTGAAAATTTTCAGGTAGGTGACTGACAAAAAGGAATCTGCTTTTCAGATGTGAGATCCTTGAGAGCAGGGGAGGTATCTTAGCCACCCTTGTGTCTTTAGTGAGACACATAATTTTATTCATAGTAAGAAACCAACATTTGGTGAAGGAATGACAGACACGACTGGTGGCTATGGTGCACAGATGGGTGTGAGGCAGGCTGTTGCAATAGCCCAGGTGGGAATGCTGAGGGTGTGAATGAAGGTAGTGGTAGGGCATGGAGAGGAGGTGACATGACATTTGAGATTTGTGAAGTAGCATCAGCGCAGTTTGACAGGCTGGAACTCAGGGAGTGATGGATTAGAAGGTAAAGCAAAGATGACTTTATGATTTCTAGCAAGGGTGATGGCAAGCTATTAAAAATTAAAGAAATGCAGGGGGAATAGCCCATTTGCTGAAGTTTAGGACAGCGGCACAGTATGAAGTGTTCAGTGGATGTAAGTGATGTTTTCCTCTCGACATTTTGTCTGAAAGCAAGGCGGTCATTGTCAACACTTCTGATCAGCTCTCTTGAGACTTCCAGGGGACCAACAGTTTCAAGGTAGGAGGAAAAAAATCACGGTACAGTTTTCACCGATGTATTTTACAGTAGAGCATCTCAATGATGGGACAGGTGTAAAAAGGCAAGTATAAGCAAACGTGTTTACGTTTAAACATTAAAAATACACAACTGAGTGGAAGTTACTGAGATTTCCCGTATAACCCCTGCCTGCACACATGCGCAGCCCCCCTTCCCTTTATTATCATCCTCCACCTGAAAGGCACATTTGTTACAATTGCTGAACCTACATTGACACATCATTGTTACCCAGAACCTAAAATCCCTCTAAAAATTAAAATATATTTATTTATTTATTTTTTAAAAATATATATTTTATTGAATTTTTACAGAGAGAGGAAGGGAGAGGGATAGAGAGTTAGAAACATTGATGAGAGAGAAACATCAATCAGCTGCCTCCTGCACACCCCCTACTGGGGATGTGCCCGCAACCAAGGTACATGCCCTTGACCGGAATCGAACCTGGGACCCTTCAGTCCGCAGGCCGACGCTCTATCCACTGAGCCAAACCAGTCAGGGCTAAAAATTAAAATATATTTATTACAAAACCCCCACATAACTGTATACTGTTATCCGCAACTGTATGTTGTGTATGTATATGCACACAACTGTATACTGTATATGTTGTGTGTTTGCATGTACACAACTGTATCCTGTTGTATGTTGTGGAAACAAGCAGGGATGCCTGGTACATGACCCGGACCCTGATCCTGGGCCTCTCTCTAAGTTGCCTGACAATGAGCCAGCTCTCAGATTCAATGGCCCGTGGGACTGAGGGCTCCCAGTTCTCCAAGGCCTGGAAGCTGTGGCATCTCAGAGAATTCCCCTAAATAGTAGGCCCCAAAGACTGGGACTGGTGTGCATAGCTAAAACGTGTATCCCCCCACGTGAGGCCTTTTATGCACATCTCACAAAGCGGAGGTGGACGGGGCGGGCACTCTACTGTCCGTCTCCACAGCAGAGTCCATTCATTTGGCCCAGCACACCTCTCCGCAGGAGGCCCGGGGCCCTGCTGACCCTGCGCCCACGAGTTCCAGCTGCATCAGGTGTTCCCTGGGCCCTTTTCCGAACAACCGCGCTGCTTATTTGGATCCTCAGGAAATTACAAATAATTGCTGTAGCTGAGAAGGAAAGCTCTGTTCTATGACCAGCAGCACTGAAGCCCACTTCGGCGAGCAGGGGATAATGTACTGTTTTATCTCATAATGCATGTGTTCTAATTATTTCGACCACCAGATGTAACAAAGCTTTAAAGTTAAATTAAAGCAGCACAAGGATTTTATGTAAGACCCTGTATACTCAATTCCAGCCATATTGCCCCCATTCACAGAATCTAAAAGGATGCTACTTACTTTTCCTACTATTTTCAAGGGGGAACATTTTAGATCGCTTTGTCCACAGGTGTCCTAAATAATGGTGGTGTATTTTCTCTAATGGCATGGAGACAGGCCTTCTTCTGCTGACCTTATTGATCAGATTTGAGTTAATGGCAGTGGTTCGTTTGAAGTAGTTTTTGTATGTGTATGTTTGAGGTAAAATTCATGCAAAGAGACAGGTGGATTAGTCCTCTGGGTTCTTGCTGTGACCTAGAAGATTTTATCTTTTTCATTCGCCTTTCTTTTCTTTGGGAATGAAAATAACACAAAAATCTTAGTTTGCTTTGTAGTTGGTCCAATTATTGGGGATCAAAAAATCTCATCAATGACATCATCAGGTTTAATGAGACTACATTTATATAATTATGAGGACCCCAGTTAATTTAATTTAATCAAAATTTAAAAAACATTTATTTTGGTGAAAACTATAAATACTTACTAAAGCACTTTGACTTTCTTTTTTCTGTTAACTGCTACCTAAAAATATCTCTCTATATCATCTGTAAGGCAAAATGTTTTTGAAAAAGTGGAAAGTTATGTGAGAAGGTGCATAATCCCAGATCACATTGAAACAAAACAAATTCAAAATATAGAAACAGAATGTGTGTGTGTCTGTGTGTGCCTGTGGGTGGGTGTGTATAAATAAACAAATTACATATGCCATATACGTTCTTCCTTCTACCTTGCAATAGAGAACATTATTTTCTTATATACTCAGGAACACAATTAGTAATGACATATTTCTAGTGATGCCCTAGAAATCTTGATAAGATTGATCAAGAGTGGGAGCCTGTAGTTAAACTTAGTCCTGGTGGCACAAAATAAAGGAGGCAGCACAGGAAGCTGGGCTGGGTCCTCGCGCTCTTTCTCTATCCTTCCTGGTTCTTTGTGGTTCTTGCAAAACCAGCCTTAGGCAGGTGACAGGAGGGACAAGGGGGTAGAAGGTGGAGATGAATCAGGATCCAGCCTAGAGACTCTGAAGTGACGCATCAAGAGCTCTGCACTCAGCACAACAAGGAGAAAATGCTAGTCAATCCATTTCTCTTTTCACTCCAACTTCTAAATATCAAGAAAATTTATTTTTGTGTGTTTTTCTGGGAGGAATGATTAGAATATCTGAGGTGGTGAAGGGGAGAAGAAAGTAGTAGAAAGACATTTGCTACAAAGAAAGGGGGAGGGGGCGTGTACATTGAATTGCTTCATGGCTGGTTGAGTTCTTCCAGCTCTATCTATGACAAAGAGAATGGACAATTGGGGATTTTCCTCCTGGAGATTTTCCACATACTTGATCTTAAGCACGATTCAAAATTTAATTTGTTAGCAGGAGGGTGCTGGTCCAGAAAGGGTATGAAAGGAGGGGTTTTAGGCTAAGTTGGCAAATGATGTTTATGTAGCAGCTAGTTTTTTAAAAGTGTAAAAAGAGTGACAGTTTCATGTGAAAGGCCACCACAACATCAGGTGCACATTGGTTGTTGGGAAGGAAGTTTGTGGCGGACAGTCTGACATGACAGCGTGCAGACCCAGAAGCAAATTACAAGTAGCTTCAGTGTGACCAGAAATGGGAATGCCAATTTAACCTCCAAATTATGTTAAGGCCAGTAACAAGAAAGCATGAATGTCATTGATCTAGGGGGCTCACCACCAGGTAACAAGACTTGAATTTTGAGCTGCCCAAAGCCAGTGGTTTTTCTCAAATGCAGACAAATCTGCCCATTTCTTGTTTGGGAACAGTCTTTTAACCCCTTTGGCAAAAAGTTCTTCAATTTAAAATGAAGAATGATCAAGACAAATATGGCCTCGATTCTGTTTCAACCTGCTGGTCTGACACCACCTGGTGTACCTCAATCCAATTCTGGAATTAGTGCAAACCCCACAGGTTGGGGCTCAGTCTTGTACAGGACTGCTCCCACTTCAGATACCAGGCACACTTTGGGGTCCCCAGGCCACCCACACTTTTGACCAACTGGCTACAGATTTGGAAGTTTCCCACAGCCCCCTCAGGTTTGATAATTTGCTAGAATGATTCACAGAACTCAGGAGTACTATGTTCATGATTATAATCCTATCTAATAAAGAGGGAATATGCAAATTGACCATCACAAAGATGGCAGCGCCCATAGCCACAAGATGGCGGCACCCAGTCCCCTCAGCCCCACTGGAGTCCTCCAGTCGTTTCAGTCCCGCCATGAGGGGTGGTTGCAGGCACACAGTGTGGCCAGGCCTGCCCTCAGGCATGTCTGGCCATCTCTTGTGCCTGCTGCTGGAGTTCCATAGTCCTTTCAGCCCAGCCAGGGGGCCAGCAGGCACACAGTGTGGCTGGACCCATCCTCAGCCCCCCAGCCACCCAGGGCTGCCCGAGGCTCAGGTAACCAGGGCTGGCCGAGGCTTGCACTGCTGGCAGTGGCAGCAGCAGAGGTGTGATGGGGGTGTTGCCTTCCCCTGATCGCCGGGTCGACTCCCGCCCCTGAGGGCTCCCGGACAGTGAGAGGGGGCAGGCCGGGCCGAGGGATGCCCCCCTCCAATGCATCAATTTTCATGCACTAGGCCTCTAGTCCTATATAATAAAAGGCTAATATGCAAATTGTCCCCTCAACTGGGAGTTTGACTGTGAGTTCAACTGGGAGTTTGACCAGGGGGCGGGGCTGGCCGGTCAACCAACCGCAACTCTTTTCCCTGGCTGGCCCCGCCCCCGGTCTGTCCCCCTCATCGGGGTGGGCCAGCCAGACCCCACCCATTCACGAATTCATGCACCAGGCTTCTAGTTTTATTATAAAAGATATAGAACATGACCAGTCCAAATGTAGAGACATGTGTGCAAGGTCTGAATACAAAAGGTCCTGAATGCAGAGTTCCCTGCCCGCTCCAGGGCCATCAGGATCTGTCACCCTCCCAGCACATTGAACGTGTTCACCAAGTAGGAAGCTCCCCTGAGCTCCAGTGTCCAAGTTTTATTGGGTTTTATTATGTAGGAACGATTGATTAAATCACAGGCCAAGTGATTGAATGCAACCTCCAGTCCTCCTCCTCACCCAGGGGTAGGCTGGGCTGACAGTACCTTACTTAAAGTTCCAGCAGGTAGTTGGTCTTTCCGGGGACCAGTTTCCATCCTGAAGCTGTTTAGGAGACCCCTGATCCATCTTATTAGCATAAACTCGGTGTGATCCAGGAACTCAGGAATAGCAAATACATTTCTATTCCTTGGGAAATTCCAAGGGTTTTAGAAGCTCTGTTCCAGGAACCCCAGAAAAAGACCCAAAAAACTCTTCCTTATACTATGGCATGGGAAGATAGGCAAGCAGGCAGGTTTTCATATAATGAACTTTAAATTATATATAGGGGGTTCTGATCTGTTTTCCAAACTGGAGCCACAGTAAACTGATATCTAGGCAAGCCAGATCCTGCTTGAAACCCTTCAGGGCCCTCCTACTGATCTTAGCACAAAGAGTACAATCCCTAAGCAGGACTCCCAGGTGTCCCAGGTGGTGTCCAGGCTCATCCGCCACACGCCTCTCCCCTTGCGCTCAGGAGCCAGCCTTTTAGTTTCCCCCATATGCTTGCTGTCTTGGCCTCTGCCCTGCTGGTCCCTCTGCTGGAATTAGTCCCTTCCTCCCCCTTCTGATCTGTGTGCTCCTACAGCACCCAGGCTCCTATAATCACCCCACATTGTCTTCTCTATTAGCTGTAAGCTCTAAGGTGAGCTGTTTGTGCTCAAAGTTCATTCATGCCTCGTGTTTAAAGATAAACTGAGTCATATTCAACTTTTTGTGCTGATTTGAGCAAAAGTCCATTTGAATTGGGCAGTGCCGCACAGGAAATGGTTAGGAGCTCAGGGAGAGACTATTGTAGAACAAAAGGGGGGAGCAAAGCAAGAAATTTGTTGATTGGCTATAGCTTAAAGCCTAGTTGATTGTGATTGGTTGTCTTTAGACTTCAATTTCGTAACCTTGAGGCATTTACAGGCTTAGATTTTGGTTTGCTTATGTAGGCTCTCATGGCATTAAGAGCCACATCAGTCCAATGGCTTCCTTGCTTAATTAATTTAATACTCCTAACACCTATCACAGTCCCTGGTATATGCAGGATGCTCAATATATTTTTACTGAATGAATTATACATTATTTCTCAATTCATCCTCGGGGAACTGGCAAAAACTCTGACCCAAGTATGACTAAGAGAACAGTGCTCTGCCTGGATCTCCCTGTTGTGTTTTCCATGTTCTTTGTGTGTCTCATTATTCCTGTTAATATGTCAGTCTGCACAGCACTCTCTCTGTTATCATGGCCTGTTATAGACTTAATTCATACGTAGAAGCCCAATCCCCCAATGCTACTATATTTGGAGATAGGGCCTTGAAAGAGGCAATTAAGGTTACAGGAGGTCAAGAGGTGGGGCCCGAATCCAATATGACTGTGTCCTTACAAGAAGAGGAAGAGACACTAGAGGTGTGCATTCATAGAGGAAAGACCATGTGAGGACACAGTGAGAAGATGGCCATCTGCAAGCCAAGGAGAGAGGCCTCAGGAGAAACTGGACCTGCCAACACCCTGATCTTGGACTTCCAGGCTTTACAACTGTGAGAAATAAATTTGTTGTCAAAGCCCCCGAGTCTGTGGTATTAGGCCCAGATGAATATAGGGCCTTTGCTTAGGAACTTGCTCCAAGTTTGCTTTTCTAGAGTTTTCATCAGTTATATTCCTGAGGAGACTCTAAGATGTCCTACATGCCCTGGCCTGTGTTTCTCAGTGGTTAGAGCACTGTCCAGAGCACCAAAGAGTTGTGGGTTCAATTTCCAGTCAAGGTCACCTACCTGGGTTGTAGGTTCAATCCCCAGCCCTGGTTGGGTACATGCGGGAGGCAACCAATTGATGTGTCTCTCTCACATTGATGTTTCTCTCTCTTTCTTTCTCTCTCTCCCCACCTCCCTCCCTTCCTTCCATTATCTCTAAAAATTCATGGAAAAAATATCCTCAGGTGAAGATTAGAAAAAAAAAAAAAGATGCCCTACAAAATGCCTGCTGCCAATTTCCTAAGGTGGGGACCTAATGTGGGGATGGCTTCTGGCGCCGTGTGGTGGGATGGGTCAGCCTGTGCCTCAGTTCTGTATGAGCCTTCTGTGCTCTGCTTCTTTGTGCCTCGTTCTGTCCTTTTCTGTTCACTGCTGTGCTGTCCTAGGCTGTTCCTTACCTGCATTTTGTGACACTTCCTGTTCACACCATTAAATCTGTCCTGGGCTATTTCTGTTGAATGATCTTCTGCCCACTGTCCGGTGGCTTATTCTTGGCACACATGGTCCTTCAGTTGGAAAGCTACAGGAAACCGACACAGGAACTGAGTGGATTTTACCTGAGCACATACAGCTAGTGAGTAAAAGAAGTGGAATTAAACTCCTGACTTTATATTTAACTGTTCTTTCCACTCTACCCCTGATTGGCTCACATTTGTGAGCAGATGAATAGAGAGTTTTGTTGACTATCTTTCCATCTATCAAAATGTGTGGAACCATAGCAGTCTACTTGTCCTATTAGCATCACCTCATTAGATTCTTGGAATATGGGAACTAGAAGAAGCAATTAATCACAATATAAGCTTGACTTCTCTTAACTTTCCCCTCCAGAGGTTCTGAGCAAATAGAACAAAAACCCAAATCACCAGAAAGTGTCATTAAAGAGAACTTGACTGTGCATCCAGATTTCAAAATTGCTACCAGTCATCCCAGTTTCCGGTCGGCGTCCACTTTGTAAAAAGTGGCTGATGAATTCATCCACACCAGGCACTGATATGTTCAAGCCTTCAGTTTTTCCTAAAATAAATGAGAACAAAGACCTCAGTTTTCCCACCTGAAATAAAAAATATTTTATTATGAAAGGCTTGTTTATGGACACCTCAAAGATTCCATAAAAGATGAAATGTAAATATAATTTAAGGGAGATGAAGTTTAGGGTTTTATGAGATTAAAAAAATGAAAAAGGATGCGGAGAGAGTTGCCAACTCTTCCAGTAGATCTGACAGATGCTTGAGTTCTTCCCTTGATCATGTTCTTTCACCAGCAGTCCTCACATTGAAATGAATAAAATGAAGATAATTAACCCCAAAATTCACATCTGCCGGAGGCAAAGATAACCATCTGCCAAGAGGACCTGTCCTACTAACATTTCTGTGTCCCCTCTGAGATTTAAAGGTATTTGTGTCTCTGGTCTTCAGACTCAGCTTTCCTGCTGCAGATACCTGCTCTGCTAGCTCATATTCACACAAATCCATGGCGCTGTGTTTCATGATTTAGAAGCGTTTTCCCCTTTTTAATGAGGTTACAATCAAGCTGAGATCTGCAGTAGCAGCAGTTTTAGAATTAATTATTCTGTTTGTTTTTAAAGCCCAAGTTAATAACTCCTTCAAAATAGATCTCAAAACTGAGTGGATGAATTGTAATCAACATTTTGGTGCATAGCTGTGCCCATCGCAAAGCACTGTCTTCCCGTGGCCTGTTCCTAAATCATTATATATTGTTTTCTCAATCTTTTCATGTCGTTAATGAAGGCAGATGGGAAAACAGCTTAGCTCTTTGTCCCTTTCCTCTGTTGGCTCTTGTACTGGGTAACTTCTTTTGCCCGCCCCCCACTTCCCTTTCCATCCATCCACTCCCAGCCAGGGAGGCTGGTCCATATAGATGTCATCAACATACTCTGATGACTTCTGGCTTTTGGTTGAGTTTGGCTGATGGAAACCGTCATAAGCAGGAGATGGATATGGATGGGGGAGGGGGCGGTGCAGAGGGAGGTGGAGGTGTTTAGTACAGCAGCTCACTCCCTTCCAGTTTAAGAGGGATGGTTTCATCCCATTCCAATGGTGGCCTTCTCCTGTTGCTACTCTCTGCGGATGCCCCAAACCTCCCTTTCCTGAGACCCTTCAGGCATAGAGGCAGTAATCAAGGCACTGAAGTAATCGTTGCTGGTTTCATAAGCTCTTTGAAATAGCGCCTTTATTAAAACCTCAACTAGCCTGGTTTGTGTGAACCTTTTGTTTCTAGCTGGGTCTGATACCACTTTCTCATATTTCTGCCTCTCTTTTCCATCTTATTCTCCTCTACCCCTTTCCTCTTCTCCAGTTTTCTCCCTCTGACTATCATTTTTATTTTCTGTCTTAGTTTCCTCAGTCTTATCTTCATTTCTCTTTTACTCTCTATTGTTTATATTCATGCTTTTCATTCATGCACTTATTTACTGTATTTAGGAGTTGGAGAGGAGCTCCACTTAATGAAACAGTTAAATATATGGAAAAAGGTAAAAGCAAGTTATTATTGCTGCTGGGAGTGTAAACTGGTACAACCACGTTGGAAAGCAGTTGGGCAATTTCTTGAAAAGTGAGACACACACCTATCATCTGACCTAGCCATTCCGCTCATAGGTATTTACCCAGGAAAACTGAAAGCATACAAAGACTTTCACATGAGTGTTTGTAGGAGCTTTATTTATCATAGCCCAAATGGAAACAACTCAAATGTTTGCTAATAGGTGAGTATATAAGCCAATTGTAGTATATCTATGCGATGGAATACTACCTAGCAGCAAAAGGGAATTAACTACAGTAGTCCCCCATTGTTCAGAGGGAATAGGGCCCAAGACCCCCAGTGATTCCTGAAACTGGATAATACCAAACTATGGAAAGCAGCTGGGCAATTTCTTAAAAAGTAAGACACACACCTATATACACTATGTTTTTACTTATACATATCTATGATAAAGTTTAATTTATAAATTAGGCACAGTAAGAGATTAACAATAATAACATAATAAAAGCTATGTGAATGTGGTCTCTCTCACCCAAAAGATTTTATTGCCCTGTACTCACCCTTCTTCTCGTGATGTGAAATGAGAAAATGCCTACAAGATGAGATGCACTTGCAGTTTGAGATGCAACTGCAAAACTAGCATGAATTTCTTTTCTCTTCTTCGCTATTTCACAGATAGAACATTCTTACCATTGGTCTTAGGAACCACAGCATACAATTTCTTTTCTATCAAGGTGAGAACTTTTACTTTTTCACTTAAAGGAAACACTCTGCGGCTTGTATTTGGCATGTCTGAACTGTTAGCATCGTTACTCTTGCACTTTGGAGCCAATAAATACTAGTAAGTAAAATAAGGGTTACTTGAACCCAAGCACTGTGATACTGCCACAGTCCATCTGATAGCCCAGACGGCTACAAGTGACCACTGGGCAGGGCATATGCAGCATGAGATGCTGGACAAAGAGCTGACTTACATCCTGAGAGGGAAGGAGAGAGAATTCATCAGGCTGTGAGTAGCACGATGGTGTGCAATTTAAAACTTATGAATTGTTTATTTCTGGAATTTTCCATTTAATATTTTTGGACTGTGGCTGACTGTGGGTAACTGAAACTGCAGGAAGAAAAACCACAGGTGGGGGTGGGGGACTGTGTTGGTATGCACGCAACATAGATGAATCTCAAAATAACTAGGCTGAGTGAAAGAAGTCAGATAAAAAAGACTGTATACTGTCTGATTATACCTATAGGGTGTCCCAAAAATGTATAAACACTTTGAATAATTATAAAGGCAGTGTTTATTAAAATATATTTCATTTTCAAAATATAATAGAATCTATAGACATTGGTATGTATACATGCTTTTCAAACATCCTGTATATAAAACCCACTAATCTATAGTGACAGGAAACAGACCAGTGTTGCCTGAAAGGGAGGAAGGGTGGCTCAGGGAGTGCTGGGATGCGGGATTACAGAGGTGCATGAGTTACTTTTTGGAGGTAATGAGTATGTTCACTATCTTGATTGTGATAATGATTTAATTATCATATGAAATATGTATACCTATGTCAAAATTATTAAATTGTGCACTAAAAAATAACACACAATGATTGCCCTAGCCGGGTGGCTTGGTTGGTTGGAGTGTCTTCCCATATACCAAAAGGTTGTGAGTTCGATTCCAGGTCAGGGCACATACCTAGGTTGCAGGTTTGATCCCAAGTTGGGGCGCCTACAGCAATCAACCAATGGATGTTTCTCCTCACATCGATGTTTCTCTCTCTCTCTCTCTCTCTCATCAATAAAAACATATCCTCAGTGAGGATTAAAAAAACACACACACACACAATGATAGACTTAAAGATAGTATATGTTTCTTGATGCTGGAACAAATTACCATAAATGTAGCGACTTAAAACAATATAAATGTAGCATCTTACAGTTCTGGAGGTAGAAGTCCAAAATCAGACTCACTGGGCTAAAGTCAGGTGTTGGTAGGGCTGGTTCCTTTTGGATGCTCTCAGAAGAGAATCTCTTTCCTTGTATTTTTCAGCTTCTAGTGACACCTGTGTTCCTTGGCTTGTGTCCCCTTCCTCCACCTTCAAAGGGCATCACTTCAGCCTCCATTCCCACCATCACATTACCTGCCTCCCTCTGACAAGGCCACTTGTGATGACATTTAGGTCCCACTCAGATAGCCCAGTCTTCCCATCTCCTATCCTTAATGTAATCACAACGTGCTTTTGCCAAAAAAGGAAACATTTACAAGTTCGGAGATATCTTCGGGGGGCTGTTACTAAGCCGTTCTCATAGTATATTGCTCACTCTGCAAAAATGCATGTTGCTTAATGTCTGGGAGTAGCTTATGTCTTTTTTTCTCTGCACTGAGCTATTTATAACTAGACCTGGCTCTTTTTATTGACTGATTGATGAGAGAGAGAGAGAGAGAGAGAGAGAGAGAGAGAGAGAGAGAGAGAAAGGTTGTTGTTCCACTTATTTATGCATTCAGTGGTAGCTTCTTGTATGTGTTCTGACCTGAGATTGAACCTACAACCTTGGCGTATCGGGACAACACTCTAACCAACTGAGCTACCCAGCCAGGGCCTAGGCCCCTGAAGAGAGGACAACTTCCAGGTTAAATTCTGTCAAAAAAGCTTACTGTGCAGAAGTCACTGACTATGTTACTTTTTGTGCAGAATTATAAAACATCCCCAGTGTAGCAGCCTAAACATTTCAAGCTCATTCTCACGTGGGCTTAGTGACCGGGTAAAGAGTAACCCTTTAGACAAATGTTGCTATTTTGCCCAACACTAATCCCTATTTTATAGGCATCAATCTGCCCTCTGTTAACTCACTTCTAATCACATTCCCCATGAAAACACTGTCTTTGCCAGTCTGACCAGTGGAGTGTTAGGAAAATCTTGACCACCTAATTACTCTGTAGGAAGCAAACACCATTGCTCACATTTATGTATTTTAAATATATTTTTATGGATTTCAGAGAGAACAGGGAGAGGGAGAGAGAGAGACAGGCAGAAATATCAATCGGCTGCCTCTTGCTGGGGATGGAGTCCACAACCCGGGCATGTGCCAGGCCAGGAATTGAACCGTGACCTTCTGGTGCATGGGACAGCACTCAACCAACTGAGCCACTCCGGCCAGGCACCATTGCCCATATTTAGAGCTACTTCTAGAGAAGCTGCTGAGATGGAGCCTCATTCCTAAAAGAAGGTGACCCTTGGGCTTTGCTGACACATGACCCTAGTCTTGGTGAGACTTCTCAGAGGACTGGAGAGGCTGGGGATAGGGTTTGTTGTACTGCATAATGGTGTCAGAGAGAAACTTTGCTTCTTAAGTAGCCCCCAGGGGCAGCAGATGGAGTCAGAGTGATGCTTTTATTGCCCACAGCCTCTGGGGTGGTTGTCTCCTGTCTGAACCCTGGCCCACACCAGCAGGAAGCCCAATTTTAGGAAGCAGCCTTGGTCAACCCCAAAATGTCTCCAAACTGGGAGCTCTCTAGTGTATGATTTTCTTCAAAAGGGAGTCACAAACAAATGACAAATGCTAGACTTGCACCTTAGGTGCTTCTAGCAATGCCTTTGGGGACCACAGGATGTGTCTTTGTACAATAAGGGTATAGGCCACATTCACAAAGTGCTCTCTTATAGGCTGGAGGAGGTCCTGTTTCTTCCTGCTAGCTGTCTTGACAGGTTGGTTTCCTTCATGCAGCACAAAGCTTGGGGACTCTGGCCATCTTTCCCATGCAAAGTGTCAGGGAAGGGAGTTGCAGGGGCCAGGGGAGATGGGAGTGTGATGCTTGTGTGGACACAGCTGGTGTTCCTTCCCTCACCTGAAGGGGTCAGCAAAGGCCGAGGAAGGGTGGAGACTTCGTGACTCCCAGGAGAGAAAAATTCCTATAAAGGCTATCAGGCCCCAGGGTAGACCCTACCTAGCTGCTGTGTGGTTTCCCCCAAGGGACATTGACATATCCTCCCACAGAGTTCCCCTAGCTGCCTGGAGATATTGGAATGGGCCCTGCCTGTTGGAGAATGGAAGTCTATGTGGGATACAGGAAAGGGAGTGAACCTAAGGGCTGGATTGATGGATCTGTGAGGGTGTAGAATCCCTCAGTCTACCCACTTGGACAATTTCCCTGGGATGCCTGTACCCCAGCCAGAGCCAGTAATCAAGCCATCAAAGCTATTAAAATGATTTCCGTATTGAATGAAATTGTGGATGAAGAATGGTGATGCAGGAAACAGACTAATGGGTCTAATGTTTTTCCCCAACCTTTTGCTTCTCAATAAAGTGCAGTCATCTGACTCCTTGTTTATTGCTAGGAAAATGATGACTCTTCTGAGAAGCTCTTAACAATGATCATTTTGCCACTCATTCCCTTGGGTGGGGACAGGCAGGAAAAACCATGACAGAGATAGGCATTAAGTCACAGTCTGCTTCTTAGATAGCTTCTAACTCAGGTTCACTGGTTGCCACATTTTCAATTGTCAATAATATTTTCATTTTTTAGTTACAAAAGTATGACAAGATTATACTTTTATTATTTAAAAAAAAAACACCACAGGAAAAACAGAAACCTTTTTTACTTAACTCCTCCAGTCTATTCCCTTTCTCATTGTTGATTTGGAAAATGACCTTTTCTCTATATGTAGTGATTTGAAAATACCTGGATGTCTACAATTATTTGATACTAGAGGCCCGGTGCATGAAATTCGTGCAGGGAGGGGGTGTCCCTCAGCCCGCCTGCACCCTCTCCAATCTGGGACCCCTCAGGGGATGTCCTGGGGGATCGGGCCTAAACCGGCAGTCAGACATTGTTCTCACAATCCGAGACTGCTGGCTCCTAACTACTCACCTGCCTGCCTGCCTGATTGCTCCTAACCGCTTCTGCCTGCCTGCCTGATCGCCCCCAACTGCCCTCCCCAGCTGGCCTGATCTCACCTCCAACTGCCCTCCCCTGCTGGCCTGTTCATCCCCAACTGCCCTCCCTTGCAGGCCATCTTGTGGCGGCCATCTTGTGATAACATGAAGGCATTGTGCGAGGGTGCAAGGACCACCTAGGCTTTTATTAGTATAGATTACTTCCTTCAAAAGATGGAGCAGAATTCCCTTCACCTGTAAGTGTAGGATGTACATAGTGACTTGCTTTAAAAGCATACGATGGGGCAGAAGGGATGGTTTGTGGTGTCAGAGATTAGGACTTGAATGGGTTTGGGTCTTTCTCACTCTTTCAGACCACCTGCTCTGAGGGAAGCCAGCTGCTATGCGGTGCGCACACTCAAGCAGACCTACAGAGAGGCCCATCTGGTGGGGAACTGAGGTCTCCTGATAAAGTCAAGTAATTGCATTATTGTACTGTATTCTGCCACCTGTGAGGGCACAGGCTCTCTGATGTCAGGAACACTCTGCCGCTCAGGGTTCCTGTTCCTGGGAATGAGCAGAGGAAAGAGCTCATAGTCCCCAGGTACATTTTTCCGTTGACAAAGAGTACCCAAGGGGTTAGTTAACAGGTATGGCTAGTTCCAGAGCACAGGTTATGTGGTGGTTGCTAATATTTGCTGCCCGGGTCACCCTTCACGATTAGAGAATTTATTACCCAGCTACTGGGGTGCTGCTGGCAGAAAGCTCTCAACAATCAAATCCCTCATGGATTTCTTTAGCTGAAGAAGGCTGCCATGCCCAGGTCATGCCCCCTTCCCAGCAGCCCACATCCAGTGATTGATTAATGAGTGGTACAGAGCCCAGCCCTCTCCCCCCAACTCAGGAGAGCTCTGAGGGGTCATCCATATTCAGATCTCCCTACAGAGATGATGGTGGAGTTCCACTGAGACTACACTGCAGCTAAACTTCACTGTCTGCTCAACTCTGCTTCCCTCTCTTCCCTTTCACAGGTGTTGATACCAAAAGCACTTTTTAATAAACCTCTTGCATGTTGGTCTCCATCTCAGAGTCTGCTTCCTGGGAAACCCAAGCAGGGACAATGGCGGAAGGGAATGCATCAACTGTTAGTTGCAAAGCATTTGAGAAATATGGGAGAAACAGTAACTGTGTTCATACTCTGGATAAGAGCTGAGAGTAACCAATCAGTTATTAAAAGCTAAGTCAAAGCTGAGGGCCTCCTTGGAGGCACATAGACTCTTATTCCCTGCAGCCAGAGGGCAGAGCAAGCTGAGAATCAGACTCAGGGCTTAACCATGAGAGCAGAAGAGCTCCACTGAAGGTCTAACTCTCAACTAAGGCAGGTCTGCTATGCCAAGGACAGGGCCCTCGGAGGGAGAGAATGGGACCCTACATGTGAGATGGGCCATCAGAGTTGAACCCCGGAATCTTGAATCCTCACTTTCTTCTGGGAATCAAGAGGTAGAAGCAGGGGTGGCCCTATGTATTGTCACTCCCAGTGACCAACTTCAGGGAAATTTTTCCCCAGCCCTATACCCTTGGGTTCTGTGAATTTAAAGCATTCCCAAAGAGAAAACACTTTCATTTGAGAAAAAGCAAGACTTTTATTGAACTGTAAGCTTTGGTTGCCATCTGAATATTTTGGGCTCCTTGTGACAAAGGACAGCAAAGAAATAGAGAGATTCACCCTCCCAACAGGACTAACTGACCCTGATGATTAAGTAAGACAGAACTGCTGTTACACAGTGGGGTCAGGGAGGATCACACAGAGAAGGCAATATGGGAAATCTCTTCAAGTACAAGTCTTTTCCTGTCTGACATAGAAATTTACTTCATAAATGTACTTGTAAAAATGTGCCAACATGTATGTACAAGAATGTTTATATTGGAATTATTTATATTGCAAAGTTTAAAACACTACAAAATAACCTATTTGGAAACTACATAATATTTATTAGTTAGTGGCCCAGTGCACGAAATTCGTGCACTGGGGGGGGTGGGGAGGGTGTCCCCTCAGCCCAGCCTGTGCCCTCTTGCAATCCGGGACCCCTCGCTCCTTACTGCCCACCTGCTTGCTGCTCCCTACTGCTCGGCTCACTGCTCCTTAGTGCTGCCGCAGAGGCTCCTGCCACCACCACTGCACTAGCCAGCCATAAGCCCAGCTTCTGGCTTAGCAGCGCTCCCCCTGTGGGAGCGCACTGACCACTAGGGGGCAGCTCCTGCATTGAGCATCTGCCCCCTGGTGGTCAGTTCATAGTGACCAGTCATTCCACTGTTCGGTCGATTTGCATATTAGGGTTTTATTATATAGGATAGGATATTGAATGTGAACTGTAAATGAAAAATAAAATTTAAAAAAGAAGCAAATAAAATTTTGGACCTGAAAATTTTTTAATAGATGTCTTTTTAATTCTCACCTGAGGATGTTTTGAAAATTGATTTTTAGAGAGAGAAACATCCATGTGACAGAGAAATACCAGTAGGCTGCCTCTGCACCTGCTGACCCACCGGGATCTAACCTAAACCTAAGTATGTGCCTTAACCTAGAATCCAACAGGAAATCCTTTGGTGTACAGGTTGAGACTCCAACCAATTGAGCCACCTGGCCAGGGCAGATCTGAAAAAAAATTTTTAAGTGTACCTCCAGGCCCTGGTCGGTGTGGATCAGTAGTTAGAGTGTCCTCCCATGCACCAAAGGGTCATGGGTCCGATTCCAGGTGAGGGCACATACACAGGTTGTGGGTTCCATCCCTGTTGGATTGCTTGGGCAACTGATCGATGTTTCTCTTTCTCTTTCCCTCTCCCTTCCTCTCTCTCTAGAATCGATGAGAAAAACATATCCTTAGAGGAGGACTTAAAAAGAAAAAAAAAATGCTGATTTGGTTCAGTGGATAGTGCTTCTGCAGGCAGACTGAAGGGTACTGGGTTGGATTTTGATCAAGGGCACGTACCTGGGTTGCAGGCTCAATCCGGGGCCCTGGTTGGGGATTCAGCAAGAGGCAACCAATTGATGTCTCTCACATTAGTTTCTGTCTTTCTCCCTTCCTTACACTCTCTGTAAATAAATAAAAAATAAATAAATAAATAAAAAATAAATAAATAAATGGAAAAATGTCCTCAGGTGAGGATTAACCAAAACAAACACCCATCCCCAGTGTGATTATTGAAGGAGTATATGAACTATTTGTTGAATGAACGGGACGGGATGGGACTTCGCTTTCTAACTGTTTTAGCAACTCTGCAAGCCAGAGGGTTTATTTTTTATTTTAATTTTTATTGATTATTTTAGAGAGAGAGAGAGGAAGAGAGCGAGAGAAACAACAGTGTGTTGTTCCACTTATTATGCTCTCTTTGGTTGCTTCTTGTCTGTGCCCTGACCAGGGATCCAACCTGCAACCTTGCTGTATCAGGAGGAGGTTCTAACCCACTGTGCTGCGGGCTGCCTGTCAGGGCCCCTCAACAAACCCCTCTGGGTGCCCTGGCCCCTGCTGTGGGCCGGAGCTCCTCTGCCACAGCAAAGGTGTGGGTTCCATTCTGTCAGGGCACCTACTTAGGTTTCAGGTTTGATCCCCGGTCGGGGCTGACTGCTGCTCAGGAAGTGACCAAGAACCATTGAGGTCGTGTGCTCTGCGTCATTTGGCGGGGAGCTGGGGTTCCATTGCCGACATGGCCAACTCTGATCCCTGCTACCCCTGCTCCTCCATCGAGGACAACTTCAACTATGGCAGCTGCGTGGCCTCTGCCAGCGTACACAACCGCATGGGTAGGTCGACCTTTCCATGGCTTGCCCGGCCCAGCTGCTGCGCAGTCGCCTCAGGAGGTAGATTTCCGGGTTCCCAGGGAGAGTGCCATCCACACCAGACTCCCAGGGAGAGTGGGGCCCTGGAGGGAAAGCACTTCCCTGGACCAGAGCACCCGTCCTATGCCGGGCTCGGAAGGGAGAGCCGCCCCAGGGAGGCCTCCTAGCTGGGTGCTGAGAAAACGAAACTGGAGCCCTTCCTCCTTGAACCCTGTCATCTTCGGTGTAGAAAGGGACAGATGAAAGCCTCAGCAGCCTTACTGGGGTTTGCTGCGCGCACAGCCTGCTGAGCGGTCGTGACGTTACGGCGTCCTGGACAATTTGCATATTCCTCTATTATTAGTATAGATAGGGAATTAGTTAATTAGATTATGGTCTACCTAAACTTCTTATAATAAGTGCAGAATAATCTACATAAATAAAAATACAGATATGCAAAATGATATATGCACTCAATAGTTTTCTGAGTGACCATAACATTTTTTAAAAAGTAGTGGCTGCCTTTAGGAAATAAAATTGGCAGGTTTATAATTTTTTTTATATCTTTCTGTAATATTTGACTTATCTAACCATATCCAGGTATAATATTGCTTTCATTTATAGTTAATAGCAAATGTCTAATACTTTCAACAATAAAGATTTATTTAAAAAATAGCAAATGTCTGAGAAGTGGTATCACAAGTCACTTAAATTTTATTCTTTATAATTTTTGTTTTAAAAATGATTGAATGCTATTTAAGAATATCCAGAAATCAGAAAAAGAAGTGGGAGCAGGTTAATATTTTGCTCCCATTTTGGACTTCAAATCCTTTGTGAATCAAATTTTAAGACTTCAGAAAAAGCAGCCTGGTAAAGAATCCATTCATCACCTGGCAACTCATCACCCCCTCAGCCTTCCCAGTAAGGGGAGCCATCTCTTACTGGGTTATGTCTAGTTATAAAATGTGTGTGTGTGTGTGTGTGTGTGTGTGTGTGTGTGTGTGTGTGTAATGCCCTTTCCCCTGGGTTATATATAACAATTGACACAGCCTCCAATATTGCCATTCAGAGCCTCCCCAAGCCCTTTTGGTGGGCATAAACCTGATTTGGGGCTGGTGGGTTCAGGGCAAGTTCTAGGATCAGCTAAGATCTCATTCCACTGTGACTTCCTGCTTCTCTCCCTCTCAGGCCACACATAGTAGCTCGGTCATGCCAGCGGTCTCCGTCAGGGACACACTAGCTCCTCAGGCACACAGTAGTAGCTTGATGTCAAAGGGACTCAGGCTCCTTTCTCTCAGGAGTTCTGCTTCCATGTAAATATATGGGAGCAAAGAGAGATATGTTTGGGTTTGTTTGGATGCCTGGTAGTATCCAAGAGCCATATATCATATTCCAGTAGGTACATCGGGGGAAGGACTGAGAACTCCATTTGCCTATGAAGTCTAAATCCAGGCTCTCATTCAGTTTAATACCCTTTTACTCCTATACAAATAATTCACAAAGGGCTGAAACACTCCCTTGTTAAATTCTGTTACATCGCTGGTAACCAGGATTAGGTTCTCCACAAAATTACCAGGTTTGGTCAGTGCCCTCAGGCTCTGTGTCTCTTTGCCTCTCTGGGAATATCATGTCTTCCCAAGAAAGTGCGAGTTCCTCAGGGACACTGGGGGAAGGTTACTGATGCTGAATCTCCAGCATTTTGGTTCAGACACAGGAAACACAACTGGACGGTGTATGTGGTGGGGGAAGGGAAGAGCTCTTCCTTCTGAGCCAGAACTTCATGACTCTGCAGCTGACCGTGGTACCCCTGGTCCTACTGTGGGACTGCTGTGGGATTAGTATGGCCACTGCTTCTTTTCAAATCTGATCTGGAGTCGCTAAGAGTATGCCTCTGATCCAAGCTCTCTCAGTTGTACCTATTAATTTCAACAGAAGTTTTTTGAGGGGTCACTGTATAATGGCTAAATGATCCCACATCTCTTTAGGCTTATGTCATTGGTAAACAACACCACCACAATGAAACAACCAGGCAGGTGTCCAGGGGTGGGAAAAGGAAAGTTAAAAAAAATTTACTTATTTCATATCTTGGATGACCTCTGGAAATAAGCTTCCTAGCTACAGTACCCTGGTGGGTAGCTTTTCATTGTATTATTATAGGTCTGAGTCTCCGCATTTGCTTTTCCTCTAAAGTTGTTCCTCCTCCTGAAGTTGCTGGCAGGTGATGCCACCATCCATGTGTGAGGTCAACTGGGCAGGCCATAGCCCTGTGAGTAGGAGGGATTGTGCTGAAAGAAGAAGCCATCCCAGTGACAATCACCAGGGAGTCTGTAGGCCATGAAGAGGCTCTGCTCCTGCTCTCTGATTAAGACCTGCCTAGGGAGTCCAATTCCTTTCTTTTATTCTGGGCTTCAAGGGATCTATTTATGCTTGAGGTCACCATCAGCAGTGGGGAAAATGGCTACCTGACCCTCCCCAATCCATACTTGCTCAATGGTAGGGCAGCCTAACACACAATCCCCAAATCTCAATGAATTAACCCAATAAGAATGTATTGCTTGTATCACAGTCCAATTCAGGCGTTGTGGCACCTGTGGGCAGCTTTTCTTCAAGTAGAAAGTCAGCGACTCTGGCTGCTTCCATCTTGTAAACTCCATCATTTCAGAATCCTTCACTTCCAACCATGCATATAGGGGAGAGTGAGTCAAGGTTCTTGTGGGAAGTTTTAGGGCCAGGCACAGACAAAAATTATTACATGGCTTCAACTTAATTGTCAGGGAGGCTTCCTATGTCTGCAGGTGAGGAAATGGGATTGGAGCACCAAGCCAGTCTCTGCTGTATTCACGCAGAGGCATCAATGCCCACGTTATTGCAACTAATTAGAGTTTTCAGGCGCCCTAGCAGATCTGTCTCCCTCCTCATCACAGCGTACCAACTATCTTGATTTCCTTAGACTTTAATGGCACCTGTTTACCAATGACACATAAACATTTGAGACCTAAGGCACTGTGTGATAACATGACCACGCCATACTTGTTGTTCCATATTGTTTGTTGAGTTGAATTAATGAAGGCTAAGAATATTTGGATTAACTGTCTCCAAATCATATTTGAAGAAAAGCCAGACATAGAGGTCAGGTTGAGCCAAAGGCAAGAAGAGACCATCAGTTCTGCCTGCACCCAGAAATATCCCTAGAAATTCTGGAATCCTGCTGTGGCACAGAGAGTTCAGAACACATGAGGAACTGTGGTCAACTGCAGAGGCATGGGGTTCTGGCTTAAAGGGAGTGACTTTTTCCCTCCCCAGGCTCTCCCCACCCCCGCCCCCAACCTGGTTATGACTCCCTGTATTTGAGCAAACCTGGACTTAATTTTCTCAGTCCTCAGCATCCTTTCTGATTTGACTTTTCGCTGTGTGTGTTGGCCTGGGCTTGCTCCCCTGGATTGACCACTACAGAAGGTCCTTGCTGGTCCTTGTCACTGTGGCGGGAGGGCGGTCCCTAAGGCCTGAGCTAGCCTGAGCTTTGACAGTTGTTGAGTCGTAAACCTTCCAGTGGCTGCCTGAATTATCAACAAACCTGATCTTCCTGCTCCTCATCTGTGCTAGAACATTACTATCTATAATAATAAAAGCATAATATGCTAATTAGACCAGACAGCCAAACGACCTTCTGGACATCCTTCTAGATGAAGCTGCAGCGGTGGGGGCCGAGGCAGAGATGGTTAGGGGCGATCAGGCAGGCAGGCAGAGTGGTTAGGGGCAATCAGGCAGGCAGGCAGAGTGGTTAGGGGTGATCAGGCAGGCAGGCAGAGTGGTTAGGGGCGATCAGGCAGGCAGGCAGAGTGGTTAGGGGCAATCAGGCAGGCAGGCAGAGGGGTTAGGGGCGATCAGGCAGGCAGGCAGGCAGGCAGGCAGGCAGGCAGGCAAGTGGTTAGGAGCCTCCAGTCCTGGATTGCGAGAGGGATGTCCAACTGCTGGTTTAGGCCCAATCCCATAGGGATCCCTGCAGGATTGGGCCTAAACCAGCAGTCGGACATCCCCCAAGGGGTCCCAGATTTCGAGAGGGTGCAGGGGCTGAGGGATCCCCCCCTCCCTGTGCATGAATTACATGCACCGGGCCCCTAGTTAATAGCAATAAAGAGCTTTACCAATAAATGTAAAGCCTTGGGACTTGATGGTATTGTGTTTACCTTTCCTTGGTGGAGTTTGGTTCTGTGTACTGTTGTCCTTGCCCAGTCCCCTCTGCTGCTGATGGCTGTAGTCTAGAGTAGGGCATTCTTCCTGGCATATTTGAAAGTATGGTGTAAGCTATTTCTTTTCTTGCTTTTATTCTATTTTACTATTTATTTATGACAAATATTCCACATCTGTGAGATGATGCTATTGGCCTTGGCCAGTCAGAGAATGGAGTCATCTGACTCATCCATTCTGCAAAAGGTCCCACAAACAGCATAGGTTTTAAACTGGACATTGAACCTGCATGTCACTTTGTCAACTTCAGCCATACTTATCTGGATGGTGTGGTCCTTGGTGTCAATAATGCATTTGCTGGCAGAGCATTTGCATGTACAGGTCCACAAACTTGCCAGTGTCGTTCTGCATGTGAGGGCCACACCTGGTGACACCATGACCCGAGCAGTTTCTTGATTCATTTTTTCAGCTCTGTGACCTGAGACTAAATTGCACCACAACAGCTTCTGAGAAGAACAAGACAACAGGGCTAACTTCTTTCTTCCATGGCAACAGTCCTGATTGGAGCACTTCGCATATATTAAACCACGCTGCTAACTTGGGTCAGGTGTTTTCTGGTGTTTAACTAGAGCGAATGTTACTGAGTGCAGTCCCAGTGCCCATTCCCATGACTCACAGTCTTATGGGGCTTCTTGCTTCATCAAGAAGAGGTGAGTTTATGTGTCATATGGAGAACCTCCCCAGTTGTCTTGGACCCATCTTTCTTCTGTAGTAAACACAGCCTCTGAGCAAGTCAGCCATGCTGAAGTTGGCCTTCTGGGCTCACTCCATAAAGTATCTGGCCAAAGGTCCTAGCTCTATCTTTGTTTCATGTCCACAGAAATAGCATGTACCTCTCACTCCTGATTTAGGCACTGTCCACACTCTGGCTCCAGTGCTCATTCTCCTCTACTTGAGTTCCCAGTTGTGGGCCTCTGTCATCCAAATCTCGTCAGTTTTGACATTAGTAGGTGGGATAACAACAGTTCTCAGGGAACTAATAGATTCATAATGTGAGAGGAGGTGTGGAAAACTTAAAAAAACACACCACTATCCCAGGAGAGTGTAAAATTCAGGGTAAGCTATATTCAGATAAAGATTATGAAAAAGATGGAAATCATTTTAAAGATTAGTTTTAAAATTATAAAAGACGTATATATGCCTGGTTAAAAAAAAAAAAAGAAATAGTCCAGAAAAATATCAAATGAAAGGTAAAAAATCTCTAGTCCCCTTCTATTTTCAGTTCTTTCAGAGGCTAGAGTTGAGGAAAAACAAGCTGGACTACTACTTCATTATTTATAGTTAAATTAATTATACATAAATCAAATTGTTTGACATAAAAATGAAACTATAAAAGTACTGGAAGAAAATATAAGGAAATACAATATTTTAAAATATTATTTTTTGTCACTGTTCAAGGTTTATTTGGCATTTTAGATGGTATGACACTTGGATAGTTGGCTGTATTATTTATATGTAGACTTTTCTTTTTACATTATATGGCAATGTACACTAATCTGATACATACAGTACACAGAATAAGAGCCTTTAGAACAGTTATGCACAAAACATGCAATATTGGATTTACATTGGATCCCAGGATGTGACTAATTATAGAAAAAGGAACCACAAGTTATATAACACACAGTGAACACACATCTAGTCTGAAGGCAACTGTAGTGTGAGCAGCATTGGCAGTGGTGCCTTGGAGGAGGTGGAACTATTTCACACTAACCAGTTTAGGACTACAAAAGATAACGACCCTCCAGGATGCAGATGCTGGGTTTCATAAACCATTACTATGTTTATCTTTAGGAAACTGATGTTCTTAGACACAGATCAGATAAAACGAACAATATGCACAATCTCCAACTAAAATCCTGCTGTAGTCCAGACAGTGAGGTGGTCTGACCTTAGAAGACTTTAAAACTGCAGCTCTTTCTGGATCCCCCACAGTGTATCTGCACTCTTCTTCAAACGGGCCTCTTCCTCAGGTGTCAGAGTCACCTTCACAACATCTGAGATTCCATTCTGTCCCAAGATGCAAGGAACACTAAGGAAGACGTCGTCTTTTATTCCATAGAGACCCTTAATCCTGGTGGAAACTGGATGCACCCGCCTAAGATTCTTCATCATACTCTCTGCTAAATCTGCCACAGATAGGCCAATGGCCCAGGATGTGTAGCCTTTCAGTTTGATCACCTCGTAAGCACTGTCAACCACCTGTTTGTGGACTTGTTTCCACTGTTCCTTATCTGCATCAGTGCCTAAATCAGGGTGCAGATTCTTTAGGGAGACACCAGCAACATTCACTCCACTCCACACAGGCACACTAGAGTCTCCATGCTCCCCAAGGACCCACCCATGACAGCTTAATGGGTGAACTCCCAGCCTCTCCCCCATCAGGTATCGGAATCGGGCTGAATCCAGATTGCAACCACTTCCAATAACACGGTTTTGGGGAAAGCCACTTAACTTCCAAGCCACGTAGGTCAAGACATCCACTGGATTGGAAACAACAAGCAATTTGCAGTTGGGACTGTATTTCACAACATTAGGAATGATGAATTTAAAGATGTCCACGTTACACTGGACCAAATTAAGGCGGCTTTCTCCCTCTTGTTGACGTGCCCCAGCTGTGATAATAACCAGTTTGGAGTTTGCAGTCACACTATAGTCTTTGCCAGAGACAATTTTTGGTGTTCTAAGGAAAAGGCTGCCATGTTGGAGATCCATCATCTCTCCCTTCACTTTGTCTTCCATGACATCAACAAGAGCAAGCTCATCTGCCAAGTCCTTCATTAAGATACTGATGGCACAGGCCATGCCAACAGCACCCACCCCAATGACTGTAATCTTATTCTGGGGGCTCTGTTCTTCCTTAAGAAGATTCACAATCAGCTGATCCTTGAGTGTTGCCATTTTGGACTTAGAACCAAAAGGAACTGGGAGTGCACAGCGGGTGGGCGTCGGTGGCGTGCGATGTAGGATCTGGACTTGGTGGCTGCAGCTCCGGTACCTAAAATATTCTTAATGTGTATATTTAATAACATCAGCAACATCATTTTTGCACTTTTTTTCGGTAGCGGTCATCAGTGAAAGCATTTAGGCTTGAGGTTTTCTATGTAAGAAGATTTTGATTATGTTATAGGATTGGTTAGTTTTCTCTTTTTTCTTGAGTCAGCTTATTTTTTTCTACAAGTTTTTCCATTTTACTTAAATTTTCACATTTATTAGCATAATACCTCAATATTTTAAATGTCTAAAGCCTTTTAATTACTCCTCTTTTTTATTCCTGATATTAACTATTTTCCACTAACTCTTTTTTCTTAATCACTCTCTCCAGATTTTTGTCAGTTTTACTGAGTCTTTTCTCAAAACCAACTCTTTTTAAAAATTCTTTCTATTACATGTTTTCTATTTGCTAATTTCCACTCACATTTTCATTATATTCTTACTTATACTTTATTTTGACACACACACACACACACACACACACATTTCAGACTTCTTGTGATGCTTATTTCATCAATTTTTGGCTTTTCTAATACAAATAAGGTAGCTATAACTTTTCCTATAAGTACTGTTTAAACTGCATTTGGTAAGTTTAGATAGTGAAAATTTTACTTATTATTTACTTCTAAATATTTTCTAATTTTCTTTATAATTTCTTCTTCTAAAGTAACTGTGGAACCCACAGGTTCCATCCCCCAGCTGGCCTGGCCCCAGATTGCCGGTTTAGCTAAGGTAATTTAGAAGTATATCCTTAATTTCTAAACACATGGGGAAAGTATAATTCTCACTTTATTAGTGATTTCCAGTTGGGTTGCATTGTGGTCAAATAATACAATCTACATAACTTCAATAATTTGAAAAAGTTTTGATACTTTTGAAAAAGTTTTGATACTGGTGGGGGGCAGGGAGTTAGGGGGGCCCTAGGAGGGGTAGCGAGGCCGAAGGGGAAGTAACTGTCAAACCTTCCCACTTGGCACCATTCTTTAAATTGTACATGGCTGTTCGCAGCTGTACCTGCTCAGGGCTCGGCTCCAATCTCCTGGAGTGGAGTCGGGGCTGGGCCAGGGCAGAGTCAGGCGGGCTAGGAGGGCGGGTTTAGCTGTGCCCCCAGTGAGGTTCAGCGTGCTTCGAGATGGCGCTGCTGCTGTGGAGGGGTTGGGGGGGAAGGGTCTGACCCTGGAGGGCTGGCTGCTCAGGCCTACCTCCACCAGGATCTGGAGTTGTAGGGAGGAGAGATGTGCCCAGCCCCAGTGGAGGGGGCCCGGCATTGGAGGGCCACGGCCCCGGGTGCTTCGGGGGCTCTGACGGGTGGTCTCTGGCGTGTTATTGTTGTGGGCGCCCCAGTGGGGGTGGTGGGGGAAGAGATCGGGAGTCTGAGGTGCTGGCTGCAGCTACCCCTGAGGCTGGGTCTTCTCCCCATCCAGTCAGCCTCCCCGTCCCCCCAGGGGTGTGGGGGCTGGGGTAGGGTGTCCATGTAGGGAGATTGGAAGAGCTCCCCGTGGCCACTTCCTCTTCCTTCTTTACAGTCCGGGATCCTGTCAGGCACTGTCCTCAGACCCCTGGGAACTTGTCTCCGACCGCCCGTCCCCTGCTGCGCGCATCAATATGCAAATTGGTCATTATGGGGACACTGTCTCGGACAAAGTAGCATATTACCTCTTTATATGTATAGATATATATATATCCTATATAATAAAGAGGTAATATGCAAATTGACCATTATGCCCTTGCACAAGATGGCCGCCCCCATGTGGTCACAAGATGGCTGCCACAAGATGGCTGGCAGGGAAGGGCAGTTGTGAGAGATCAGGCCAGCAGGGGAGGGCAGTTAGGGGTGACCGGGCCAGCGGGGGAGGGCAGTTAGGGTGACCAGGCCAGCAGGGAAGGGCAGTTAGGGGCAACCAGGTGGGCAGGGGAGGGCAGTTAGGGACAAACAGGCCAGCAGGGGAGGGCAGTTGGGGTGATCAGGCTAGCAGGCAGAAGTGGTTAGGGGCAATCAGGCAGGCAGGCGAGCGGTTGGGAGCCAGCAGTCCCGGATTGTGAGAGGGATGTCTGACTGCAGGTTTAGGCCCGATCCCTGTGGGATCCCTGTGGGATTGGGCCTAAACCGGCAGTTGGACATCCCCCGAGGAGTTCCAGATTGGAGAGGGTACAGGCTGGGCTGAGGGACACCCCCTCCAGTGCACAAATTTCATGCACTGGGTCTCTAGTATATATATTCACTGAGTGGCCAGATTATTATGATCTCTGAATGCATATATATATATATAAATATATATATATATATAGAGGCCCAGTGCATGAATTCGTGCCTGGGTGCGGTCCAGCCAGCCTGGCAGGGGGAGGGTACATGGGCAGTTGGCCGGCCTGTCTACTGGTCGAACTCCTGGTCAAGGGGACAATTTGCATATTAGCCTTTTATTATATAGGATATACACTGAGTGGCCAGATTATTATGACCACCCCATCAGTACTTCGTTGGGCCATCTTTTGCCTTCAATACTGCAGCGATTCTTCTTGGCATTGACTCCACGAGATGTTGAAAGGTGATGCGAGGAATCTGACACCGTGTCTGATGAATAGCACTGTCCAGTTCTCTGAGATTTGATGGTTGTGGAACCAGCTGCCTGATGGCTCTTTTAACTTCGTCCCACAAATGCTCAATTGGATTGAGATCTGTGATTGTGGGGGCCACCTAAGCAAGGTAAAGTCTCCCTCATGTTCTTGAAACCACTCCTGCACAATACGAGCACCGTGGCATGGCGCATTGTCTTGTTGGAAGAAGCCATCTCCATTGGGATACGCCATCAACATGATAGGATGAACTTTATCAGCAATGATACTTAGGTATGTTGTGCTATTCAGACGTTGTTCCACACGAATTAAAGGGCCCAAATCATGCCAGGAAAACATGCCCCAAACCATAACACTGCCCCCACCAACTTGAAGGGTTGTACTCATGCATGTGGGGTGCATGCTTTCATGCTGTTTCTGTGAAATTCTCACTCTGCCATCTGCATGATGCAACAGGAAACGTGATTCATCGGACCACATGACTTTTTTCTAATACTCGACTGTCCAATCCTTGTGTTCTTGTGCAAATTTGAGACGTTTTATATTGGTAACTGCAGACAGCAAAGGTGTTTGAACAGGCCTTCGGCTTCCATATCCCATACGATGCAATGTATGGCTAATTTGCCCACAAACGTCAGTGGTCAAAATAATCTGGCCACTCAGTATATTTGGGTTTATATACATCTTCTTATTTTTTATTTTCTACTTATCCTAGGTGTTTGGTATTTTCTTTTTAAGCTTTATTTTGGATTGTTGTGTGTTTTTTTGTTTTCATTTTTAAAATTTATTTTAAAATTTATTTTTTATTGATTTCAGAAAGGGAGAGGGAGAGAAAGATAGAAACATCAATGATAAGAGAGAATCATCGATCGGTTGCCTCCTGCATGCCCCCTCCTGGGGACTGAGCCTACATCCCAGGCCTGTGCCCTGACGGGGAATTGAACTGTGACCTCCTGGTTCATAGGTTGACTCTCAACCACTGAGCCATGATAGCCGGTCAGGTTAAGTTTACTTTTTATTGTTGACATTATTACAGATGTCCTCTATTTTCCTCCCACTTCTCTCCTCTACCCAGCTCCTGCCCACCTCAGGCCCTCACCACACTGGATTGATTTTTTAAAGTCATTTTATTTTTCTCTGTCTGCTAACTTGGTATAATATCTCTGGTTTCATTTAGTTGTTATTCTAGAAATTACAATGCATTAGCTTAACTGTCAAAATCTAAGATTAATAACTTTACCATCCTCCTACTCTAGCTGGATAACTTCTGTTTACCTGTCCATAGCCAATTTCCTCCCTTCCTCTCTCTGCTCTGTGCCTCAGGAGACTGATCCATATAGATTGATCAACTGGCCCCCTTCCCTCTAGTTTGGTATTTATTTCTCTAACTCCCTCCCTGCTAGGTCACAATGCCTGGGCTGGGACTCTACGCAAATCTGGGGTACCTGTCAGTTGGCTTATTCCTTAGAGCTACCCCATTTGGTTCCTGCATCTGTTCTCTCCTCTTTTCCTTTGGGCCTAGAGGTGGTGCTGGCTCCCCACTGTTGGTTTCCTTAAACCCTGTCCACAGCTTTGTAAATGATACTTTTATGAAACCCTTCTCAAATTACTCAGTTTAAAAGTTTTTTGGTTTCTTCCTAGGACCCTGATTGAGACACAGATAATATATGAGCCTAAAGTAGTCTAACTCTGTTTATTCCCCTCCAACTTATATGCCATCTTATTATTTTTTAAATTATGAATTCTTTCATTGATGTTACAATGAATCAAAGCCAAAATTCTACTCACACCTATTGTATTTTAATATTTAATTGAGAAATGTAATATATATACAAAAAGTAATAAAATATAAATGTAGAGTTTAAGTATTATAAAACCAATGCCTATGTAAGCATGACCCAGTCAAGAAAGTGGGAAAAGTGAGACAAGGAAGAAAAAAAGTCAATATTATTGTGCAGGCTATCACTGTGAGTAACAGGGCCTCATTCTTATTTTTATGTATACTAGAGGCCCGGTGCATGAAAATTCATGCACTGGAGGGAGTGAGTCCCTCAGCCCAGCCTGCCCCCTCTCATAGTCCAGGAGCCCTCAGGAAGGCGACCCGGCTATCAGGGGAAGGCAACGCCCCATCACACCTCTGCTGCTGCCATTGCTGGCAGCACAAACCTTGGCTGGCCCTGGTTACCTGAGCCTCGGGCGGCCCTGGGTGGCTGGGCAGCCGCCATCCGAGGCTTGCTTGTGCCTTGGGCTGGCCCTGGGCGGCTGGGGAGCTGAGGGGACTGGGGGGCTCTGGAGGCAGGTGTGCAGAACAGCCGGGCCCACCTGGGGGCAGGCCCAGCCTTGCCATGCGCCTGCTGCCCCAGCGGGGCTGAGGGGACTGGGCGCCACCATCTTGTGGCTGTGGGCGCCGCCATCTCTGAGGGCATGGCAGTCAATTAGCATATTCCCTCCTTATTGGCTGTGGGCACTGCCATCTTTGAGGGCAGGAAAGTCAATTAGCATATTCCCTCCTTATTGGCTGTGGGGCACTGCCATCTTTGTGATGGCATGAGGGTCAGTTAGCATATTCCCTCTTTATTAGATAGGATTTTTATTGATTTCAGAGAAGAAGGGAAAGGGAGAGATAGAAACATCAATGATGAGAGAAAATCATTGATTGGCTGCCTCCTGCACGCCCCACACTGGGGATTGAGGCGGCAGCCCAGGCATGTGCCCTGACCTAGAATCAAACTGTGACATCCTGGTTCATAGGTTGATGCTCAACCACTGAGCCACACTGGCCTGACCAGAGTCTCATTCTTGCCTGATACTCTGAAAAACCAACTGGGGAGGCTCAGCATTGATTCATCCATTCCATTCCTCTGGAGAGGGTTGACTCTCCTCACATTAACTCCCTTGTATTTCTGGGTTGTTTCTGTGTACATCCAAGCAATCTCCATGGTGCTCTCTCAGACCATGGTTCCTAATTACCAAGGTGGGAAAGGGCTGAAGAAAAGTGAAAACATTAATGACAGTTTCATGCTGTAAACTTTCTTTTCTGACGTTCTTTATTGTTTCATACTCTGATTATGTTGAACTTAAAGTGTGTATTTGAAGCACAGGCTCATCATTTTTAGAGGTGTCTCAATATGGTGGCCCCAGAGCCACATGGCGCTTCTATGACAGAGCTCATGTCCTTCAGAGGCGGGGTGAGAAGCCGGCCACCACAATGCTCTCACCGGTGATGTAGCTGGCATCTGGAGAGCAGAGGAAGGACACCAGCCCTGAACAGTCCTCAGGCTGACCTACTCTGTATGGAAAGAGGAGGTGGGCTAAGAGTGATGCTGCTTCCCGTGAGCCCTGGGCTCCTGTCAGATGCTGGGAAGTCAAGACCCCCTATGGTCATGAGAGAAAGGCTGCAAGTGGAGATATGTGGTCTCTATAGGGACTTTTACTCATCCCAGGGCTCAAATCTCAGAAAGAGGAATGCAGAGAGGTGATGGTGATCTTTATTCATCATGAAGGTCTGAAGTTACATTAACCAGGTCTACAAAGGACACTGCCTCACACACAACCTACCTCTGTATTCCATGGCGTCCCTTCATATGGTTCCAAAAGTTTGGATCCTCAAACAGCTAAAGGAAAAGTCAAAAGGTTAGTGCTGCTCATCCAGATGGAATCACAATGGCTCCACGTCATAAACACCTTTGTGGAGGGGCTTCTGGGGGACACTCTGGGTTCGGCTCGTCCCTCACAGAGGACTACAATCCTGATTCTGCTGCTGATCCCAAAGGCGGTGAACCAGAGCATCAGAACAAGAGTCCACAGGGCCAGGTGTCTCTGGGACATGGCCTGGTAGGGGAGGGGGCCCTGGCACTCAGTGGGGCAGGAGCAGAAGTTGTCTTTGGTCTTTACCACTTTGCTGAAGGCTGTGTCAATTGTTCCTGGAACTAGGCAGTTCACCCGGATATCCTTTGGTCCCAGCTCCAATGACAGGGTCTTGGTGAGTCCCAGAATGGCTGCTTTACTGACATTGTAGGCCCCTAGCCTCTGTGAACACAAAGGGAGGTGGATGGCAAATAAGTAACTGAGGAGGAGAGTTTCTATTGGGCTTCTAGGCCTGTGCGTAGAAATAGATCTCTTCAGCAATGCAGAGATCATTGAGAACCTCACACAGAAAAGTTAAAAGTCTGCCATGTGTGTCCTTTCTGGAGAAGGAGGATCTGAGACACCCATGGATCAAATGTGCGTGTAGGTGTGCCCCACCAGCAATGGCCTGTTCTGGGATCTTTCTGGACATCTCCACTTTTCTTGGCAAATGGGGGTATGTCCATCCTTTTCATTTAGAGTCATAGAAGGTTATACTTACAGCTTCTGGTACGTATGCCCCAATTGAGGAGACCAGAACCACAGAGCTTCCCCTGGGAAGAGAAGGACGGGATAAATATGATGGAGCCACAAATAAGTGAGGTAAATAGACACATCTGGGGCATGAAAGGAAGTGGAGACTGTGAACCATGAAAGTGAGTGAAAGAAATTTAGGTTCAGATTAGAGCCCGCTCCTGCCTTCCTTCAGCCTATCTCCTCTGGCCTAGAGCATCCTGAGGACCAGGACCAAGTTTATGTTTTCATCCACACTTAAGGAGTATTAATATGAACACTTTTATAAAATACAGCCAACATTTGCCTTTATTCTAGATTATTGTTCCAATTACTGGTTTTGAGGATGTTCTATACCAGGCATGCTTAAGAATAATATTAAAAGTACTTCCCAGTGGATCCTTTGGAATCTTAATCTCAGAAGCTCCACGCCCCGCACACCCCTACCCCAAAATCCTCTGGGAAAGTTTTTCTTAAGGATCCTCAGTGCTTCCTCACTCACCAAGTCTAATGACCCTTGTTCAGACCTCACTTCCTTATTCTCCAGTTTCCTTTCACATCAGATACTGTAGACTAAAATTTCCTTTCTGGAACCTGTTTGGTCCTCTTGAGAAATCTGCACTCTTGCCTCACTTTCCCCCTCTACCTACTCATTCCCTTCCCCTCGGTGTCTATCCTGTGTAGGCCCGTAAATCAAGATGCTGTCATTGTCCCTCAAGTGTTTTCTCTTCATGTTCTCTTTTAATTTAGGAAGAAGATGAAGTATGCCTAAAATAATTATAACAAACAATCATATAATTTTCGCCTTTGTCAAAATATTGACAAAATTCCTTATCACAGCATTCAAGGCTATCCATAATTTAGCAACATCCTGCTTGTCCAGCATTGTCTCTGACCTCTTCTCTTCACTCACCCTGGATCTAAAGGTTGTTCTGTGCAACACACACAGAGCAGGGGTGATGGGGAAGATAATGGAGTACATGGCTAGCCCAAGTGTAAAAAAGTTTGAGAGATAAGAGTTGAGTGGGACTTGGAAACTCCACTACTCTTATTATGAACAGGCTGCAGGGTGCCTCAGTGTCATCAGCCTGGACTTTTGTGCCCCGACCTGCTGCATGCAGCCTAAGAGAGGCCACTTTCAGTTCCCCAATTCCAGGACAGTTATGGGAACTCTGGGCCTTCCTGTCACTAGAACCTCATTTCTCTCTTCTAGTCCCTGCCGATTTCTGGGCACTCTAGAAATTGGGTATTCATACAAGAAGACAGGATTGTTTTCTCTTTTGTGACCTAGAAATATGAAGTCAAACTTTCACTATTCTAGAGAGACCACTTGCATTCCTCTGATTCCAGGACAGCTGTGAGGACTCTGGACCTTTCTGTCTGTAGATCCCTTATTGTGCTTCTAGTAGAGTCCTTGCCAGATTCCATGGGCATTCTAGCTATGAGAGAACGACTCTAATGGATAGAATTCTTTGACCTAGAATCTGAAAGTCAAATTCTCACTTCTCCTGTATTACTGGCTCAGCTAAGCCTCCTGCCCAGAAGAAAGATCTAACTGAACACCTGGCTCCTCTTTACCACCTCAGCTTCATATTTGACAATGTCTCCATTCCTCTCCCCTTCCCTGCCCTTACCCCCTGTTCTCCATGTGGGGCAGCAGCTGGCTCAGCAGCAGGGCTGGGGCCTTCACATTGACATTCAAGATCTGAAATCAGAGCAAATGCGGGTGGGGGAGGAGAGACATTCAGTCCAGTGCATGTTCTCACTGTATTAGCAAATATACCACATTAGAACATGGGCATGATGGCTTCTGACAATGGGAGAGTGCTGGCTTCCTTTGACACACATGGGGGGCGGGGGAAGGGGAAAGCCTCCTGAAAAAGCAGAAATATGGGGATCAGGAAGACTTTGCAGGCATAAGACCCAGAGTCTGCAGGATGTCTCATTGTGTCTGTAAGCGTATCAGTTAGAAAAAAAAAGTCCCATCTGGGTCTGAGGAGGCACGGGCCAATTGAGTCTGGGGAAGACTGGCATTATAAGCTGAATTGTGTACCACCCAAATTCTATGTTAAAGTCATAACCCCTAGTACTTCATAATGTGACCTTATTTGGAACTAGACTCATTGCAGACATAGTTAAAATGAGGTCATAGAATGGGCCCTAATTCAAAATGAATGGTGTCCTAAGAAGGCAAGTTTGTGTGCGCACACTGAGAATACCATGTGAAGATGAAGGCAGAGGTTGGAGTGATGCTTCTTTCTATAAGCCAAGTAACATCAAAGATTGCCAGCAAATCACCAGTAGCTAGGGGAGTGGCATGAATAGATTCTCTCATAGCCATCAGAAGGAACAAACCCTGCTGATGCCTTCTGACCTCCAAGACTGTGAGACAATAAATTCTCTGTGTAAGCCACCTGGGTTGTGGTACTTTGTTACAGCAGCCCTCTGAAACTAATACAGCTGGATTTCAGGGTTTAAGCCTTGGACATGAAGCATTCTTAGGCAAGAAAGGGAGTCATTCCCTTCTCTGTGCCCCACATTGATTGTGATGATCTGGTTCTCTGCTGGACCCTCCCAGCAAACGGGGAGCTCATGAACAGTGGCGGATAGAACTAGAGTGTAGCAAGCATGTCAAACTCGTGGTGGCCTCCATCTCACAGATGGGGAATTGAGGGTCAGAGTCCAGGCACCTGGCCTGCTTGGTGCCAGTTGGTCTGTGAGGGGAAGGTGTGTGGGAGCTGAGATGGAAAGAGGGTCGCACAGAGGGTGAGGATGACATCCCGTCAGCCCTTCCTGGTGTCCCCAGACCTTACCTTGTCCCAGACCTCCTCACTGCTCCCCAAGGTACTTCCCACGTAGGGATTGACTCCTGCCACGCACACCAGGAAGTCAACATTCCCAGAATGTCTCAGGGCCTGCAGTGAGAAGGGGCATTGAGGACTAGGGTCAGGGAGCAAAAGAAGTTTTCTATTGCAGTGGGCGGTGTTTCCTGTTTGCTCTCCCTGGGTCTCTGCCTGGCTAAATCCAGGAGGAGACCACACCAAGTGGGTGGAGAGCTGTCTCTCCTCATCAGACTTAAAACATCTCTCCACGCAGATCTGTAAACCTGTTCAGGCTCTGGAGTAACCAATGCCAAGCACACGGTCAGCCTTCATTCCTGTGCTTGTTCGCTTGTTCATTTGATCAGGTTATGTTTTTAAAATAATCACTCTTCCTCTTGTTACCTCCAAACCCTACCCACCTCCTCACCATGGCCACCAACCAGTCTCGGTCCTCAGCCTTCCCCACGTGGCACACGGTGCCAGACACGCTCAGCCCCTCCCCCTGCAGTGCTGCCAGTGCCTGGTCCACGTTCTGCTGCTTCCGGCTGCTGACCACCACGTGGGCCCCATCCTGGGCCAGACGCCGGGCGATGGCGAAGCCGATCCTGAGGGCAGAGATGGCTATGATGGCTGCAGCCCTCCCCACCCTCCTCCTGGCAGGCTGATCATGAGACACAAATTGAGTTCCACAGTGTGGTTCAAGAACTGCCTCCAAATCTTTCGAGTGGGAAAGAGGAACTATTGAACGTTTTCTATATGTCAGGCCTTCACCAAGACTAACCCAGTTAATTTTCACAACTATATGTATAACAATCATATGGATGAGAAATTTTCATAACAATTTAATTGAAGGGAATTAAAAAAAAGTAATGATCCTTCAGAACACATGTACATGTGCTGGGCATCCAGCGTGAATGGTAGAGAATCTCTAATTGCCCAGTGTATTCTCCCTGTGTTCTGCCAGAGGCCTCTGGTGTAAATCACACTTTCTATAAGCCTTAAAGCTTTCCTCTGTCCTGCAATTTAAAAACTTTGATGCTGAGAACATGCTCTGCCCCCATTCTCCATCTCCTTACTTTAAGGAGGTCTGAAGCACTCTTGAGTTGAGCTGGTTGAGTACCTGTGATCAAGGGCAGGAGGCATATGTCCCCTCTCTTATAGAAACTGCTAGGGCAACATAGAGTTTGAATTACTCATTTGTGCATTGGGGACACACAGATTTAAAACATCATTGGGGCCCGGCCAGTTTTGTTCAGTAGTGAGCATTGACCTAGGTACCAGGAGGTTATGGTTCGATTCCTGGTCAGGACACATGCCTGGGTTGCTGGCTGGAACCCCATTAGGGGGTGTGCAAGAGGCAGCCAATCAATGATTCTCTCTCATCATTGATGTTTTTATCTTTCTCTCCTTCTCCCTTCCTCTCTCTGAAATCAATAAAAATATATTTTTTAAAATAAATTAAACATCATGGTGATGTGGAAGTCTGGGATATTAACAGTTCTAAAATAAAGCGATCTAAATTTGACCATGAATGGTAATGACTCATTAAAGACTGTGGCCCATTATGGCAGTTAGAGGATAAGTGGAATTGGAGGTACATAGGAAGAGATGTGACCAGGGGAGGGTCATCTATGTAAGCTCTCTGAACTGATCTTGAGATGTCGCCTTGCCCAGTGCCTTACTGCCAGTGAACTCTCTGCAGTCAATGGAATCCCTAAGTCTGAGAGACCAATAGGTCTCTTGGCTTCTCCCTATTAGACCAGGACTCTAAAAGTCCATGGCCACGTGCCCATGAAGGATGCGGAGAGAGAGCTGTCCTGATGATGATACGTTAAATACCTTAGGGTTACCCAGCCAGTAAGTGGCAGAGACTAGATTCAAACTCTGCTCTGATTGAACCAGGAGCAGTTGATTTTCCAAATCTATCATTCTTGGAACTTAGAAACCAGATGTTTTAGGAAGACACACTGAGTTTGGGGTTAATGATAAACGCCAGAGCTGTGTAATGAGATGGGGGTGTCAGGAAGGATGTGTGAGAAGGACATCCCCTGCTCTGGGATGGGGACTGTAAATCTGTTCATTACATGGACTCCCACTCACTCACCCATTTGTGGACCCAGTAACCACAGCTACTTTCCCAGCCAGTGGACAGCTTCTATCTGCTGTTTTGCTGCTCATTCGTGCTGAGAGGAAGACCGAGGAGCATTGAAGACCCTTAAAGGCCCAAGTCGCAGCCCTGAACATGTTAGTCACTGTCTGGCCTCCGTCCTCCAAAGCTGGGGAAGAACCTGGGAAGACAATCATCATGAACCATGTTAGAATCTGTCTCCACCCATCCTTCGTGGGAGGGTTCCACTGAAGTCTCTGATAAATGTCCTACCATCCTTTAAATTTACCAGGAAAGCACAGAGCTGCGCATATTCTTTCCATGATCAGTTCCCCAAATGGACTACCCTGAGATGCCGGGCCCCTGGTAGATGCCTGAGTGATACTTGCCTGACTCACCTCCAAACAAGGAATATCACTGTGGTCTTCTGAGAGTCACCTTTGTACTCCTCTCCATACATCTGTTCTTCCACAAAGACATTGCATTGGACTTTCTTTTATCTTTCCCCAGCCTGTTGCAACCACCCTGGTCCAAGCTCTTGTCACCTTCCCTACCTGCTGCAAACTCCTCTTCCTTCAGCTCCCCACCTGAAGCAACAGCGATTGTCCCCTCATCAGATATACCAGATGTGTCAGCATTTCTGAGAGGCAAGTTGTTTCCCCTCATCACAAATGACTCTGATCCAACTGAGATAGAAGTCCAGCCACTCCCCCTTTGTTTAAAAAACTTTCATAGGTCCTATACCTCACATCTCTTGAACTCCAGGCCATATTGTCCAGGCCCACCTGCCCAAAGATCCTATGGCACCTGTGTCATTGTAACTGTTTCAGCAATACCTAATTTCTTCAGTAACTTTCTCTCAACCCACATCTTTCATCCCAAACCTTCCCTCCATCTTATGGGGGAGATCAAGGAACAATAGTTGTCTTGGGTTGGCTACTTCAGAATCACACTAAAAAATCAAGTAGTTTTTTTGGAGATGGCCTTGGGAAGCAATGCAGGGGAGTGGAAGGAGTGAGACAGAAGGGAAGATAGCCCATAAGTGGTACATTATCAATTGAGTTATGTCTATTGGTAACTGAAGGTCAATCTTATTGAACTCTGAGCAATAGCTTTGTTTCTTAATTCTCACCTGAGAATATGTTTATTAATTTTAGAGAGAAAGGAAGGGAGAGTGAGAGTGAAAGAATATGAGAGAGAGAGAGAGAGAGAGAGAGAGAGAGAGAGAGAGAGAGAAATATGTGAGAGAGAAACATCAGTTGATTGATTGATCCCTGTACGGGCCTTGAACCAGGATCGAATCTGCAACTTTTTGATGTATGGGATGATGTATGGTAGCTTCAACCAACTGAGCTACCTGGCTAGGGAGGACAAGGGACTGGACTTAGGGTGACCAAGAATCCCTGTTTCTAGGACTGCAGGTTTTAGCACTGAAAGGCCCACGTTCCAGCAAATTGCTAAATCCTAGACAAACCAGACAGTTGGTTACCAGCACAGGGGCACATCCAACTCCTGTCAGTCACTAGTTGAGGACTGCTCTTGGAGTGGAACAAAGAGGTGATCCGCAGAGACAGAGCAGAGGGCCTAGGTAAGGTGGGATGGTGTGGTAACACCATGGGAATTTGGACTTTCTCTTATGAGGGAAAAAGCTTGTGGAGGTTTTTACAAAATGGTATTTTGACATAAATAAATGATGATCACACTCAAGGAGCCATAAACTTTATTCTAGGCCCTAATGACTAAAATAGCCAATCATTGTTTCTCTGGTGTTCATTTTTGTATTAATTCTTATTCCATTTTCTGAGTGATCTATCCCAGTTTATTAAGCTGTTGCACAATATGGAAAGCTAACCTAACCCTTCCCAGGAACAAAATCATAGAGCTCTGAAAATAGACAAGTTCACATCTGTATTCAACATAAAAGCTCTAAACAACCATGCACTTACTACCTAAATCTCTGGGTTTCCAAGCAAGTTCAATGCTGTTGATATCAAGAAATATTATGGACTGAATTGTGTCTTCCTGCCCCGAGGTTCATATGTTGAAGCCCTAACCTCTACGGCTTCAGAGTGTGATTGTGTTTGAGATGGGACCTTTAAAGATGTGAATAAATTCACCTAAAACATTTTACATATAAAAAACAGATTTATGAATAAGGACCTTTATCATCCGATTTGTAATAGTTGAAAAAATAGATAAACTTAAATGCTGAATATGGTATGCATGTTACTTGATGGAATATGTGTAGCCATTAAAAATGGTGTTCATAAGTAGTTTGTAACAATACTGAAAATGTTTTTGTTAAAATGCTAACTGAAAAATCATGACACAAACTTATATACAGCATGGCTGAAATTATATTAGCATAAATGTCTATATAGAAAAATATAGTAAATAAGCCTGAAAGTAAATAAGCTGTGATGGAATAAAAGTGATAGATTAAATATGTACTTCAGTCTGCTCTTCTTCCCTTTCACCACTAAAAGATACTTTTTTAAAAAGGAAGAAAGGAAACAAAACGAAAGCAACACAAAACAACAACAACAACAACAACAAAAAACAACAACACAAAAAAGAACTTTATAAAAATTATGAGAAATTCTAGAGTTAACTTTCTAAAGAAAGCCCCAATTGAAAACACCTTTCACTGCATGGGAGAACAGCAGTAAAAGTTGAGAGTAGCTGTAGGTGCCCCAAAGCTCAGAGGCAACAGATAGAAAGAGTAGGAGGGACCTGGGTAATTGTCAGAACTGGGTACTTGCATTCGGAGGAGCCTAGGCCATTAGAATTCTTCTCTGAATCACTGCCATTTTGTCAAGCACCCCCTGAGTAAGAGCATCAGCCCCTGGGAAGGTAACCACAAGAAAACCAGAAGAAAGTTGGATTAGCCCGGCCAGTGTGCTCAGTGGTTGAACATCGACCTATGAACCAGGAGGTCAGGGTTTGATTCCCGGTCAGGGCTCATGCCCAGGTTGTGGGCTTGATCCCCAGTAGGGGGTGTGCAGGAGGCAGTCGATCAATGATTCTTTCTCATCATTGATTTTTTCTCTCTCCCCCTCTCCTTTCCTCTCTCTGAAATCAATTAAAAATATGTATTTTTAAAAGAAGCTTGGATTAATACAATAAAAGTAAGAAAAGAAGAAAAAAAAAGCATGATGAAAAACACAAAATAAGATTTCAGGAATAAGTCCAAATATACATGGACATTCATAATAAATGCAAATGGATTAAGTCAACATACTAAAAGATGGAGTCTCTCAAATTAAATCTTTTAATAACCCAGCTAAATATAATTCACAAGAGACACAATTAGAACAAAATGGCTAAGGAAGATTGACAATAAAGGAATAGATGTTGACATAGCAGGCAAATATTAAAGGACAAGTAAAAGTAAGTAAGATAATATTATAATTAGACAAAATATAATTCAAGGGAAAAGGTATTAAAATGAAAACAGGTTAATAATTTATATTCATAAACTATACATAAAACAACAATTATAGTAGTCATTGTTATGTATTTAACACATAAGTTTAACTTTCTTTGTTGTTGTTAATCTTCACCCAAGGACACTTTCTCCATTGATTTTTAGAGAGAGTGGAAGGGAGGGGAAGAGACAGAGAGAGAAACATCGATGTGAGAGACATATCACTTGGTTGCTTTCTGCACGTGCCTGCAACTGAGGCACGTGTCCTTGACCAGAATCGAACTGGAGACCCTTTAGTCCGCGGGCCAATGCTCTAACCACTGAGAAAACCGGCCAGGGCTTAACACATAAATTTAAAATTGACAAATCCACAAAGTTACCAGGTAACTTAACATATATCTTTCTGAAATCAACACTTTAATGGACAAGATGTAAGATTATAGAGAATTTTACGTAATTATTAACAAGGAAATCTCAATAAATTTCGAAGAGCAGAAATTATGTGGATCATCCTTATTCACTGACATATGTGCAAAATATAAATTAACACAAAAGTATAGTACCCTCTCCAAATCATATACCTGGAAATTTTAAGTCCCCATATAAAATAACTTTTGGAAGAGAAAAATCAAAGCAGAAATCACTGTTTAGAAATGAGCAGCAATCTGAGCACATTGCAGAAGAATAAACAGGATAGAATGTGGTCAAAAGCAATCCACAGAGAACAAAGCAGAGTCTTAAATACATTTTTCAGAAAGGAGATTAATAGAAAATAATGACATAGATTTTTATTCAATAAATTAGTAAGAGAAAAACACTAATAAATCCAAAGAGAAACAAATTTATTAAAAGCACAAATTATGAAACTGAAAATAAAGAAAACCAACAAGTTATTGGAAAAAAAACACATCAAATTCTAAAGATGGTTTTCCTTTGGTGGGACTACAATTTGCCCCCTTGAATTTTCACTCTTATTCACTTCACAAATTTTCTATAAGAAGTAAACATTGAGCCCCAGCTGGTTTGGCTCAGTGGATAGCGTGTCGGTGCACAGATTGAAGGGTCCCCGGTTTGATTCCGGTCAAGGGCTCATACCTTGGTTGCAGGCTCAATCGCCGGCCAGGGTCAGGGGGAGTGTGGGAAGCGCCCAATCGATGTGTTTCTCTCACATCCTTGTTTCTCTCCCCCTCCCTTCCCCTCTCTCTAAAAATCAATGAAAAAATAATCCTCGGATGAGGTTTAACAACAACAACAAAAAGTATACATTGATTTTATATTTAAAAGTCTACTATTCTTAAATGCCCAGTTAATTCTTGGAGGAATGGCTGAGTCTAGGTCTGAAGCAGGGAAAATACTAGATGAACCTGGAGCACCTTGTGCTTCCAGAAAGGAAACCATTGAAGGGGTGCTGAAAGGACAGAGGAGCCAACCAGAAAGAGGTCCTGATGGCCAAAGCTCAAAAACACGAACAACAAAATAAATAACGTTGTGGTGACTTTTAATCTAAAGCATAAGACAGTTACACACGTGTCCATGCTAATACAAAAAACGACTAAGTAAATAATGGGAAGGGACCAATACAAACTTCACAGTGGAGAAACCTGGCAGACACTTCCCTGAGCAAGTGATCAAGGTTAACATCACCATAGGAATCCTGTGCCGTCATGGACTCTCTGATTTGATGAGATAAGGGCACTTCACCTTTGTCATATTCTTCTCCCAAACCCATCATCCCAGTCTAGTCATTAGGAAAACATCACACAAATCCAAATTCAGGTACATTCTACAGCATCTCGGCCAAAACTGTTCAAAATGTTAAGGTCACGAAAAACACAACTGAGAAATGTGATGGACTGGAGTAGACTGAGGAGACAGGAGGATTAAATGCACGGTGGCATCCTGGGTTGGATCCTGCTGCGGTGAAAGGACGGCAGTGAGAAAACTGGTGAGTTATGAATAAAGTAGGTGATTCGGTTCTAATATTATACTAGTGTTAACTTCTGAGTTTTGAGGAATGTACCACTGTTTTATACAAGATGTTGCGTAGTTAACATTAGGGGGAACTAGGTGAAGGGGGACACAGGAACTCTCTACGTACTATCACTGCAACTTTTCAGTAAATCTAAAATTATTCCAAAATAAAAAGTTAACTGTTAAATTGACAAACTATGCATACTTTAGCAGATTCTGAGAGACTGTTTCATAAATTTGAATGTAGAACATAGCAATGATTATTAAAGTTGTGAATACTAAAATATGTTACTAAAATGTTCACAACTTTAAATTAGCTGTACACTTAGAGACTTTCTGTACCGTGTATGACAATTGGGCTGTTCTTACATTTTCTAAAATAGCATGTTCCAATTTCACTGAAGAAACCTCTAGACCAGTGGTTCTCAATCTTTCTAGTGCCGTGACCCTTTAATACAGTTCCTCATGTTGTGGTGACCCCCAACCATAAAATTATTTTCGTTTCTACTTCATAACTGTAATTTTGCTACTGTTAATGAATCGTAATGTAAGTATCTGTGTTTTCCGATAGTCTTAGGCTCTACAGCAGCGGTTTTCAACCTGTGGGTCACCTAAGGTCATCAGAAGATATTTACATTACAATCCATAACAGTAGCAAAATGAGGAACATGAGGAACTATATTAAAGGGTCACGGCATTAGAAGGGTTGAGAACCACTGCTCTACACACACTTCCAAGGCAGCAGGATTCACAGGAGGGCTCAGATGGATCCTCCCATCCTTCCTGTGACCAGGTCTGCAAGAGCCCTGCTGGCCAGGGTCTCTAAGGGTGGGGCCCGTTGGCTTCCTGGTGCCTCCGTCAGTGGCTGAAACTTGCTACCACAGCAGGGAATGGGGACTTTACTTGATAGGTCCAGGTACAAAACAAGTAAGGTTAGCACTTCCTCTGATAAGGACTTGAGTGTCTGCCATAAGACTCTCCCTGTCCATACCCTGGCTCTCTGGTGGTGACCAGGGTAGGTCACTGACCACTGGGACACTCAGAGCCAATCTCAAGACTTACAGAGTAGGGATTGTGCTGAGAAGAGGTATGTCTCCTAGAGGTCTCTGGCCTCTCCAGTCTCTGGGCCCTCTGCCCCCAGGAGGACCCCTGGAGGCAATAGACATACCTACCTGGGACAGATGGACGCAGTGCTTTTCTCCGATCCTTGAACAGATGCCTGGGCCCACAGCAATCATGGAACTCTGCTGATGGCCCTGTGTATTCTGGTATATAAGGGCTTCCTCCTGCTCCCTTTTGTCATTCTGGACACACCCCTCAATTCGCCCTCTTCCCTGCCCACCACACTCCCAAGCCCTTTGCTGAATCATGAAAACATCTAAGATTAATGTGACGTCCTTAGAATCACCTGTAATGTCCCTGAATAATCCCTCAATATCCTGCCTCCAAAGCTGCCCCAACTAGGTTCCTGGTAACAAAGTTCCTGGAAGAAGACAGGGGTTCGGATTCCCAGGGACAGTACAGACAGGGGGCATGGGGTGATGATTGCAGTAAGAGAGAAGGGACCTTGGTAAGGAAGTGGACATGAGCCGTGTGTGTGTGTGTGTGTGTGTGTGTGTGTGTGTGTGTGGCCTGAATTTCAAAAGCATTTCTGGCTCCTCTTGATGTTGGTTATGATGAATTGTGTTTCTATGAGTGGCATTTTCATACTTGTGACATGTGTTTGGAAATCCTACTTACTCTGCAGATTTCCTGACACTAAGAGCGCTGCCATGCAATTTTTGGGTCCTTCAGAAATGTTTGCAAGTTGACACTGAACAGTGAGGTTAAAATGTGTTTATCTGGTCCCTGAAAGTGCTGTCCTCCTATATATGCCACGGACTTCTTCAATTGTGCAATATTTCAAATGAATGGGAAAGAACAACATAATATATGCAACTCCCACATTTAGCAAATAACATTTTCCCTATTCGCTTCATCTTTTTTTAAAAAAATGAAAACATGGCACTCTCCCTACAGGGAGCATACCTGTGCCATTCCCTTCCCTCTCTCCTTCTCCCCTCTCCTTCCCCAATAGGCATGTATTCCCTAACTTCTAAGGGACCCCATGAGACTTGCAACCAGGGGAGAAATGGGCAGTGGCAGCTCACCCCAGGCTAACCCCCTGAACCTTTCTCCAAGGCCCCCTATTCTATGACTTCCCAGTGAGCTAAGGCAGCCCAGCCTAGGCTCTCCTGTTGCTTCTATGCCCTTCCTTGTTTCACTCTGCTAAGTATATTTTTGCTGTGGGCAATACATTCTTGCTTGCCTTTCTACACTGCCTCTTGATTGAAATCTTTCCCTCAAGAAGACAAGAACAGAGATCTCATTGCCTTCTCTTGTTCTCTCACTGGTAACAGTTAGAGCATTGTCCCTTGAACCAAAGGGTTGAGGGTTTGATTCCTGGTTAAGGGCATGTACTTTGGTTGCAGGTTCACTCCCCGGCCATGATCAGGGCATGTGCGGAAGGCAACCAATTGATGTGTCTCTCTCACATCGATATTTCTCTCTCTCCCCCTCCCACCCTCCTTTCCACTCTCTCTAAAAAAAATAAAAAAAATAAAAATCAATGGAAAAATGTCCTTGGGTGAGGATTAACACACAAAAAAAGAATTATTGTAAATGTTCATGGGTAAATGACAAATTTAAATAAAAGCTTCATGGCTTACAAAGATCCTTAAAGCCCTGCCTGTATGGCTCAGTTGTTGAATATTGACCCATGAATCAGGAGGTCAGGGCTTAATTCCTGGTCAGGGCACATGCCCAGGTTGCTGGCTGGATCCCCAGTAGAGGGCATGCAGGAGGCAGCTGATCAATGATTCTCTCTCATCATTGATGTTTCTATCTCTCTCTCTCCCTTTTCCTCTCTGAAATCAATAAAAACATATTTTTTAAAAAGATCCTTAGAAAAAAGACTATGAAAGAATCAGAATTTATCAGTGCCTTTGCAGAATTATCTAACAAGAAGTTGAAATGAAAGAAGTTATCTAAATAAAAATGGGTCCTGGTGGAAAAATATAAAAATATTAGACTATGTTTATGCACCAGGATTTTTTTTTGAGATGTTAATTTTTTAATTGTACCAATTAGTTTTGCTCACCATATCATTTCTCAGCCTCCACACAACCTCACCCCACCCTACTCTACACAGGTCCTTTGTATCTAGGTCTTTTGTAATTGCTTTCCTGGGATTTTTTTTTGCAAGAGGGAAGGCCAAAAGCAGTTTAAAGCCAAATGCTCTTCTGTTTTTTTGTAAAAGTACAAACTCAGTCAAGAAGAGGGAAGAAAGAGAGAGGCCTCTGCCTGAGAGAGTAATGGAGTGAGGGTGGAGAAGAGGGGAGATTCTTCTAAACAGGGGAGGGCCTGGGTTACCAGGAACTTCACTAATAATTTGGGGGTCTAGGGAGGGGTCAAGACCTCAGAAAAACAACAACATTGCAAATCAAAGAGAAGATTCTGTGCTTCTTAAAGACCCTGTTGCCCTCTCTCCACACTCCCCAGAGGTGGCCACTGTTCAAAAGTTGTGTGCATCATTCTTGTCCATGCTTCTTTTTTTTTTTTTAAATACATTTTTATTGATTTCAGAGAGAAAGGGAGAGGGAGAGAGAGAGAAACATCAATGATGAGAGAGAATCATTGATCGGCTGCCTCCTGCATGCCCCCTACTGGGAATCGAGCCAGAAACTCCAGGCCTGTGCCCTGACCAGGAATTGAACCATGACCTCCTGGTTCATAGGTTGATGCTTCAACCACTGAGCCACACTGGCCAGGCATATTTTTGCATTTTTACTATACATGCATTCACAAATAATACACATTGTTTTGCTTGCTTTTAAGCTTTACCAAAAGTGGCAAAATAATTCTACAACTCACTGGTGTTCGTCCACTTTATGTTTTTGGAATTGAACCTCACACATGCATTGATAGTCCATTCACTTTCACTGCACAGGACAGAGCATCCTCATTGTATAAATATACACAATTTACTTATCCATGTCCTGTTAATGGACATTTGGGTTGTCTATAACTTAGCGCATATAATGCTGTCACAAACATCCTCATGCCCGTCTCCTTGCACCACACATGTGTGAGCTTCTCTCTAGAGTTGATATTGGAAGGGGGGAAGCTGGATCAAAGAGCATACATATCTTGATCGCTACTGTACATTGCCAAATTTGTTTTCCAAAGCCATTGTACCAATTTACACTCGTATGAGAGCTCCCGTTCCTTCACCTTATTCCTAATATTTATGCTTTCAGACATTTTCATATTTGTTGTTCTGATACCTGTAAAATAGCATCTCATATTACTTTGCATTTTTTTGCTTACCAGTGAGGTTGGTTCTCTTTACAAGTCTGATGGGTCCTCTTTTATAAATTGCCTGTTCATTCCGTTTATTGACTTGTTCGTCTCTAATTGATTATTGAGGACTATTTGCATATTGTGAACACTGGTCTTCTTTGTAAGTCTGTTGGCTTCCCCCTACTTTTTGCTGTCATCTGACCTCCAGCTTATAACTCCTTATTTCTTGAAGATTTTAGCACTGATTTATTTGCCTCTCTTCTCAGTACGAGGCCTGTCTTAATTATTAGAAATTTTAATATCCATAGGGATGATCTTCTTAGTTCCTGATCTCCTCAATACAGTGATCCCTTTTCTCCCTCCACCAATCCACCCATTCTCAGATTCTTGCCTGAGACCAAACTTTACCAATAATAGCATTTCCTGATATCTTGATGACAAGCATACCATTCTTTCACTAAACTTGTACCACACTTCCTCCCATAGCCCGATTTAATCATTTCTCAACCATAATGGAATCTACTATCCATTGACATGACAATTTTTCACATCCCCTCCCCCTCCACATCCTCAGCTTCTATCTTATCTGGCTTAGAATCTACATTCCATCATAAAGTCACTTCTCTGTATGTGTAGTTGTTCCCTTGCTCTTCTTGTCCTCTCTTGAAGTTTTCTGGAAAAACCCCAACCCTGCATAAGTATAACTCTCCATTAACTCCCCAACAGCACATCAGCAAATGATATTTGCTAGAGAAACAGTTGAAGTAGGAATAATGGTACAAAAATGGTAAAACAAGGCAATGATATTCTCTTGTGGAACAACAATGGTAAAGGACCTTCCTTTAAATTCATGGACAGTAACCTTAGGATGCTCTTTCAATTTCGCTTCACTTCCCTAGTTGATTCACTTTCTTGTATTCTTATAGACCATCTATATATATAAAAGCCTAAGTGATCATTATGACAGAATGACCAGAACGACTGAACGATCAGTCGACCAGTTGCTATGACATGCACTGACCACCAGGGGGCAGATGCTCAATGCAGAAGCTGCCCCCTGGTGGTCAGTGCACTCCCACAGCCAACCTCCCACGGCCCCTCCTCCCCCCGGCCGGCCAGCCAACCTCCCATGGCCCCTGTCCCCAGCCAGCCAAACTCCCGCGGTCCCTTCCCCCAGCCAGCTGTTCCCCCAATAGGCCTTGATTGTCAGCCAGGCTGAGGGACCCCACCCATGCACGAATTCGTGCACTGGGCCTCTAGTCCTATATAATAAAGAGGTAATATGCAAATTGACCACCACTCCAACATGCAAGATAGTCACCCCCATGTTGTCAAAGATGGCCGCCCCATGTGGACATAAGATGGCCACCACAAGATGGCAGGGGAGGGCAGTTGGGGGCGATCAGGCCTGCAGGGGAGGGCAGTTAAGGGGGCCAGCAGAGGAGGGCAGTTGGGGGCAACCAGGCCTGCAGGAGAGGACAGTTGGGGGGAGAGACAGACCCCAGGTTCTGGAGACAGATAGCCTGGATGTGAATAACAAGGTCTTTGTCACTATTTAAGTATAACCTTGGCAAATCACTTGGCATCCTTAAATGCCCACAGTTAAATGTGGCAAATAATAGTTTCTGAAGCATAGGGTCTTTGTGAAGATTCGAAGAGTCAGTTACACAGGCAGCATGTGCAAAGCTCAACCAACAAGTTTAGGTCTATGATAGCTGAACAATGTGACTTTATTCTCCTGTAGTCAAACAATTTTTATTTTGAGCCACCATTCTAATAGCTGGCAGAAATTAATCTCTGTCAACACAAGATTTCATAGGTTCCCAGAGCCACAGCGTGGGCTGGAGCCATCTGATCCATGTGGTAAACGGGTAGATGGGATGCACCCAGGGAAGAGATGGTTTTAGTTCTGCTACCAAACTAAAGCAGGGCAGCATACATCTAGGGGAGGTTTCTCTGATTGGATCTATGGGGTTTGCTGACTGGGTGTGAGAGCGACTACCTCCCCAGCTTCACCTCTTGCCATGTACCCTACCTTCTGCCAACACCCCACCATCCAGGAGCACTGGCCTTCTTTCTAGTTCTCATAATCAAACGCTTCTATACCCAAGACTGTGCACATTCTGTCCCCCTGTCTAGAAGTCTCTTCCTTATCTTCCTTATCTGTCTTATACTCATCTTTTAAGATTCAGGGTTGTTTGTTTTTTTTAATTGTAGCAAGATATACATAATGTAAATTAACCATTACAACCATTTTTAAGTGTATAGGTCAGTGGCATTAAGTATATTCAGAATGTTGTGCAACCATCACCTCCATCCATCAACTTTTTCCATCTTCCCAAACTGAAAGTTTGTTCCCATTAAACAAGAACTTCCCATTCTCCCTTCCCAGCCCCAGGAATGCATCATTCTACTTTCTGTCTTTATGAGTTTGTCTCTTTGTGACTGGCTTATTTCACTGAGTAGAATGTCCTCAAGGTTCAACCATGTTGTATCATGTGTCAGAATTTCCTTTCTTTTAAAGGCTGAATAATATTTCATTGTACGCATATACCACATTTTTTTATCCATTCATCCATTGATGTACATTTGGGTTGCTTTCACCCTCTGGCTATTGTGTATTCACTATTGTGTATGCTACTATAAAAATGAGTGGAAAATATCTCTTTGAGATTCTGCTTTCAATTTTGTTAGTATACTCAGAAGTGGAATTACTAGATCATATGATAATTGTATGTTTAATTTTTGAGGAACCTCACACTGTTTTCCACAGCAACTGCACCATTTTACATTCTAATTAGCAATGCACAAAGGTTCCAATTTCTCCACATCTTCATCACCACCGCTTATTTTTAACTTCCTTAATTTAAGGAAGCCTTCTCAGACCCTTCTGACTAAGCTAGCCCCACCATGTCATCGTTGACTTTATCATATTGAAATTTAAATATTTATTTGTGTAATTATTTATTTAATGTATGACTCCTCACTGAAATGTAAGATCTTGATTATGTTATCTTTGTCCCCACTAACCAGCTCAGTGTCTGGCACGTTGTAGGTTCTCAAATGTTTCTTCCACATGAATGAATGATGTTTCTGCTTTAGAAGAATGAGTTGGTAGTGCTGTTTGTTTTTACAGTAACAGTGCACAGTGAGTTAAGTAGCATGAAGTGGTCATCACAATCTCTTAACTGTTTACCTGGGTCTTTATCTCTGCTCTGACCCTTCTTGTTCCACCAGCTGTCTTGGTGTCTGACCCATGATAGGACAAAGCAGTGTTTATGACAATTAAAAAGGACCTGTAAAGAAAGAATGTTTTAAAGTGGCCTCCTGCAAACAAGTGTCTCTGGGGATGGGTAGCATCTTGGGGTTTGTCACAGCTCTAGACACACAAAGGTTTTCCACCATGGGCCTCATTCATGCTTCCTGAGAGCCTCTGTGTCTTCTAAGGACCAGGGAAGAGCAGTGTAACGGTGTATGCTCTAGTTAGGCCTTCGTGTTTTTAATTGTTCAGCTATCAAGACAACCCACCAGATTTAAATCACTCTGTGTTTCTCTGAGCATTTATACTTTTCCCTAGTGTCAATCAAGCACACCTGCCATCAAAAACCCTAGGTGCTGGAAGAGACCTTGAAGATGATCTTTTTCAATCTCTAAAGTTTGAGGTGAAGTGCTTTTCTTAAAGCCCCTATAATTTATGAGCAGAGGGGGGCTTGATCCAGCTTCCTGGCCCCTAGTCCAAGTATTTATTTAATCTTTTTTCTTTATTGATTAAGGTATTACATATGTGTCCTTATCCCCCCATTGCCCACCCCTCCATTCACCCCCCTGGTGTCTGTGGCCATTGGTTAGGCTTATATGCATGTATACAAGTCCTTTGGTTGATCTCTTCCCCTTACCCTCACCCACCCCTACTGAAGTTTGACGGTCTGATCAATGTTTCTCTGTCTCAGGACCTGTTTTTGTTTATCAGTTTATGTTCATTATATTCCACAAATGAGTGAGATCATGTGATATTTATCTTTCACTGACTGGCTTATTTTGTTTAGCATAATGCTCTCCAGTTCCACCTATGCTGTTGCAAATGGTAAGAATTCCTTCTTTTTTACTGCAGCGTAGTATTTCACAGTTTTTTTAATTTTTTGTTAATGAATTTTATTTTTTATTTTTTTCTACATTTTTAAATTTTATTTTATTGTTTAAAGTATTACACATAGTAGTACATATATCTCCTTTTTTTCCCCCCATTGACCTTCCCCCAGCCTCCCCTACCCACTGTCGCATGCCCTCATCTCCCCCGCCGCCCCAGTGTCTTGTGTCCATTGGTTGTGCTTATATGTATGCAAACAAGTCCTTCGGTTGATCTCTTTCCCCCTCTTCCCCAACACTCACCAGCCTTCCCGCTGTAATTTGACAGTCTGTTTGATGCTTTACCACAGCTTTTTAAATCCACTCATCTGCTGATGGCCACTTAGGCTGTTTCCAAATCTTAGCTATTGTAAATTATGCTGCTATGAATATAGGGGTGCATATATCCTTTCTGATTGGTGTTTCTAGTTTCTTGGGGTATATTTCTAGAAGTGAGATTACTGGGTCAAATAGGAGTTCCATTTTTAGTTTTCTGAGGAAACTCCATACTGTTCTCCACAGTGGCTGCACCAGTCTGCATTCCCACCAGCAGTGCACGAGGGTTCCTTTTTCTCCACATCCTCGCCGGCACTTGTCATTTGTTGATTTGTTGATTTTTTGATGATAGTCATTCTGACAGGTGTGAGATGGTACTGCATTGTCATTTTGATTTGCATCTCTTGGATGATTAGTGACTTTGAGCATGTTTTCATATGCTTCTTGGCCTTCTGTCTTCTTTCGAAAAGCATCTATTTAGGTCTGTTGCCCATTTTTTTATTGGGTTGTTTATCTTCCTTTTGTTAAGTCGTATGAGTTCCCTGTAAATGTTGGAGATTAAACCCTTATCGGTGATAACATTGGCAAATATGTTCTCCCATGCAGTGGGCTTTCTTGTTGTTTTGTTGATGGTTTCTTTTACTGTACAAAAGCTTTTTATTTTGATGTAGTCCCATTTGTTTATTTTCTCCTTAGTTTCCATTGCCCTAGTTGCTGTATCGGTGAAGAAATTGCTTCGGCATATGTTAGTCCAAGTATTTTTCCCGCTGGCTGTGTAAAAGCAAAAATTTCCCTGGACAAAATTAAACAAAAGGCTTTGTTCAAGGATACTGCAATAGGAGGTAGCGGCAAGCTTAAGTGAAGAAAATACGTTCTGGCCTCTGAAGGTTTGGGTCCCCATTGAGGGGATGAAACTGTGGTACCACCTTGGTGGCCTATTCTGCTCCTGCAATCATTTCCAGCCTCCCCCCAGCCTGAGGCATAGACAGTGAGTCTTGGTATGTATGCTTGATTGTTCCCTGTTCTCTCACAGGGACCTCCCGGTGCTCACTGTATTACAAAACCAGCTTGAATCCCTGTGCAAACACCTTGTTTATTTTTGTTCATATTCCATTCAAGACATTATGGGGGGCGTCCCCCTGAAATGTTTGAAGTCTTTCACTGAGGCCTAGCATATACTAGATGATAAATAAGTATTGATTGACTAGATGGGATCATTTGTAAAATTTCCAGTTACTTAACAATTCTAGGTCTTTATAGCTAAGAATTTGTTGGCTATGAACTAAACAAGCATTGTGTAAGAATCAGAAGGAAAGAAAGTAAATTGCATCAAATTTCCTTTAAATGCTTTCACTAAAACAGTGTTGTTTTTTTTAACTTTTTCCTCCTCTTCTCCCTTCAACTTCCTTTACCTTAACCCAGAGAAGTACATTTTCCATTACAACCCACAACACACACACACACACACACACACACACACACACACACACACACACAATATATACATGTGAACGAAAGGAGCCACATGCTAACCTGACAAGCTCAGGGGAGGCCTGTGTGGCAGTCTTGAAAACTCAGAGACCTAAAATAACCACAAAAGATGGTCTGAAAATTAAATATTTAACTACAAACAGGTTATAGTGGGCAGTCATATCCTAGGCCGATATTTTCCCTGAGAACAATCAACTTAGATCTTTCCTGAGTCAATTTGCCTTTTTGCCTCTAAGATAACATATCTATGAGATGTCTGGGTAACTTGTAACTTCCTTCTTTTGCTGAAGCCCCTGGGGCACAACCAAATGTGGTGGGCGCCAGGATAGATACTTCAAATTCCTTCATTATCATGTTAATTGTTCCTGTACCCACCTAAGTATGTGTCCATCATTTTACTTTTTATCCAATCCCAGGGGTTTCCCACCATTTGACTTTATCCCACCTCCTTAATCCGTCACCAATGAATTTCATGTAGCCCACCTATGTCCCTCCTTTGATGGCAATGTATAAATATAGATGTAACCCTGCATTCTCCGGAGCATTATCTCAATTCATTGAGGTTCTGCTTCCCGGCATATGTCGACAGTTTGGCTCAAATAAACTCACTAAAATTCTTTACAGGTTTCAATGTGGTTTTTTTTTCCCATTAACATACACATACACACACACTTCACAAAACAATTTTCGCTGTCACTATAGTTTCAGTGTATTCTGATATTTTCTATCCTATTTCTTTTCTTAAAAAATAAATGTGACTTGAGACTCACCACATTAGTTTTATGACCCACCACTGGTTGAGACCCACAATTTGAAAAACACTGCTCTAAAACTACATCAAAATGGCAATGGAAAAACTGCTGAATATATTTAATATAAAAGCCAGACCTGGGAATATTTAAAATTTTGAAATTCTAGAGAAGTGGTATGATATTGGGGTGGGTACAGGAAAGGGAGATTGGATATATAATCTTTAGGGTTACGGGGCTCCAGACCTGATGGTTTAAATTTGGGAAGGGGCAGGAAAATGGGACTAGAAGATAAATGGCACTGAACTTTATTTGATAAATGATGCTGAAAGCAGTTGGGTACACTTCAGAGTCAGGAGACCTAAAAATGTCTAATTCCCAGATGATATCATCAGCACACTGTGAAACAATATGTTCTTTTAAAATTAATGCAATTCCATTTTTTTAATGACGAAGTAATACATAAATACATTTTTGTCAAGTATTAAAATTATACATTAAAAACTTTCTCTTGACACTGTGTCTCTTCTCCAGTCCCAATGACTTTTCAACTCTTTTCAATTTGAATATACTTCCAGGCCTTTTCCAATGTAATATGTTTGGATTAGGGTATAGCATTTTATAAATTTGTTTTTGCTTGTTCCCTCTGTGCTTTGCTCCTAGTTCCCCTTTCTTGCTGTGATGTGATGATATGATAAATATATATTTGGCCAGTTCTCCCAGTTCTTGGCGCAGAGCTCCTAAAACTCTTAGAATTTCCATAGCGAGAAGTGTCTGTCTGTATGCTAATGAGGTGACTCTTACAGGTTGCCAGAGGAACTACTACTGATTAGAGGGTTGGGATTTTCAGCCCCACATCCTACCTGATCTGCCTCTGGGGAGAGGTGAGGGGCTAAAGAATGACTTTATTTTCAATGGCCAATGATTTAGTCTATCATGCCTACATAATGAAACTTCGAAAAACCCTAAAAGAAGGGAGCTTCAGAGCTGGGAGTACGTGGAGGTGCTGGGAGGCTGGCGTGCCCTGAGTGAACAACGGGCCTTGGAAGGACTGACTCCATCCTGTCCCTCGCCCTCCATCTGAACTGTAGGCACTCCATCTTGTTCTCATAACCTCCATTTTGTAAGAACTGCCATTTAAAATTTTCCTATAAACACAGATGGTCCTTTGTTCTGTTAATACCAGGAAGTAACCTAATGTACATTCTTATCAGCCTATAGTCCAGTCACTGCCCCCCTTCATTATCTGGTTCTGCAAGACCTGTTTACTTAAGTACTACTCCCATTTTAGAGAGGCCATAAACCATAAACAATACATAACCCCAGACAGAGTTATCGGTGCTGGCACCAGGCCAGTCCTTGAGATGTGGTCTCACTGTCCCCATCCCAGCACATGGGTTTGTTTGTTTGTTTCCTTTACAAGTTACCATTAAGCTCATTTGGGGGCCATGAGGTTCTTCGCCGCCAGCAGCGGCGTTTGCAATAAAGACTCCAAATTCGGTCCTCTGACTGGCGTCTTCTGTTTGACTCACTGAATTCCAATATAACATGAGAAGCTCCTCCCTCGCCCCTTCCCACATACCCTGTTCAATGCAGCTCTTCCATTGACCTGTTCCTGAGTTGTATCCTTTATAATAAACTGATAATAATAAGTAAAGTATTTCCCCAAGTTCTATTTACTATTATAACAAATTATGGAAATTGAAGAGAGGTTTGTGGTAGCATCTGAAAAAAGCCAGTCAGAAATATGGAAGGCGCAGACTTTCAATTGGCATCTGAGGTTGGGGATGGGGGACGGGCAATTTGTGGGACTGAGCCTTTAACCTGTTGGGTCTGCACTAACTCTGGGTAGTTAGTTTCAGAATTGAATACAATTGTAGGGTACCCAGTTGGTGCCCACAGGGAATCAGAATTGCTTGGTGTTGAAAGCCTACATATTTGGTGTCAGAGTGTTCTGTGTGTATAGGAAACTAGTTTTCTTACATCTGCATTCTTTTGAGTTGTTTGAATATCTTTTAAGTTGTTTTTTATTATATCTTTGTATACTTTCTTTTTTTACTGATTGCTCCAATGATAACAAAATATGTAACTTTTTATTGTCCATGTGGAATCATCATTTTACCATGTTAATTGAAATGTAGAAAACTACCACCTTATAGGATCCCTTACCCTCCCTACTTTGTACTATAGTTGTTTTATATAATACTTGTATATACATTGAAAATCCCATCAGACAATGTTAGAATTTATGCTTTCAACCATCAAACATGTTTTTAAGAACTTAAGAGAAGAATAGTCTATTATATTTATAAGTACTTATCATTTCTGTTGCCCTTATTTCATTCCTGTTGTTTCAAGTTTCCTTCTTGTATCTTTGTTCTTCTGTCTGAAGAACTTCCTTTAGCAGTTCTCTTGGAGCAGATCTGCTGGCTGTGGCTTCTTGGTTTTCCTTCATAAGAGAATGTCTTTATTTCACCTTCACTTCTGAAGGATATTTTCACTGAAAAGAGAATTCTGGGTTGACAGTTACGTTCTTTCAGCACTTTTTAAAATGCTGTGTCACTTCCCTTCCTCTGGCTCCACAGTTTCTCCTGAGCAATCTATAGCAATTTGCATTATTGTCCCCTCTAGATAATACATTGTTTTTCCTCCTGCTGCCTGTAGGGTTTCTTTTTCTTTGCCTTTAGTTTACAGCAGCTGGATTATGAGGTGCCTGGATGTAGATTTCCTTGTTTCTTTGTTGTTAGCTAGTTTTCCTACCTGAGGATTCTTTTACCTTCTTGAATCTGTAGGTAAATGTCTTTCATCAAATTTGGAAACTTTTTAGCCATTATTTCTTTAAACATTTTCATCACTGCAGGCTTTTCATCTCCTTCTGGGACTATTTTCAAGTTTCCTGCTTTTCCCCTCTGTTACCACCATTCTGCTATTGAGTCCACCCAGTGAGTGTTTTATAGTGAGAGAAATAGAAATATAATGTTAGCCACATATGTAATTTAAAATTTTCTAGTAACCATGTTTAAAATTTTAAAAGAAAAGGATGAAATTAATTTAAGGAAAACATTTTTTGTAGCTCAACTTATTAAAAATATTATTTTAAGATGTAATCAATATTAAAATTCTTAGAGATATTTTATATTCATTTTTTCCATATTAATATTTTGAAGTCCAGTATATATTTTATACTTATAGCACATCTCAATTCAGATGCAAATTTTCATAAAAAATACTCAGTGTTAGGGTCCCTGAAGGAGGAACACATGAAGCCAAAGTGGTAAGGGATTATAAATTTAATTGGTCATCTGGATTCCAGATGGGCTGAGCCCCAAAATGGCATCAGCACCCAAAGAGGAGAGTCAGAGGTTTTTAAAGGACTTTCGGCAGGCTTTTTATGGGCAGAGAATTCTCTGTGCAGATCTTGGGAAGGCCCGAGGGGAGAGATAATGGTTCTAGCAAGTGGAATGTGGTCTAAGTGAAAGGAAATGTCCATTGTGAAGTGGCCTGAAGGTCAGTTCCCTGGGGAGGGATATTAATTCAATTATTTGATCAAACCTAACACTCAGTATATACTTAAATTTAATAAAATTTATGGTTGAAAAAAGTAGATTCAAATACCCAAGCTATTCTAAACACACCTAAAACTTTTCCAGCAACTGAACTGAGTATCAGTTTTAAGTTAAAATGAAAATCAATTGAAATAAAAAAATTTAGTCTTTCAGTCACATTGGCCACATTTCAAGTTCTCAATAGTTACTTATGGTTAGTGGGTAATGCATTGAACAGTGCAGCTTTAGACTTTAGGGAATTTGAAACTTGTGTATGAAAGTAAGTGTTCTTCGCTTTGGGAGGCAAATCTTTACCAATAGAAGAATGTGATGCAATAAATATTGTATTAATTTTGTATTAATTTTGTAGGGCTATCATAACCAAGTACCACAGACTGGGTGAGAAACAATAGGAAGTTATTTTCTCACAGTTCTGGTGCCAGCAGGCCTTCATTCTGAGGCCACCCTCCTTAACTTAGAGATGACCGGCTTCTTCTTCTTTGTCTTCACATGGTCTTTTCTCCATGTGTTTCTGTGTCCTAATTTCCTCTTCTTACAAAGACACAAGTCATACTGGATTAGGGCCTACCCCAATGACCTCACTTAATCTTAATGACCTCTTAAAAAACCCTATCTCCAAATACTGTCACATTTTCAAGTACTGGGGGTTAGGACTTCAACAAATGAATTGGGATGGCGGGGGGATGCATGCAATGCGGGACACAGAAATAAGCCCCAAGAAAGATTAATCTGTATATTCTTTTCTACTCTCTTTGATCACCTGCATTCTGGCCATGGGACAAGATGTTGCCAATTCCCTCCGTGTATTAGTTTTCTTTGCTGTGTCACAAATTGCTCTAAAATTTAGTGGCTTAAAACAACATATATTTATTAGCTCATCATTTCTGTGGGTCAATTTATCTGAATAGGTCTGGCTCACAGTCTTTTGAGTTGTTGCAATCAATATGTACTAGTAAGCCAGACTGAAAGGGAGTATCTGTTTCCAAGATGGCTTGCTCACTTGGCTGTTGGCCTGTTGGCAGGAGGCTGCCTGAAGGACCTTACAATACAGCAGCTGGCCTGTCTTGGAATGAATGATCCAGTGGAGAGCAAGCAGGAAGTTGAAGTACCTTTTATGATCTCTCTCCCAAGTTGCATACCCCCACTTACACTTTATTCTATCCATTAGGAGCAAGTTACTACACTGAGCCCACATTCAAAGGGGTAGGCATGGACTCCACCACTTAAAAGAAGGAGTATCAATGAAATTTTGAACATATTTTAAAACCACCACACCTAGTGAGGAAGTAGAAGATGGGGAAAGTTCAGTAAATAAAGCACCACATTTTTTAGCTTCTAAGTTCAAGAACTATGATCCAGGTCTTAACCAAATAAGATCAGGAAAAAATGCAAGCCAATAAAACAGACTAGACAATTCCTACGAGCTGGCATGAGAGAAGAATCTGGAGTGGAGATGCAGAATGGGGGGTAGTGTAAATCCTAGAGTGAAGGCAACCAATGGCCTGATAAAATTCCCCTTAGTGTTTAGGGTCTGAGAACAGAGAGAAACCAGGCCATCCTTCTAAGCAGCAAACTGGAAGAAGTCTCTCAAGCTATCAGGCTGTGGAGTCATGCAGACAAAAGGGCACATACACATATCTGTGTTCTTCTCTTTTAAAATTGTCTCAACTATTAGAGTGCCTTAAATTTTTCCACTGCTGTTTTAGAACAGTCTAATCAAGTCCCCTAAAAATCTTGCTGGGGTTTCCATTGGGACTGCTTTGAATTTATAGACTAATTTCGGGAATAATTGACATCTTTACAATGTTAATTTTTCTCATCCAAAAACATAAGCAGCTATTTTCATTCACCTTTTGTTCTATATCTTTCAATAAATTTTTTTTTCTGGAAAGATTTTGTGCGTATTTTCTTAGGCTAACTTCTAAATATTTTATATGTATTTATTGATGTTGTCCACCTGATGTCAGTTTTCAGGAAAAAATGTAGTAAGATCTCCTCTTGGGCTTATGGTTGCCTTTATTTCCTTGTAATTCTGTCAGTTTTAAAATATATGCATAACAGGATGTTAAAATTGAAATTTCGATCAGGGCTCTGTCAAAGATTCATAAATAGCTGAAGTAAAACCAATGAATCATTGAAATATTAATTAGTAAAAATTTATTTGGCACACACCAAACACCAAAAAGACAGTTTGCAAACTGGGAGCATTAAAACCAAAACATGGAAGGAGGCTCAGGGGTATGTTGTTATGAAGCAGTTTATATAGTGAGGAAGCAGTGACTGTTCAGCAGAGTGATTGGTTATAACAGAATTTTCTTAAGTGATAGGGAATTGGTCAGTGGTTACCTCATATCAACCTTGGGAATCAGTTCATTTTACTTATGATTTTCAGAGTCATAAGCAAGAAATGACCAATGTCAAATTAGTCTTGCAAAATAAGCTAAATTATGCTTTATCTTTTAAAAAATCTATATTTATTGTTGAAAGTATTACTGATGTCCCCTTTTTTCCCCTAATGACCCCCTCCATGCTGCACCCCCCCACCAAGCCTTCACCACACTATTGTCTGTGTCCATGAGTTACGCATATATGCACGTAAGTTATTTGGTTAATCTTCCCACCCAGCCCACACCCCCACCTTCCCTCTGAGATTTGTCAGTCTGTTCCATGCTTCCATGTCTCTGGACCTACTTTGTTCATTAGATTTCACATATAAGTGATATCATGTGATACTCTTCTTTCTCCAACTGGCTTGTTTCGCTTAGCTTAATACTCTCTAGGTCCCTCCATGCTGTCTCAAAGGGTAAGAGATCTTTCTTTCTTACAGTTGCATAGTATTCCACGGTACATGTACAGCAGCTTCTTAATCCACTCATCTACTGATGGGCACTTGAGTTGTTTCCAGATCTTAGCTATTGTAAATTTTCTGCTATGAACAAAAGAGTGTATATATTCTTTCTGATTGGTGTTTCAGGATTCTTAGGATATAATCCTAGAAGTGGTATTGCTGAGTCAAATGGCAGTTCCATTTTTTATTTTTTGAGGAAACTCTGTACTGTTTTTCACAGTGGCTGCACCAGTCTGCATTCCCACCAGCAGTGCACAAGGGTTCCTTTTCCCCCACATCTTTGCCAGCACTTGTCATTTGTTGATTTATTGATGGCAGCCATTCTGACAGGTGTGACATGGTATCTCATTGCGTTTTAATTTGCATCTCTTGAATGATTAGTGACTTTGAGCATTTTTTCATATGTCTCTTGGCTTTCTGTGTGTCCTCTTTTGAAAAGTGTCTATTTAGGTCCTTTACCAATTTTTAAATTGGATTATTTGTCTTTCTTTTGTTGAGTTGTATGAGTTCTTCATACATTTTGAAAATTAACCCTTTATCAGATGTATTATTGGCAAATACTTTCTCCCATACAGTAGGCTCCCTTTTCATTTGGTTGATGGTTTCTTTTGCTCGATAGAAGCTTTTTATTTTGATACTAGTAGCCCGTTTGCACGAAGATTCATGCAATAGTCCTTCATTCACCTGGCTGCCTGCACCAGTTTTCTGCCGGCACCAGGGACCCAGGCCTTGGCTGTGGCCACTGCCTTCTGCCTTCTTTCAGGGTCCCGGCTTGGCCCTGAGCGGTGGCCTTGGGCTCGGCTGCACCCAGCGTCTCTGCTACCCGATCTCAGGAGCCAGCCGACCCCCAGGTTGGCTCGCTCCTGCGATCGGAGCAGGCACCCCACTGGCGCCCAAGGCCGGGGAAAGCCTCGGGCGGCTTTCCGGGCCTTGGGCTCCGCCACACCCCAGCTTCCCTGCAACGGTTTGCTGGTGGGCGTGGTTGATGGGCGTGGCTTGGTTGGTGGGCATATTTGTCTATTATAAGGTAAGATAGTCCCATTTGTTTATTTTCTCCTTAGTATCCATTATCTCAGGGGATGTATGGGCAAACATATTGCTAGGAGAGATGTCTGAAATTTTGCTGTCTATGGTTTCTTCTAGGATTTTTATGGTTTTTACATTTAAGTCTTCTTATCCATTTTGAGTTTATTCTTGTATATAGTGTAAGTTGGTGGTCTAGTTTCATTTTTTCACATGTACCTGTTCAATTTTCCCAACAGCAATTATTGAAGAGACCATCTTTACTCCATTGTATACTCTTATCTCCTTTGTTAAATATTTATTGAGTGTAATGGCTTGGATCAATTTCTGGGGTCTCTGTTCTGTTCCATTGATCTATATGCCTGTTCTTGTGCCAATACCAGACTGTTTTGATTATACTGGCTTTGTAGTATAATTTGATATCTGGATTTGTGATCCCTCAAACCTTGTCCTTTCTCAAGATTGCTGCAGCTATTGGGGGTCTTTTTTGGTTCCATATAAATTTTTGGAGTATTTGTTCTAGATCTGTGAAATATGCCATTGGTTTTTTAATAGGGATTACATTGAATCTATAGATTGATTTGGGTAGTATGGACATTTTAATGATGTTAATTCTACCAATCCATGAACATGGTATATTCTTCCACTTGTTTATATTTTCCTCTATCTCTTTTTTCAACATCCTGTAGTTTTCAGAGTACAGTTTTTTTTTTGTTTGTTTATTTGTTTTTACCTCCTTGGTTAAATTTATTCCTAAGTATCTTAATTATTTTATAGCAATGGTAAATGGGATTGTTTTTATACTTTCTCTTTCTGAGAGTTCATTATTGGTGTATAAAAATGCCATTGATTTCTGGGTGTTAATTTTGTATCCTGTTAGACTGCTGAATTTTGTGGTGGAGTCTTTAGGGTTTTCTATGTAAATATCATGTCATCTGTGAATAATGACAGTTTTACTTCCTCCTTTCCAATTTGGATGCTTTTTTTTTTTTTTTTCTTCTTGTCTGATTTCTGTGGCTAGGACTTCCAGTACTATGTTAAATAAGAGTGGTGAAAGTGGCCCAGCCAGTGTGGCTCAGTGTGGCTCCTGTGAACCAGAAGGTCATTGTTCAATTCCCAGCCAGGGCACATGCCTGGATTATGGGTCTGATCCCTAGTACAGGGAGTGCAGGGGGCAGACAATCAATGATTCTCTTTTATCATTGATGTTTCTATCTCTCTCTTTATCTCCCTTCCTCTCTGTAATCAGTAAAAATATATTTTAAAAATAAAAAGAGTAGTGAAAGTGGACAACCCTGTCTTATTTCTGTTCTTAGGGGGAATGCTTTTAGTTTTTGTCCATTGAATATGATTCTGGCTGTAGGTTTGTCATATATGGCCTTTATTATGTTGAGATATGATCCCTCTATTAACACTTTGTTGAGAGTTTTTATGAAAAAATGGGTGTTGGATTTTGTCAAATGCTTTTTCTACATCTATTGATATGATCATGTGATTTTTTTGTCTTTCAATTTATTTAAATGATGTATTGATTGATTTGTGAATATTGTATCAGCCTTGCATCCCTGAAATAAATCTCACTTGGTCATGGTATATGATCTTTTCATTTATTTATTTATTTATTATTTTTATTTTTTAAATTTCTTTATTGATTAAGGTGTCACATATTTGTCCTCATCCTCCCATTCCCATCCCCCACCCCTCCCCACGGATGCCCCCACCCCCCTGTTGTCCTTAACCATTGGTTAGGCTTGTATGCATGCACACAAGTCCTTTGGTTGATCTCTCCCCCAACCCCCACCCTCCCCTACCCTCCCTCTGAGGCCCGACAGTCCGATCGATGCCTCCTTGTTTCTGGGTCTGTTCTTGTTCATCAGTCTATGTTGTTCATCATTTCCCCTAGATGAGTGAGATCATGTGTTACTAGAAATATACTTATAAGAACCGAATGTGAGACGAGCAATAATAGTTATGCTGACAGGCAAATGAATCAGTCTGTAGTGAGTTTCTTTCTGGACCAACAGTTCTTTTGAGACGCAATTTCAATGTCCACCAGTTCCTTATGTGTACATGTCGGCACTGACTTTTCAGCTCTGGATGGTGGACAAATGGTGGTAATGCAGGTCCGACTCCCTCTGGTTTGGTCTTGCCCGGACGCAGGGGCGCGGCTTCACCCGGACTCAGGGGTGCGCGGCCTCACCCGGACCTGGGACCCAGCATCACCCGGGCCCCGGGGCACGTGGCCTCACCCGGACCCACGTGTGCATGGCCTCACCCGGTCCCGGGATCCAGCCTCACCCGGACCAGGGACCCAGCCTTACCTGGATCCAGGGGCGCACAGCCTCACCCGGACCTGGGATCCAGCCTCACCCGGATCCAGGGGCGCACGGCCTCACCCGGACCCGGGATCCAGCTTCACCCGGACCCAGGACGCAGCCTCACCCAGACCCAGGGGCGCACGGCCTCACCCGGACCCGGGATCCAGCTTCACCCGGACCCAGAGACACATGGCCTCACCCGGACCCAGGGGCGCATGGCCTCACCCGGACCCGGGATCCAGCTTCACCCGGACCCAGGGGCACATGGCCTCACCCGGACCCAGGGGCACATGGCCTCACCCAGACCCGGGTGTATGATCTTTTTAATATACTGCTGGATCGTGTTTGCTAATATGTTGTTGAGGATTTTAGCATCTATGTTCATCAAGATATTGGCCTGTAATTCTCTTTCTTTGTAGTGTCTTTATCTGGTTTTGGAATTAAGATAATGCTGGCCTCTATAAAAAGAGATTGGAAGTGTTACTTCCTCTTGGATTTTTTGGAATAGTTTGAGGAGGGTAGATGTTAGTTCTTCTTTGGATGTTTGGTAATATTCACCTGTGAAGCTGTCTGGACCAGGGCTTTTGTTTGCTGGGAGTTTTGTGTTTTTTTTTAATTTTTATTAATGCTTCAGTTTTATCAGTTGTCATTGGCTTATTCAGATTTTCTGCTTCTTCCTGATTTAGTTTTGGAAGATTGTATTTTTCTAAGAATTTGTCAATTTTGTCCAGGTTGTCCCGCTTGTTGGCGTATAGTTGTTCATAGTATTTTCTTACAATCCTTTGTATTTCTGTGGGGCCAGTTGTTACTTCACTTCTTTCATTTCTGATTTTATTTATTTGGGTCCTCTCTCTTATTTTCTTGATGAGTATAGCTAAAGGTTCATCAATCTTGTTTATCTTTCCATAGAAACAGTTCTTGTTTTCATTGATCTTTTGTATTGTTCTTTTAGTCTCTATGTCATTAATTTCCACTCTGATCTTTAATATTTCCTTCCTTCTACTTACTCTGAATTTTCTTGTTGTGTTCTCTTTTAATTCTTTAAGTTGTAGGGTTAGATAATTTATTAGATTTTTTTTTTTTAGGCCTGTAGTGATATGAACTTCCCTCTCAGGACTGTTTTCACTGTGTCCCATAGATTTTGAGTTGTGTGTGTTCGTTTTCATTTGTTTCCAGGAAGTTTTTTATTTCTTCCTTGATCTGATTGGTTACCCATTCCTTGTTTAATAACATACTATTGAGCCTCCATCTGTTTGAATGTTTTTCAGTTTTTTATTATAGTTTACTTCTAATTTCATTCCATTGTTATCTGAGAAGCTGCTTGATATGATTTTAATCTTCTTGAACTTGTAGAGACTTGTAGTCTATCTTTGAGAAAGTCCCATATGCACTTGAGAAGAATGTATATTCTGCAGCTTTGAGGATAAATGTCAGTTAAGCCCATCTGATCCAGTGTGTCATTTAGAGTCATTGTTTCTTTGCTGATATTTTGTCAGAGCGATCTATCCAGTGAAGTCAGTGGGGATATTAAAGTCCCCTACTATGACTGTATTGTTGTCCATCTCTCCCTTAAAGTCCTCCTGAAGTTTTAAAAATATATTTAGGTGCTCTTTTGTTGGGTGCATATGTGTTTACCTGGGTATGTCCTCTTGTTGGAACAATCCCTTTAGTATTATGTAATGTTATTCCTTTTATCTTGTTATGGCCTTTATTTTGAAGTCTATTTTGTCAAATATGAGTATTGCTACCCTAGCCTTTATTTCATTTCCATTTGCATGGTATAATTTTTCCCATACCTTCACTTTCAGCCTGTGTGAATCTTTTGTTCTAAGGTGGGTCTCTTGTAGACAGCATATATACATGGGTTATGTTTTCTTATCCATTCAGCTATCCTATGACTTTTGATTGGAACATTTAATCCATTTACATTTAAGGTTATTATGTATAGATATTTATTGCCATTTTAAGAAAATATGTTTTCACTAAAGGCCCAGTGCGCACCCTCTCCAATCTGGGACCCGTCGGGGGATGTCCGACTGCTGGATTGGGCCTAAACCAGCCGTCAAACATCCCTCTCACAATCCAGGACCACTGGCTCCTAACCACTTGCCTGCCTGCCTGATTGCCCTTAATGGTTTCTGCTTACCAGCTTGATCGCCCCCTAACCGCTCCCCTGCCAGCCTGATCACCCACAACTGCTCTCCCTTGCTGGCCTGATCACCCACAACTGCCCTCCCCTGCTGGCCTGATCACCCACAACTGCCCTCCCCAGCTGTGACCCGCCTCCTCTGCCAGGACCAGCCTCCTCCACGCTGCGTGAAGCCATGGGACCTCCAGTCCTCACTGCCCGGATTGGCCACCGGGTCCCACCTCTGCTGTGCGAGCAGCTATCTTGTGATGAACACCTTGTGATGACCATCTTGTGAAGGATATCTTGTGACGGCCATCTTGTGACAGCCATCTTGTAATGACGTTAGGGCATGATGCATGAGGGTCTGATGCCACCTAGGCTATTATTAGTATAGATTGATTCCAGGGAGATGGGGAGAGAGATAGAAACATCAATGATGAGAGAGAATCATTGATCGGCTGCCTCCAGCACATCCCCTACTGGGACCAAGTCTGAAATGCCGGCATATGCCCTGTCTGGAAATCAAACTGTAACCTCCTGGTTCATAGGTCGACACTCAACCACTGAGCTACACTGGTAGGGCTTTATTGCCATTTTTAATCTTTATGCCTATATTTCTCTCTATATATATTTCTTCTTATTACATCAGTCCTTTAACATTTCTTGCAGTGATGGTTTGGTGGTGATAAACTCTTTTAGCCTTTTTTTTTTTTTTTTTTGTCTGGGAAGCTCTTTATTTTTCCATTTATTTTGAAATGATAGCCTTGATGGATAGGGTAGTCTTTGTTTCAGATCCTTACTTTTCATTACCTTGAATACTTCATACCATTCTCTTCTGGCCTGTAGAAATCAGCTGACAGCCTATGGAAGCTCCTATGTAGGTAACAAATTGCTTATGATTAACCTAAGCATGGATTTTAGTTAATAATAAATTATTATTGGTTGACTAAATTATGACAAAGAAACCTTATGAATGTAAGATTAATATTAGTGGGGCCCGGCCAGTGTTGCTCAGTGGTTGAGCGTCGACCTAAGAACCAGCAGGTCATGGTTCGATTCCCAGTCAGGGCACATACCTGGGTTGCAGGCTCGATCCCCAGTAGGGGGCCTGCAGGAGGCAATGATCCATGATTCTCTCTCATCATTGATGTTTCTATCCCTCTCTCCCACTCCCTTCCTCTCTGAAATTAATAAAAATATATATATTTTTAAATAATAGGGGAAACTGGAGGTAGGGTACATGAAAACTACCTTTGCAACTTTTCTGTAAATCTAAATCTATTTTAAAATAAAAAGGTTTTTTAATAGCAAAAATACAAAACAACAAAGCAACATCTGACATGTGTGCATCCTGCTGTTATGCAATAGGAGGTGCATAGCATCAACTATGTTGTGTTCTTGCCAAACAGTTGAACCTGAGTGTAATCATCAGTAAACCATCAAAGAAATCTAAAAGACGTTCTATCAAACAATCATTCTGTACTTTTCAAACAACAAGAAATTGGGGGACTGGTCTAGCTTTTAAAAGACCAGTAATATGTAGCCATAAATTGCAATATGTGGAACTTGACTGGATTCTGAATTGAAAGAAGAAAAAAAAAAGCAGCAACAAAAAGACATTTGGGGGTTTATTCGAGAAAATTGGAACTGTACTGTTTTGTTGATCCTTGCAACTGAAAGTCTTGTCTGCAGACCAGCAGCAGCAGCATCTGGGAACTTGTTAGAAATGCAGAACCTTGGCCCCCATCCCAGATCTGCTGAATCAGAATCTGCATTTTGACAAGATCCCCAAGTGGCTGGCATGCAGAGAAAAGTTTAATACGCACCTTTTTTTGATGGTATTATAGAGTTATTGTTAATTATATCAAGTGTGAAACTGATACTGTGGCGTGTCAAATTGCTTTAATTATTAAGGAGATGCATATTGAAGTATTTAGAGGCAAAGTGCCATTGGTGTCTGCAACTTACATTCAAATAGTTAAAAAACTAAAAATGTATGAGAAAACAGGTGACAGGATGTTAACGATTGGCAAATTGGGGGGGGGGGGAGGGCTATACAAATGTTTATTGTAGATTTAAATTTTTACAAATTCCCATGTAGAATATTTTTAATGAAATTGCCTTGAATTTAAAATTTTCCTTGAGGGAAAATTGCCATCTTGACAATATCAAAATTTCTCATCTATGAACATGGTATGTTCCTCCTCACATGTAGGTTTTCTTCTCTCTCCTTCAGCAATATTGAACAGTTTTCTTCATATAGATTTTATACACTTCTTTTCAGTTTACACTTACTCCTAGACACTTTACTGCTTTATTATAGCAACTGTGAATGCATTCTTCTCAGATATTTCTAACTGGCTGTTGCCAATATATAAAAAGCTATTTATTTTAGAATGTTTATTTTGTAATTTGTTACTGTTACAACCTTATTTCCCTGATAATTTTTGGATCATTTCTTGAGTTTTTTAGGAAGACAATGATAACATCTGAAAATAATGCAAAGTTTGTCTCTTTTCTAATATTTTTAGTTTTTTTAAACTTGGCCTATCAAATAGATTTCCTATTAAAAAGCAGTGATAGTGAGTATCATACATAGTCTTCTTCCTGATTCTAATGGAATGGGTGTTAGTGTTTCACTGTTAATTCAATGTTGCTTTTGGATTTCTTACAGCCTTTCTATTGTAATATTCTAATGGCTTTTATTTAATTAGAAATGTCTGTTAAATTATATTAAGTCCCTGTTTCATAACTTTGGAAATGATTTCATTGTTGTTGTTTTCCTCTTGTAATTTATGAGTATAATTAATTTCCTTATTATAAACTATATTTTCATTTCAGAACTAAAACTCCTTGGTCATGTGCATTATTCTTTTAACATACTGTTGAATATCCTCATACTAACATTTTATTTTTTCCATTTATGTTCACAAGTAAAATTGGTCTGTGATATTCTTCTCTCCTTTTTTTTTTTTTTTTTTTTTGCTTGCTTTATCAAGTTTTGGCATCAACGTCTTAATATAAATCATAACAGTCCTCTGTGGCTTGCTTAATACACACTGGTGAATTAAATAGAACCTGGCTACTGTGGTGTTTCAAACTCAGTTCCCAGTTCATACTTTATGTACAAAACCCCAAGAACATACATCGCTAATATTCCTTTGCCCCTGCGTAAGACAAGCCAGGAGAAATACAATCAGATCATTGTCATTAGCTTAAGACCATGTAAAATAATTTTGGTAGAGCCCGGCCAGGTGGCTCACGGGTTGAGTATCAACCTGTGAACCAGGAGGTCACGGTTCGATTCCTGGTCAGGGCACATGCCTGGGTTGCGGGCTGGATCCCCAGTGTGGGTTGTACAGGAGGCAGCCAATCCATAATTGTCTCTCATCATTCATGTTTCTATCTCTCTCTCCCTCTCCCCTCCTCTCTGAAATCAATAAAAATATATTATATTTAATAATAATAATAATTTTGGTAGAAATACCTGCTGGACAGAAAATATCCAATTGATTTTGAAAATCAACTTAGTAATATTCCCTTGCTAAAAATAAAGGGAAATAAAACTGAAAATAAACTCTCCCAGTAAACTGCATAAAAAACTGTTACGCAAGCAAAACTTTTAAGAAAGATGGGGAAAATTTAGTGCATGAGTAGGAAAGACAGTTAGTATTCAAACTAGCTCTCAGAACACTCAATACACGTTTCACAAGGTAGTGGTATTTTGACTGTCTTGTTCATTTTTAATATGGAGTCTGACCCAGTGCCTCCCACTGGAGAAGCCCTTAATAAGATCTTATTGAATGAATGATGGAGAGATGATTGTTCTGTTGGTCTGTCCACTATCACAGGGGTGTCCTGAGAGCACAAGCCACACCACAGTGCACTGGAGAACCCCATAGTTGCACCTGATGGGCTGAGCTTAGAATATGATGCCAAATCAACCTCTTTTCCATCACCACACCAATCTCCGTGCCACCAGGGAAGGTTGTGCTCTTGAGAAGGGACACCGAGGCTTTGCCTCCTCTAACCATCCTTGTCCTGGAATCGCTGCTGATTCAGGGGCACAGGAAAGCTGGCTGACTTGGCCTCAGAAGCAAGACCCAGTGAGAACTGGCTCTGTGGTGCACATGCCAGGGGCAGGAATTGTGGTAGATACTAGCAGCTGTTTTCCTGAGTGAAACCTGGAACTTAGGAACTTAAGTAGGTGAGGATAAGCCATGGTGTTTAGCAGGAATGCACATGCAAGTGAAGTTCTAGAGGAATTTTGAAGTCAGTCACTTTTGGGGTACCTCAAGAGTACCTTCTCTGCTTCACACTCCCTCTTCAGCTGTTTGGCAGTTGCTCTTGGGGACTCTGGCACGAAAACAGAATTCAATTGGGGTGATTTTGGGAAAACTACACTCTGAGTTATATCAATGTTTCATAATCTTCAAGTAGAGCCTTATGCCCCTGTGGAGCATCTGTGACCCAGCAGACTCCCAGCTCTTGGTCTCGGAACAGCATTTTGTGAAAAGCCGAATGACACGGAGCAAATGTGTCTCTCCCCGCTTTGATACACTGAGACATCCAATCCATTATCAAGTCCTCTCTTCTACCTCCTAAGTGTGACTTGAATATGTGTATTTCTCTATCCCTACCGCCACACTCTTCTTGCCCAAGTCATGGCTATCTACAGCCCAGGTGTTTGCAGGAGCTTCCTCACTGGTGGCAGGGCCATTGCCTAGCACAGCTCCCGCAAGCAGCATTTACATTGTTGTCTCTGTAAGAGCACCCCGGAGCACACCTCACTGGCACAATAGGCTACAACAACAAAGAGCCCTTGGAGTTGTGCAGTGCACCCACCCCCCCTGCTCTCCCTCCTGGGATTTATTTTTCCTTTGTTAATCATCATCATTATTATTATTGAAATATTTCAGGCAAATAGAAAAATATAAAGAATAATAAAACATGCACTCATGCATTTATCACCCAACTTTTTCCTATTTTAACACTTCACAAAATTTTTTGAAGTTGGGTAACCTAAATGCTTATTATGAAATACTAGAGGCCCAGTGCATGGATTCGTGCACTGGTAGGGTCCCTCTGCCTGGTCTGCACCCTCTTGCAATCCGGGACCCCCTCAGGGGATGTCAAATAGCAGATTTCGGCCTGATCCCCACAGGCTCCATCCAGACAGGAGGGAGCGCGATCCTGTGTGTTGAGCATCTGTCCCCTGGTAGTCAGTGCGCGTCATAGCAACCAATCAACAGGTCAACTGTTCATTCAGTTGTCAGTCGCTTATGCTTTTATATATAGAGATATTATGCATAGGGAAGAGTACATATAATGTAAATGAACATTTTAAAGAACAAATGCTCATGTACCCACCACTCAACTTAAGAATTAGAATATTTCTTAATGGCTTTAAAGTCCCCTGTGTTCCCCTTCCACACCAGAAACTCTGCGGTGTCCCCCAGAAGTAACCACCATCCTCAATTTTGAGACAACCGTTTCCTTGCATGTCTTTCTATTTGTAACATATGTGTATAGATCCTTATTGTTTGCTTCATTTTACCTGTTCTTAGACATTTATACAAATGGAATCAATCTGAATGCATTCTCCTGTGATTTACTTTTTTTGGCTTAGCAATATGTTTTGGGAATCATCTGTTTTCACTGCTATAATCCATCTGTTTTCTCTATTTTCCAATCCATACTAAACACTGCAGGCAGTGTAATCTTTTAAAGATACACATCCAACTCTTTGTCCCTCCACTGCATGAAACCCTTCTGTGGCTTTCCAATACTCTTGGAATAGAATCGCAGATCCATGGTGGGCCTGTGAGCCCCACATGACCTGGCCCGACTTCCCTCTCTGGTCTTATCTCAATCCCAGGGCTGAGGTCAGTTTTCTTTATCTCAACAAGCTCTTCCCTTCCTTCTGGATTTTATACACCTGGATTCTTTTCATTCCTCACTTGGCTATTCCTGCTGAAATTTCAGGTCTCTAGTTGAACATCACTTTTTTGAATGGATCTTCACTAACTTCCCAAAGTGAATTAGGTGCTTCTTGTTTTGCTTCCTTCCCACCCAGTTTCTTCAAGCACCTGCCACAGTTTTATTATTATTAAATATTTATTTGTGCATGCATTTTTTATATGTGTTTAATGCTTGTCTTCTTTAAGTTGTGTTGAGGACAGGATCACATATGTTTTGCTCATAATGGCATGTCTAGTCCTAGCAGAGCCCTGGTGTGTATTTAGTGGGTTCCAAATGATTACCATTCGATGAGAATTGAAGCCAGAAAAAGTTGATGCAGTCAGGACAAAAAAGTGTTCAGTGCATGAATTCTGGGACAATTCTCTGCTGGATAAAAATTGTTAAAAATGAAGGTGTCAAAGTATTCTTCAAGAAAGCCTGTCAGGCTCAGTGTGATCAAAAGCAGATATTGAGCTTTTGTATTTGTCCCATATGCTGACCCAGAGAATGCGAGCATGAGGCAACTTAATGTAGTGGGTGCTGTGCTTTATTTTAAACACAAAATGTATAACTATAACTAAAATGTATTGAGTACTTACTTGTGTGGGCAATATTGTAAGTGCTTTGTATGAATGAATGGGTTTAATTCTCATAATAACCCTAAGAAAGAGATGTGTTTACATATCAGGAAACTGAAGCACAGAGAGAGAAAGTAACTTGCAGGACCTCATACAACTAGTAACTAGTACAACAAGACTGCTCCAGTGTTCCTCCCCACTCTGCTCTATTATCTTTAACACTTTTGTTCAATGAATATTTATGGCAAGAATAAACAAAGGTTATACTAAAGTTCAAGCAAAGTGCTATAGGACTCTGGAGTGAGAGAGTTCAATTCTATGTATGGCTGTATGCTGTAGAATTTCAGATTCAGAGGAACAGACATGGGAGGACGATGCTGTCCATGACCGAAGACACATCAACAGAGCATGAGACAGATTAGGGATGGGATGTGATTTGGTGCTGATGGACAACAGGCGAGTGTGGGAGAAACCAAGATGGCGGCATAGGTAAACACCTAAATTGCTGCCTTGCACAACAACTTCAAAACTACAACTAAAAGACAAAATGGACATCACCCAGAACCACAGGAAGGCTGGCTGAGTGGAAATTCTACAACTGGAAGGAAAGAGAAAAGCACACTGAGACTCACAGGAGCTGCGAAAGGCAGAGGTACAGAGGCGCGCACGTGGAGAGGGCTGGAAACTGAGTACGTGGCTGGCTTTCTCAATTGGGAGGGAGACAAAAGCTCCCAACTGCTCTGAACTCCAGTTCCGGGCGAGACTCTGGGGACCCAGACTCATATGGGGAGAAACTGGACTGTCTGGCAGTGGGCGAAACTCAAGGGTGGCTTTCTCTCAGAGGTGTTTGCAGCAATTATCAAGGGACACTGAGAGCTGGGGGACTTTTAGGGCAGGGCTGACGGGAAGCCATTTGCTGTTTGCTCTGCCCTAAGACTCTGCCCTATCCAAGCTGAGCGCAGAGGCTTTTGCATATGAATGGCCTGGTCCTTTGAATTCTAAACTTACCTAACAAACTGCAGCTGAATCAATGAGACCCAGAACATTGAAAAGAAGGCCAAGGCCCCACAGCAGCTTGCATTGCTTCACAGCTGGGCCTCATCTGGGCATCTCCAAAACCCAATCAAAGAAGAGGAATCTGCAGATCTCTCCGTAGCTCCTGCTGGGTGGCCTCAGGCAGAGGCTAAGTTAGCACCTCCTTGGAGATCCAAGAGCCAGTGTACCCAGGGGTCAGAGTAGGACCATCCAGATTACAACTCCTCAGATCCATAAGGGACACACTCAGGAGGCAGACTCAGTGAGCACCAAAGCCCCACTGAAGCAAGTCTTGCCTCAAAAGGGTGTCTCCAGCACAGAAGTTCTCCCATTGTAGACATAGCTGATCCTCACATCCAATTGGCCTGGAGGTTAATTCCTTCCAGTGATACTAACAACAATAAAGGCTTAACTACAACAAGACTGTGCACACAGCCCACAAAGGGGTGCACCAAGAGTGCCCACCTCAGGTAACTGGGGAGGCTGAGCCACTGTGCCCTATAGGACACCTAGCACACAAAGCCACTCTATCAACTCAGGGAAGTAACCAAAATGCAGAGACAAAGAAACAGGTCACAAATGAAAGAAATGGAGGAAAGCAAACTACTTGATATAGAGTTCAAAACCACGGTTATAAGGTTTTTCAAGAATTTTCTAGAAAAGGCTGATAAATTTAGTGAGACCCTTGAGGATATGAAAAAGGACCAACCAGAAATTAAACATACACTGACTGAAATAAAAAAATAATATACAGAGATCCAACAGCAGACTAGAGGATGGCAAGAATCAAGTCAAAGATTTGAAATACAGAGAAGCAAAAAACACCCAACAAGACTAGTAGCCCTGTGCATGAACCCGTGTGCCAGTAGGTAGCTGCTGCTCTGCTGTAGCTCTCCCCGCCCCCCCTCATAGCTTGCTGCCCTGCCCCCTCCTGTAGCTCTCCGAAGCCTGCTTGTAGTTTGCTCCCCCACCCTCCTGCGATTGGTCATTAAACCTCAGGGCGTAACAGATAATTAGCATATTCCTCTCTTATTATATAGGATTATTTCAAATTTCCAGAAAAATTGCCAAAATAGTACAGAGTTTAATGTGTCCTACACCCAGCTTTCCCTAATGTTAACATCTTACAGAGCCATAATATAATGATTAAGACCAACCAAGACATTGACACTAACTAAACTAAATAGCTTATTCAAGTTGCACCAGATTTTTCTGGCTCAAGATCCAATCCAGGATCCCATCTTGCATTTTGTTGGTCTGTTTCCTCAGTGTCCTCCAATCTGTAATAAGTCCTCCGTCTTTCCTGGTTTTTCATGACCTTGGTACTTTTGAAGAGTACTTAGATTTTGTAGAATGTTTAACAGTTTGGGTTTGTTGATGCTTTCTCATGATTAAATTGAGATTATGCATTTAAGCAAGAATACCACAGAAATGATGTGTTTTTCCCAGCACATCTTAGCAGTGGGTACATGATGCCAATGTGTTTTATTGCTGACAATATTAACCTTAATCACTTGGTTAAGATGGTGTCTTCCAGATTTCTCCACAGTAATGAAAAATATTTTTCAGGTAGCCTGTTCCTCTTCAAATTTTTACTTGCTAATTTTAGCATCGATAAATGGATCTTGCCTGCAACAATTATTACTGTGGTGTTTGCCTAATGATTACTTTCTATTTTCCTCACTTCTACATTTATTAATTGCATTTTCCTGTTTCTCTTCACCCATTTGTTTATTCAATCATTTATTAATATTATTATGGACTTATGGACATTTATTTTATTCTATGGGTTATATTTCAATACTGATTATATTTCAATATATAATTATGTAACTGGACAACCAAATGGTCCGGGCTGCTTGTCACTACTTGAGCCAAATAATCAGGGACAGGGTTGAATCATATATGAGCATTTATACCAATAATGCCGGCAATATGGGAGAGCAGTTGGTCACCCACAAAGATCTGCTCTCACCTGCCTTGCCAGTTGGCTGGTTATATACACACTAGAGGCCCGGTGTACGAAATTCGTGCACTGGGGAGGGTGTCCCTCAGCCCAGCTTGCACCTTCTCTAATATGGGACCCCTCGGGAGATGTCCAACTGCAGGTTTAGGCCCGATCCCTGTGGAATCGGGCCTAAACCTGCAGTTGGACATCCGTCTCACAATCCGGGACCGCTGGCTCCTAACCGCTCACCTACCTGCCTGATTGCCCCCTAACTGCTCCCTTTCTGGCCTGATTGCCCCCTAACTGCTCCTCTGCGGGCCTGATTGCCCCCAAATACCCTCCCCTGCTGGCCTGTTCACCCCCAAGGCTTTTATTAGTATAGATATGACCCTGCACAGAAAATTTTACTAACCCTGCTTTACAATAAGGGCTTGACGATTGAATCATTAGGACCAGACACCAAGATTTCCTTTCTTTGAATAGTGGAGGGAATACTTACCTTGTCTTTAAGTTGCCCGGAAATTAAAATGAGATAATGACTTAGAAAAGTATAAAAGCACCATATAAAGACAACTGTCTTTTTAATGAAGTGGCAAAATGAAAAACACTTTTTATTCTCCCCTTCCTTCCTTTACAGCTTTTATTTAAACTTTGAAATTTATAAAAATTTCACTCCAATTTTCATTTCTTTACATTCAACATTATTTTGTATTGGTTTCAGGTTTTATATTAGTTACAGAATAGTGGTTAGACAATCATATACTTTACAACGTGTTCCCCGATATTTCTAGTACCCACCTGGCATCATACCATCATTACAACACTATTGACTATATTCCCTATTTAAGTGACAATGGGTTTACAGGTTCCTTTCAGTCTTTCTTTTGTGTTGCTTGTCCTTCCTTTTCTTTCTCACTTCTTCCCTCATTTTCTTTATATAGTATCTCAATTGGCCATCAAAGCTCAGTGAAGGCACTGGGACACGCTTAATCCATTTTACAGACCAGGAAACTGAGGCCAATTTCAGTTGGCTGTGGAACTTGACTCAGCACACAGGAAGCCCTCAGAGCCATGCTCTTTGCGCTTCCTAAGGGGCAGCGGCCCAGCAAACAGAACAAACCTTCCAGTCAGGCTTCCAAGTCTCTTTCTCAAGCACCTCTTCATTGCGGATGCTCCACATTCTTTCCTCTCCCCCCATTCTTTACTGCCCCCCCTTCTCCGAAGCAGGTGGAAGGCTTCCCACTCACTGCCTAGGCATGCTCTGCTATGTGGCAGGGTGTAGCGAGCTTGCTTTTGGGTCAAGGCAGGAGCAGGAGTCACTGCCTCTGAAGTGTGAAGGCCGCCTGAGCGAGGCCCATTAGCACTGGGAGCTTCTCTGAATCACATCAGTCAGTCCAGTACCCTGCAGTGCAGCACCCCTCCACTGAGGTGGCACCACCCCTCAACCCCCACCTCAGGGGTGAGGGTCCTGGCCCTCTGTCAGGAGTCCTTCCATGCCCCTTGATCCCTGGCTGGGCCCACCCACGTCTTGGGGGCACTGCAGAACCTCTGTCTCTCTGCAGATGAGGCAGATCCCTGCCCTAGGTCTCCACAAAGCTATGAATCTGTGGCCAGAGGCCTGGTCTGGGTCTCAGCAACCACATGCCTGCAATGTTCCCAGGGACCCTGGGAGCGGCTGGGCGAGTCCCGCCTCCCCTCCCCGGGGTGCCGATCTCCCCAGGGACCCCTGGGAGAGGCTGATCGCCCCCGGGACCCCCGGGAGGGGCGGGATGGGCCCGGCCACGCCCCCCAGGTTGCCCATCGCCCCCGGGACCCCCCCAAACTAAGAGGACTGGGCGCCGCCATCTTGATCTTCTCAACGGCCGGATAGGCCACCCGGAATCCCGCCCCCCAGCCTCCCGCCGCCCAATCATGGGCGTAGCGGAGGTGCGGTCAATTTGCATGTTTCTCTATTATAAGGTAGGATGAGGGAAAAGATAGCTACGTGCAGCTGCGAGCCAAAAATCTAACATGGACAGGGGAGGGTAGAGTCTGCAATCCAGCCTTCGGGAGCTCAGAGTCTGATAACAAGGTAGTTAATCTTCTATGATGTTACAAACAGCTCAGCCCATTGCTGGAGAGTGGTCCTGGAAGGGGTCAGGGTCAGGGTTCAGGTGCAGCAACCAAATCAAAAAGTGTCATGGGTCTGTTCTCAAAATGTTTTTCTTTTCTTTGAGTAATGGGACCTTCTGGGCTCCGAGGTGTCTCATCTTTTACCGGCCTGTTTCATCCTCCCGTTTCCGGGGTCTGTAAGAAAACTTGTCACCTCTCATTAGGAAGGTGAATAATCATCAGACAACTGTGGCTCTATTCTTATTACATGCCCTTCCCCCCTAACAGTTTTGCTCAAATTATTCCACCTATTACCCCTGGAGCTCCTTCAGGGAGCTTCTGTGTCCTTTCAACATACTAACATACTCCCCAACTCCTTTTTTAAAGTTTTTGTTTTTGTTTTTATTTTTACCCCTTTCTTATTTATTGTCCTCACAAAACATTCCAAGTTCATTTTATATCTTCCCGGTCCCAGTCCTGAAATCAACCATTTCTCCTAGGAGCCCTGGCTTGTTTTATTGGTTTCTTTTACTACCTCTGGATTTTGAATCTTAGTTAGAAAGCTGGCTCTAGGGCCCAACTCCTTTTCTCCCCATATCAGTGAGATACAGTAGTAACCGCACAGCCCACTTTCCAAAGTCTGTGCTCTTCCGTCTAAATAATCACAGACTTCAGCAGGAAGGCTAGTAGAACTGCTGGGGTGAGCATTCACCTCCAAGTCCTGTCCTCCGGAAGGCTCCTGTCTTCTTATTAATCCCAATAATCTGATGGGTAATTTTTGACCACACACTCGTAAACACACATACCTCCCAAAGACGGGCATTGATGCTCAGAGACTTTAGAGCCTAAGTTAGTATTCATAAGCAGAAACATTTTCCTGATCGTAACATCAGCTTCTAACCCCCTCCTAGGGCAGACCTGGCCCTTTGCTATGCAGAGCCCTGGACAGACTTCTTCGTTCCTGCTCCTTTCAGAACATGCCTCAGAGCTTGGCAAAGGATGGGTCTCAGGGCCATCTACTCCTTCAAATTAAAGCTTTCATTTAATTTATTTTTAATTACAGTTGACAGAAAATTACATTAGTTTTAGGTGCATAACATAGCAAGTAGACATTTATATAACTTTCAAAGTGATCACCTTGAGAAGTCTAGTGCCTTATTTGAGGAGCAGGGTCAGGTTCTTTTGAAGTCTCTATTCTCTGGTAAGCTCTGTAAATGGAATGGGGTTATTCCTATAAGATATATTATTTTCCTGTCAAAAAAAAATACTATGAATGATATTGTTTTTCCAGTTTCCTCAATACTAATCTATATTAGAAAATTAGCACCTAATGAGGATGCATAAGAAAGATCTATTTCCAGCCTTATTATTCACATTCACCATTACACCAAAGTAAACTAGAATTAATGGAAATACTTAACAAGTTCATCAAAGGCCTGGTAAACACAATCCAATGAAGTTTTAATAGTTTATATCAAGATTAATCATCGCTGGTCACTGTTATCCAATTGTAGGCTTTATATATACCTACCTCCCGACCCTCACAATAGTATTAAGTTAGCATAGAAGTTTGCAGAAATATTAATAGCCAAATTGTGTTAGATAATCAGTTTCCATCGACAGAATCACAAAATGGTCTATGATAGATCCATGAGTAAAAAATAATCTTTTGTTGTGCTAGATAGACTCAATTTTCTGTAAGATGAAAGAGAATATAGCAATGGAAATTGTTTTTATATTTCTAATATCTATTCCTTTACAGCTTCATTTAAACAGGTATTAGTAGTTTTGTTACTGAAACTTTATATGCTTAATCAATTTTGTTTCCAACTCTATTATCCGATATTAAATTTTATAAACTTTAGTTTTTCTGCTTTATTTTTCTTACCATTTTTAAATGACCTATCTTAGACCAACTTTTATAGCATCAACCTTTTGGAATATTAATTTTGCTTAATTTATATAACTTTCAAAGTGACTTATTGATTTAGGCAGAAAAAGACATTTAATGGTGGGTTTAGGTTATTTATATTAAATCTGGTGTATGGTACATTTGGTCTTACTCCTTTCGATGTATAGTAGGCATCTTTGTCTTTTTGGCTATATGGGCTATATTTTCCCCTTTATCTTTTAAAATGTTTTGGAAGACCCCCTCAAAAAAAAAAACAAAAAACAACAACTATTTTTAAAGCCACATTGAATATCTTAAAACACTCTATAAGCATTTTGCTCCCTTGTTCTGTAATCAAAGTATGCTCTATTTCATTTTATGGAAGACAAAGGATACTACTCTTTTTGTCTATGCTAGTTTTCATTCATAATTAAATTTAATGTTTCTCACTTTTTTCTCTTTCATGTTTCTTTCATGCTTTCTGTGTCTTGCTTTTCTTCAAATACATATACTGGTATCAGAAATAACCCTTTTTCAGCTATCCTTACTTCTTTAACAATTATCACAGGTTCATTTTTCAGCCATTATCTATTAAGATTCCCTTCTCTAATTTTAGCCTTGCATACTATATATTGTAGCTTTGGGCAATCTTTTCAAAAGAGGCCCTTGGCTGCCACATTTTTTTTTTGAGATTGGGCATATCTGAGAATGTCTCTCTGTTGCCTCCTATACAAATGGCTTGATGTAGTCCATTATTCTTGAGTTGCAGCTTATCCCTCCCATAGAAACTGTCATCACATTGTCATCTGGCATTGCTCATTGCAGTGGAAAAAGCCAAAGCTAGTTTGCTCTTTGAAAATGACCTACTTTTCTGCTTGGAAACTTGCAGAATTCTTTTTTTCCCCTTATAGTTTTACATTTTTATGAAACTATGTCATGGTGTTCCTTTTGTTATTGATTTTTGCCTGGGACTTTGGATGTACTTTCTGCAATGTTTTTTCAAGTGTAATATATTTTATCTTGTTTTCTTTGAGTATTGATTTTGATCCTTTTGTTTGTTTGTTTTTTACCTTTGGAAACCCCTTTTATTTGGAAATTAGATCTCCAAATTTAACTTCTCTTTAATTATTTTCTTACTCTTTTTAAAAATATATATATTTTGTTGATTTTTTTACAGAGAGAAAGGGAGAGGGATAGAGAGTTAGAAACATCGATGGGAGAGAAACATCGATCAGCTGCCTCCTGCACACCACCCACAGGGGATGTGCCCACAACCAAGGTACATGCCCTTGACTGGAATCGAACCCGGGACCTTTCAGTCCACAGGCCAATGCTCTATTCACTGAGCCAAACCAGTTAGGGCTATTTTCTTACTCTTAAAATTCTTTTTCAGTTTTGATTATTGTAATTATAAATAAGAAGAGAGAACAGAATTTTTAATATATAGAAACCACACAGAATAATAATTGTCAAAAATGGAGGCCTTATTTTGATGAATACCAGGGAGACCCGTTTGACTAACTCAGGAATAATGTGGGCAAGTGGACCATTTTTTAAAACTGAACAGAGGATGTACCGGTTCCCCTTTGTTGCAGGTGGTGAACAAGTGTAACTAATTGTAGAGCAGGTGAAATCTGCCACAGATCTCACTTCTCTAGAGTCTTTGAGGAATTCTTCATGCAATCTGCCAAATATGTTAGATACAATTTGAAGATAACAGTAGGTAAGTTCTTGACATGAGGAGGCCATCCAAAGAGGACTCTGGACGTTCAGCTCAGTGTGTGTGAAATAGCATTTCTGGGGAGCAGGAGAGGATCATCAGTGAGGATTATCTTGATTGTAGTTTTCAAGACCAGAGATTCCATGGGACAGTTAATTGTGACCTAGGATGTCTATCCATGGGTTCAGGGTAAGCTCTAGATCTAAATCCTAGACCAAGGTCACTACTTGTTGAGTTTAGAACCACTGATCTTTGTACTATCCCAACGGTCTCTAACATATCCCAGATACATGTTCACTTATTTTTAAAACTCATGTTAAAACTTGAACCATTGATTGTCTTCTGGCTGCCTGGCACCTTTGAAAGGCTCTTTAAATATTCGGAGAATTTCTGACTAATGAGTCCCCAAACCCCACCCCAGTCTCTCGAGCCACAAAACGAGCGTCCCAGCCTCCTCTGCGCAGAACACAGGCATCGGCTTCACCAACCAGAGGACCCCACTCAAGACTGCCATTCAGAAGGAACCGAAACAGGCACTGCACATGTTCCGCATTTTGCTGCTACTTTAGTTGCAGAGACACCTGACTTTCAGAGGCTGTGGTGGTCTCAAGCTTGGGCACAGCACTGATGCTGGATGAAATTCCTCCGGGACAATAAAAGCTCCAGTCCCCTTTAGTCACAAGGATAGTCTCATTTTAGTAATTAATTAGTCCAATCCAATATAATAATAAATATTCTGTACAAGTTTCGCCCAGAAGTGAGCAGGAGGGAGAGGGGCAGGGGTGGGAAGACACTTGCATAGCCAGCACAGATGAATCTGGTATTGGCTTCCGCTGGCCATGGCACATGTTTAAAGAGACCTTGTATTCAAAAGGTCCAGTACAGCATATGACAGATGCTCAATAGATATTTGTATTTATGTTCACTAGGTGTCTATTTGATGTTTCCCCTCTGTTAGACAGTGATAACAACAGAGACTATGCCTCATATTTATACTTCAGTCACATATCTTATTATGCTGTATCCTGTCAAGCTCAGTAATTATTGGGCTACTGATGAAATCATCATAATTTAAGCCTCTTAAAAGAACTATGCTCTGATTGTGCACATGTGGTCATCTTAGTGGAAGCACAAGCTTCCCAAACAGGGAACAAATTGTGGCAGACAATGGCTTTCCACTGAAAACTCAGATTCCCCTTCCATAGTGTAGAATTATCACTAGACATCTGCTGCCTAACCAGGACCAACATTTCCTAGACTATCTTGTGTGTAGATAAGACCATGTGACTGAGTTCTGGCCAATGGGATATAAGTAGAAGTGTTGATTGACACTTCCAGGCCTGACCCACAAAACCTTCACACCTGGTCCTCCGCACCCTTTTTCTCCACTTGGCTTCCCAGATGTTGGTGTCAGGATTAGCTTGGAGGTCACTTTTTGAAGATGGCAGAACCTCCATCAGCTTGAGTCTCTCATATTCTGTGGAGTAGAGCTACTCTCTGTCTTCAACTGGACTTTACATTAAAAAAGAAATGAACTTCTATCATATTAAGTCAAGGGTCAGCAAACTTACTGTACAGAGCTGTATAGTAAAAATTTAGGTTTCGCAGGCTACATGGTCACTCTCATAACTACTCAGTTTTGCCATTGTGAAAGTAGCCATCCATGAATGAGTAAGCATGGCTATATTCCAATAAAACTTTATTTACAAAAATAGGCAGCAGGCTGGATTTGGCTTTGGGGTGGTAGTTTGCTGACCCTGTATCAAGCCACTACAATTTTGGAGTTTATCTGCTTCAGCAGAATGCTACATCCATCAATTAACTGTTCTTATTCAACTTTGTATCAACATTACCCAGGGTGATACCAAGAATAGATATTCAATAATGAACAAATGGAGAGCCTTGAAATGTAGAGGTGGAGTTTTAACAACTGTAAGATCGTGCCTCATGCCTGAACGTGGCCAGGGACTCAATTTGAGCTTGCATAAAGCTTGGAGCCACAAAGGGTTATCTCATTCATAAGACAAGTTTAAGAAAAACTCCCTCCAGGCTGGGTCCAACATCCTTGGCTTGACGTTGAGAGATTTCTTGCTCTGGCTTCTGCTCATATCTCTAGCCTCATTTCCTACTGCTCCTCCTCCTTTGTGTCTGAGCCCCAGGTATACCAAACCAAGTTGCCTAAATGCGTTGTTATTGCACATATGCTGTTTCCTCTGTCAGGAATGCCAATCTCTTCCTAGTTTATTTGGCTTAACTCCTGCACATTTTAGCCTCCAACTCTTCTTGTCCCACCTAGAGTAGGAGGCAGTACTCCCTATGTGCTTATCCTCCATATGGCCACAGACCCAGCTCATTCCTGTTATAGGACGTCTCACACTCTGACCTGCCAATATGTCTATTTACCTACTAGATTGGGTGCACCCTGAGATCAGGGCCTGGTCTGTATTCCATATCCCCAAACCCTTTGGCAGCATTTGGCATTTATGTGGTTCTCAGTAGAAACTGGTGAATAAATCAATAAATTAACAAGATTCCAAACCTAATGAATTAACCAGATTCCAAACCTAATGAGTAGAGCAACAACTACGTATGTTGAAG